>NW_027507787.1:186331349-186873849 GCF_037356315.1 Lithobates pipiens
TGTGGATTTTCACTTGCCACGTCACTTGCCACACATTGTGGACTGTCACTTGCCACGTCACCTGCCACAGGTTGCAGATTGTCACTTGCCACACATTGCGGACTGTCACTTGCCACGTCACTTGCCTGCCACCAGATGCAGATTGTCACTTACCATGTCATCTGCCACACGTTGCTGGTTGTCACTTGCCACGTCATCGGCCACGCGTTGCGGACTGTCACTTGCCACATCACCTGCCACAAGTTGCAGAGTGTCACTTGCTGCTAAGGGATTGTCTTTTGCTGTGTCCCAGAGTCAGGCAGCAGAGAGATGATGTAATCTCTCTGTTGTCCGCAGCTGCCTGCACAGTGAGGGCAGGGGGGAGAGATTATGTCGGTTTCCACATCAAAATCTGTTTCCCCTGCCTTGGCTCTAGGCTGAGATCAGAACTCCGCCCCTCCAGCCCTCTGCGCCATTGCTCCTCCTACACTCCCCCAAATGTACGGGGGCGGTAGAAGGATGATTAGCATTCAGGGGAGAGTAGGAGGAGCAGCGATGTAGAGGGCTGGAGGGGTTGGGTTTCCGATCTCAGCCTAGACCGAAAGCAGGGACAGGGGAAACTGATTTTGATGTGGAAAACGTATTCGGTTCAGCACCGGACCGCCCGCACTCTCACCCACCCACATCTAATTTCTTGGGGGGGAATTGCCACGTTGCCCCCCCCGGATACACCCCTTTCCCGTCCTTGTTGTTATTTTATATTGTAGGTCTTGTGGTCACCTAGCAGTATATTGATAGGTAAACTTGTTTATATGCAGCTTCTATTATTCTAGTTGGCCCTGTCCCTTCTGTTCTAGGAATGTATAGTTAACTTTAGCTTGGGGCTTGATATCCAGGATAAGCTAGAACCAGGTTAGACATTCAGGGCCACGTCGGGATCATAAGTTTAGAGGTCTGGTTAGAGTTCATGTACACAGGACATTGTTTAACCTCTCCTGAACGATTTAACGCGACAGCATCTAAAAATTTCCGTTAAGCCGCCTTTGCATCTACAAACGATTGTAAAAAAAAAAAAAAAATTATATACAGCATCTCACAAAAGTCCCTGGCGCACCAGATCAATGGAAACGCCCACAAAATGCCCCCGTTTTGGAAAGCTAACACCCCAATATATAATCTATGAAGCATAATCAGTCTTTTGAACATTTTTTTCCAGAAGTTTTTGGAAAATGTGGAAAAAATAAATGAAAACGCATTTTTTTTAATACAAAGTTGTAAATTTATAAGATATTTCCAATAAATAAGCAAGGTAAGGTGATACCACATGTGTGAGACTTTTACATAGCCTGGCCACATACAGAGGCCCAACATCCAACTAGCACCTCTAGGCGTTCTAGGAGTATAAATTACACACATAAATTCTTGACAAACTATCACATTGTTGAAGGCCCTTCATATTTCTAACTCGTAGCATGTAATGTACATACCAATTACAAACCATTATACAGTCTGCTGAGCAAAGGGTAAAGAAAAGATTACCTGCGGTTTTAGTAGTACAGTGGTCCACAGAGGAGAGCATCGGTCCAGGCAGCAGGCAGGAATACTGTCCACAGTCAGTACAGGTAGAGATGTTCTCAGCACAGCCAAAGCATTGGTCCAGGTAGCAGGCAGGGATGTGTGTGGTCAGCAGCAGCTAAGGGATCATCCATGCAGCAGGCAGGAATACTGTCCAAAGTTAGTATAGGCAGCAGGCAGTGATATGGTCAGCACAGCCAAAGTATTTGCCCAGGGAGGAGGCAGAACCATAAAAGCTTAGTGCATCAGTCAGGAAATAATGGGGATGGGGTAGAGGCTTCTCCCACTCAAATCTCTTTGAAGCCGCTTGAAAGCCAGACCCTATTCTGGGAACACAGAAAACCAAAAACAGTTTTTCTCAAATCAGAACACTATTCTGGAGCCCCACACATTTGTGAGACCCCTGTGTAGCAGTGTGAAAGATCAGTCCAAGGGGCAGGCATAAACATGGTCAATAGGCCGAGGTTAGTGCAGGTAAAAGGCAGAAATAGACGGTAGGCAGAGGCATAGTCCATAGTCCAAGGTCAGTTCACGTAAAAGGCAGAAACATGTTAGCTAAACAATGCAGACGGCAGCCAGAGGCATAGTCGAGAAACAGGCCAGGGTCAGTTCACATGGAAGGCAATGATATGGTTGGTTGAGGCACCAGGGAAATATTCAGGACAGATATTGAAAACGGGAGAACGGGTAGTCTATTAGAAATCTGGCCTAATAGTTTACAAGAGTGTGATAGTGTCTGAAGCATTGTCCGATGCAAAGGCCAGGTTGTGAGGGACATTGGGTACAATGGAAACTGGTGTCTTTCCTAACTCCTCTTTTGGTGCACACCTGACATTTATTTTGGCGTCGTCCTCCAGATCCTAATGGTGGAATATGGTCAAGAAAATGGCGCTCGTAGTCTGCTGGCACAATCGGAGCGAATGCTTTCTGGGGGGGGATACTTGTTGATATATCAGGGCAGTGACGATGTCTTCAATAAACTTTAGGAAGGTGTTGGGTGTTTCTGTTGATTTTTGTTAGATGATGAAAGAATTATACATGGCTAAATGAAAAAAGTAAATGGCGACTTTCTTATACCAGAAGAGGGATTTTCCTGTTGATAAATAGCTTTTCATTGGCTCTTTACCCTGATCGGGGCTAGGCTTTGTCAGAGAGAAAAGCCTCAACCCTGATCGATGCGGCTTGCGCGGCAATCTGCATAGTGATCAGCTGTGACTGGATACAGCTGGTCACGCTGTTTCGCAAGCTCTGCCACCTGCTCATTACCCTCATCGGGGAATGGTTGTGTCCCGAGGGACCTGCAGTAGCGGCGGAAAGCCGAGGATGACATACGACGCCCGCCCAGGATGGGAGATCCCATCTGCAGACGTCATTTGACTATACGTGGGTAATGAAGTGGTTAATGAGTCTCATGGATGGTAAGAACTTTCTGGTTAATGTTTCTTTGCTATGAGATTTGGCCTTGATGTTTGAAGTATTATAGAGGTCCTTTTTTAGTATTTTCAAGGATAAGCCTCTGGATTTTTTTTCCCCCTTTATTTCCTTTTTGTTTTCTTCTTCTAATTTTGCTATTTTTTTGTGTTTTTGTCATTTGTTCATTCATTTATTTTAATTTTGTTTTGTTCAAGTGGAAAAATTCCAAATTGTTAGGTTTAGTCAACCTGAAAGGGGGGAGTCATGGACTTTGCCCTAAGTTAGCAGCTGAATACATCTTATTTAAGACGAGAGTTGCTAGAAAGCCATTTTAGCTGCAGGGGTTGAAGGGATATTTTAGCTTAATGTTTGTTTTAGCTTATTGCCTGCCATCTTAGATATTGTAACCTATAATATGAGTATCCATTTTAAGATAAATATTCACATAGAGTCTGTTAGGAGTTAAATTAAGAGTTAAGTTCCTCTTATTGAGAACAAATGTTCGAGAACCATCTATTTTTTTCTATTGGCCTTTCCTGTGGCCAGTTTCTATATGAATTTGGGGGTGTATATTGTTTTATGCATGTTGGGCTTTCTTTGTGAGGTCATTTTGCCCTTATGAGCTGAAGTCCGGAAATAAATTGTCAGACCACTTTGAGAACTGTATGGTGTGTGTGTGTGTGTGTGTTTGAATACTTCCTGATCAGAATGGTCTCCAGGCCTGCTGGGTTTGAAGAATACTCTAGGCAGATACCTTAACCGAGGGTCCACTCACCCCTAGACCACTCTACACCCCAAAAGTCTTTTTGGTTTCACCTTTTACCGGTTTATGCACTTGGTCCCACGGAGCTAGTATCCCCAAACTTTACAACGCTTATTGCGATTTTACCAAATATATGTATAAGAATTACAGAGAACTGCAGAGGTGATCAAATATCACCAAAAGAAAGCCCTATTGTGGAAAAAAAGGATGTAAAATATTTGGGTGCAACATTGCACGACCGCACGATTGTCAGTTAAAGCGACGCAGTGCTGTATCGAAAAAAAAGCTCTAGTCATTAAGGGGGCAAATATGTTGGGGCTGAAGTGGTTAAGGAACAAATAAATGCATTTTTTGGGGCGTTTAAAATGAGAATTTTGAGAAGCAACATTCACTTTCATTTTTTTTCTCTTATCATGGGGATCCAGAGTGGGTACAGCCTAAATAAATCATGGTTGTTTTGATCATTTGTTCAGAGTTGCAGAAGCCAGCAAAACTTAGTTCCTGGGTTCCAAGGGGGAACTATAAGCAGAAAGTAAAAAATATATTTTTTTTAAATGTCAGTCTTTGTTTTGTTTATAGCGCAAAAAATAAAAACAGCAGAGGTGATCAAATACCACCAAAAGAAAGCTCTATTTGTGGGAAAGGAAGGACATCAGTTTTGTTTGGGTACAATGTCAGGAGAATGGGCAATTGTCAGTTAGAGCGATGCAGTGCCTTATCACAAAAAATGGCCTGAGTTGGTTAAGGGAACAGGATTTTTGTTTGGGGGGGTTAACGCTTTAACAACGTCCTGGGCTGCAGAGTCCAATGAATAAGCAAAAACGGTACAGTGGCTCTCTCAAGTCCAGGTGGGTGTTCATTGATTTTATGTTAAAATTAGAGCCGTCAAAATGTGGTTGCATTTAACTTTTCACATGGGGGGGGGGGGGTTGACAGATACCATCTGACCAATCATACGGGTCTTAGCCCTTGTACACACGGTCGGAGAATCCATCGGAATGTGTCCTATTGGACCGTGTTGTCGGATAATCCGACTGTGTGTGGTATGCATCGGACTAATTCCGTCTGAATATCCGTCGGACCCAATTTTCCAACTTGTGGGAAAATATTTTCCGACAAACTGGTCGGATAGGACATACTCCGATCATGTGTAGAGAATTTTGATCGGACAAAGTGCCACGCATGCTCAGATCAAATTCCTACATCAAAGCTATTGGCTACTAGCCTGAATGTAGTCTCATCGTAACGAAATTACGTCATCACGTTCTGAAAGATCGGATTTTTCGACAACTTTGTCCGACCGTGTGTATGCAACAGTTTCGAACAAGATCCGACGGACAAAATCCGACGGATTTGGTTGTCGAAATCTCCGACCGCGTGTACAGGGGCTAAGAGGTGGTTATCGGAATGTCACTACGTTTATGACAAAATCCTGGATACAGTTTTCTATAAGTATTTATATGTCTGAATATCTGCAGGATACAATTGGCTACCTTGCATATTAGCCAGCATGAAATTAGCTTTGAAATGGATATAGACATGACAGATTTCAGATATCTGTTTCTTATAGGAGGGGGGTGGGGGGCCTAATCCACTCAGGTACCTTCTAGCATAGGGATGTTTGGGTTCAAACTGCTACAAATTAACCGAGAGAGGTAAATGTAATAATGTCTTTGTTCTAGCTGTGCTGTTATTATTTCATAAGTTACGGCGTATATTGGGATAACGAAGAGGGCAAGACAGAAATGTGGATTGCTAGAGGCTTCAGCTAAGATATTTACAATAGGATGACCTGGCAGATCTCTGTTTTCCATGTTGCTCAAGCAAATTGGACAGTTTTATAAGGGTACCTAGACAGAGTTGTGTATTGTTTAATGGAGAGGTCTGTGTGTCTGATCAATAGACTGATAAAAAGGTCCTGGCGTGCAACTAAGAGGTTGTGGATTGTTTGAACTGAAAGGAGGAGGGAGGAGGAAGGTCACTGCAGCTGTTTCTCCAGTTCAACACAGAAAAGATAGTTAAAAATAAAATGTAATAGCTGAACATCGCTGCCACACACATAGCCTGTCGTGTGCCTAGTATGCACAACCATTACACCATCCATTTTCAATGGTACCCCAACGCATCGACTCAATGCACTTTCAACATGCATGTGTTGCAGTGCGCCACAAGGCACATCAAGGTACTGCAGTGTGCCGTGTCAGAAGAAGTGGGTAACTTTTCAGCAGACAGAGCTAATACCAACCCTTTTACCCTAAGCATCATACACAGACCAGATGTTGAGGTAAAACCAAAGGAATCACTGTTTCTTGAACAGAAAACAAGTTTTTATACACTTCAAAAGTAGAGCAGTCACCACATGAACAATAAAACCAAATACTACCCAAATCATCACACAATGGTTAGATAACAAGGTAGAGCTGACACAAGGCTAATCCCATCATGAAGGAGCCTCAAAGAGCATTAGCCAACAGACAGAAATAGGTGACTCAATTAACAATTGGAATACACACCTAGACCATGTTTTGATTAATCAGGGATCCCAGACTGCCCGGCAACAGTATACAAGAGATAAAAAGAAGAGAGGGGTTACAAGTGATTGAAAAATGACCAAAAAAAATGAAACAAAGTTGTCACTAAATTATATATTGCTCACACATGCCATGGTTATATGTGGAATTACACCCCAAAATACATTCTGCTGCTCCTCCTGAGTATAGGGATACCACACGTGTAAGACTTTTTGTGGGCCTAGCCACGTACAGGCCCCCAAAAACCAAGCACTTTATGCCCATTTCCAAGGGCGTACATTTTTGATTTCAAGCCTCACTACCTATCACAGTTTTGAAGGCCATAAAATGGCAAGATACACAAAACCCCCTCAAATGACCCAATTTTGGAAAGTAGACACTCCAAGCTATTTGCTGAAAGGCATGTTGAGTCCATGGAATATTTTACATTTTGCCACAAGTTGCGGTAAAATTACAAATGTTTTTTTTTTGCACAAGTTGTCACTAAACAATATATTGCTCAAACATGCCATGGGCATTTGTGAAATTACACCCCACAATACATTCTGCTGCTTCTCTTGAGTTCAGGGATGCCACATTTTTGGGAGCATAGACATGTACAGTCCCCCGAAAACCAATGACCGCCGTCAGGCTTTCTAAGGGGGTAAAATGGCGATTTCACTTCCTCACTACCCCTCACAGTTTTGGAGGCCATGAAATGTCAAGATAGCACAAATCTACCCAAATGACCCCATCTTGGAAAGTAGACACCGCAAGCTATTTGCTGAGAGGCATGTTGAGTATTTTACACTGTAGAATACACAATACAACACAACTCTTAGCTTACAAAAATATGCCTACAAATATAATCAATAAGTAAACTAAACCATTAATCAACTTAGGGTTTAAGATGTAATGTCCTTCATAGTTCCATGCTCAGTCCAACTCAAAAGTTCTCCAAAACTCTCCAGCTTCTGGTAGCCATGTCTTTCCTCATTGTCCTTCCAAACATCTCCCTTCCTCTCTCCACATGCTTGTTTCAAAAGACCCCAAGCACCTCCCACCAACTTCCTATATACCAACTTCCTCTGTTCAGCTACAAAACCTATCCAACTGATTTATATACATATCAATTGAAGGGGGGGGGGGGCTGGCTTTTTTGCAAACATATGCTCTTAAAATTCTAATTCTATACCTGTTTCCCCAAAAATAAGACCTAGAGTGATTGTCTCTGTTGGCTGCAATATAAGCCCTACCCCTCAAATAAGCCCTACCCTGTTTCCCCGAAAATAAGCCCTACCTTGAAAATAAGACCTACAAGGACTTTAACTAGGGCTTATTTGGGATAGGTTTTATATTGCAGCCATCACCGACAATCACGCTAGGTCTTATTTTTGGGGAAACAGAGTGTTATTGCTATGAAGACAATACAAATGGCCATAACAACACAATCACAACAAAACAAAGGGAATGAATCAATTTCATTCAGTAAAATACTTGCTTATAGCAATGTAGTTTATTGCTACTGTGGATATAAAAAGTCTACACACTCCTGTTAAAATGTCAGGTTTCTGTGATGTGAACCACTTCTGGACCAAGCCTCTTTTTTACAAGTTCAAAGCTGTATTTTTTGCTAGAAAATTATTTAGAACTCCCAAACAATATACATAATTTTTTAGCAAAGACCCTAGAGAATAACATGGCGTTGAAATATTTTTTGCTACACGTCATTTGCACTGTCTTTCAAACGCAATTTTTGGGGAAAATATACACTTGACTGAATTAAAAAAAAATTAAGAAAACCGTAAAGTTAGCCCAATTTTTTTTGCATATTTTGAAAGATGATGTTACGCCGAATAAAGAGATACCGAACAGGTTACGCTTTAAAATTGCACACACTGGTGGAATGGCAACAAACTAAAATTACGGTACCTAACCACTTTAATACAGGGCACTGTCGCACCTTCATGCCCAGGCCAATTTTCAGCTTTCAGTGCTGTCACTTTTTAAATGGTCACACTGTAACTACATTTTTATCATTTTGTTCCCACAAATAGAGCTTTCTTTTGGTGCTATTTAATCACCTCTGTGGGTTTTATTTTTTGCTAGAACAGAAATTTTGAAAAAAAAAAAAAAAGTTTTTCTTTGTTTTTATTATAAAATTCTGATCAACATTTTTTGATAAGCTGCACTGATGGACACTGATAAGGTGGCACCAATGAGATGGCACTGATGGGCACTGATACGCGACACTGATAGTGGGCACTAATATGCAGCACTGATGGGCACTGATAGGCTACACTGATGGGTACTTATGGGTGGCAGTGATGGCTGGCACAAATAGATTTCACTGATAGGCATCACTGGTGACACTGGTAGGCATTTTACATTGACACCGATTGGCAGCTGCCTGGGCACTGATTGGCATTTCCCTGGTTATCTAGGGTGGCATACCTGGTGGTCCAGTGTGGTGGCAATCCCTGGTGGTCCTGGCTGCATCCTGCTGGTCATGGGCAGGCATCCAGGGGGGGGGGGGGGCTGCACTAATAAACTGGAGAGCAGTCGATCGGCTCTGTCCGACACGAGTGGGGAAAAGCCTATCAATGGATCCTCCTGTTTACTTTGTGATCAGCTGTGATTGGACACGGCAAATCACGTGGTAAAGAGTCTCTGTCAGAGACTTTACCTAGATCGGAGTTGCGGTGTGTCAGACTGACAATTGTAAACATCCCTTGTGACAGTAATAGGCCATGACACGTAGTCTTTATGGAGGGATCGGGGGTGTAAAAGACCTCAAATCCCTCTTTTGCACTTCTAAGTATTCAAAAAGCCAAAATGTGCATTTTGGAATACTGTAATTTTTTTAAATACCGTATATACTCGAGTATAAGCCGAGTTTTTCAGTCCACTTTTTGGGCTGAAAAAAGCCGCCTCGGCTTATACTCGAGTCACTGAAATTTTGCCGGAGATGGAGGAGAAAAAGGGGCGGGGCCATGCCGCTGGCTGACGCTGGTGAATGGCCTGTGTAAGTGTACCGCTCAGCACCATCCCCTCTGCTCCCTTTCGTTCGGTACAGGTTTTTTTTTTTTTCTCGATGTGCTGTATGGCTGTATGGCTGCAGTGGCGGGGGGGGGCTCTTTCTTCTATTTCGGGTGCGGAGGAATACATCCTCTGCACCCGCTCCGCACACCGCTCAGCATTAGGATAGTAACTGCAGTGGGGGGGACTCTTTCTGCTATTTCGGGCGCGGAGGAATACATCCTCTGCACCCGCTCCGCACACCGCTCAGCATTAGGAATAGGTTACTGTGTGCTGCGGAGTGATATGCCCAATCCTCTCTCTCTACACACTACCATAACAAGAAGCAGAGAGAGCAGGGGCCGGGCGATCCAGTCATCTTGAAGTTGAGGTGAGAGGCAAAAAATATGAAACTGACCTGCTTTTGTGATTACCTTAGTATCTATAGTGATTAAAATCCTGTAATTTTTTTTTTTTTTTTAAATCTTAAGCAATTTTGTACTTTAAGGCTGGGTTCACACTGCAGAGGTTACGAGAATCGGATGTGATTCGCACTGCACTGCAGTGCAAATCACATGCGATCTCTGTGCGATGCGAGTTCAGCCATACAGATAGTATGGCTGAATTGGCATCGCATCCGGCCCAAACTCGCACAGGACCCTTTTTTTGGTCCGCAGCAGAATCGGATCGCATGGGTGTTCACACCATGCGATCCGATTCCTGTCCGAGTTTGCAGATCGCACTGCGATATGCGAACTGACACTCCCAGCAGTTCGCATAGGGCAGTGTGAAGTGCCGCTGGGAGGTATGCGATGCGGGAACCCGCCGCGGATTCACGGCGTTCCCGCATCACTGCAGTGTGAACCCAGCCTAAAGTGCAATTATTACCGTAAAATTACTGTATGTTTCAAAAGGCTGGGTTCACACCGGAGCGATGCGGGAACGCCGCAAATCCACGGCGGGTTCCCGCATCGCATACCTCCCAGCGGCACTTCACACTGCCCTATGCGAACTGCTGGGAGTGTCAGTGAAATGTTAATGACACCCCCAGATCAGTTCGCATATTGCAGTGCGATCTGCACACTCGCACAGGAATCGGATCGCATGGTGTGAACACCCATGCGATCCGATTCTGCTGCGGACCAAAAAAGGGTCCTGTGCGAGTTTGGGGCGGGTGCGATGCGAATTCAGCCATACTATCTGTATGGCTGAACTCGCATTGCACAGAGATCGGATGTGATTTTGCACTGCAGTGCGGTGCGAATGACATCCAGTTCTCGTAGCCGCAGCAGTGTGAACCCAGCCTTAATGAATTCTAGCACATGTAAACACAAAAGAATACCGGTACCCTTTTTTTTTTTGTTAAATACGGTATAAAAGATGTTGCACCGAGTGGTGAATAGATACGGTACCAAAAATACCATGCTTTAAAACGATGCCCACCTGTGGAATGGCAGCACACTACGGTAAATTTATATTATCCATAGACGGCGCCGGGGTCTGGGGAGGGGCAATGGGTGGGGCCAGGGTGGAGCTGAAGGGGGCCCCGTCAGGTAGGCTGTATGGGGCCCCATGATTTCTATCAGCGGCCCTGTCCGCGGACATCATCATCACAGAGGGACATCAGCATCATGAGGTGAGTGAAAAATCACAATGGCTACTGTATATTTAATGGGCAGGCTGTATACCGGTATGTGTCTAATGTGTTATCCAGAGCATTATTACAATGGGTACTGTATATTTAATGGACACAGGCAGGCTGTACGGTATATTTAATGGACACAGGCAGGCTGTACGGTATATTTAATGGACACAGGCAGGCTGGACGGTATATTTAATGGACACAGGCAGGCTGTACGGTATATTTAATGGACACAGGCAGGCTGTACGGTATATTTAATGGACACAGGCAGGCTGTACGGTATATTTAATGGACACAGGCAGGCTGTACGGTATATTTAATGGACACAGGCAGGCTGTATATTTAATGGGCACAGGCAGGACACTGGTAGAATGTACGGTATATTATGAGCCCTAACACAGGCTGCTCTATGCAAACAGTCATGTCATCACTTTCTGTAATATCAGCCTGCATTAGGCCTCAAAAGGTACCCGAACAAGTCTTTTTTTTTTTTATCCTGTTAGAAATGGATCCCAATACTTCTACCGGTAATCCTGGACCAAAAGAAAAAACGCAGGTCATTCGAAGCTGGTTTCAAACTTAAGGTTGTGTCAAGAGCAGAAGCAAGCAATAACAGTATTGCAAGTAGGGAATTTTGTGTTGATGAAAAACAAGTGAGGGAATGGCGGAAAAAGAAAGCTGACTTGGAAAAGATTCCAAAGGCAAAAAAAGCTCAACGTGGTTTAACAACTTCATATGGGGCTCTAGAGACTGAATTGCATAAATGGGTTATGGAGTGTCGTCAAAATGGTTACTGCGTAACACGCATGGGAATTCGCTTACGTGCCCTTCAAATGGCACAAGATGACAAATTAAAAGCACCAGGCATTGAAAAATTTGCTGCGTCAGCAGGATGGTGTACCCGCTTCATGAATAGGTTTGGCCTATGTTTGCGGCAAAGAACAAAGATTTCACAGAAGTTGCCAAAAGACCTTGATGAAAAAGTGATGTCATTCCATTCATTCATCATAAAACAAAGAAGGATCCATAACTATGGCCTGGGAGATATTGGAAATATGGATGAAACACCGATGACCTTTGATCTTCCAAGCAACAGAACTGTGGCAAGTTTGGGAGACAAAACTATTTTTCTCAGAACCACAGGAAATGAAAAAAATCATTTCACAGTTGTTCTGTCATGTTTGGCTAATGGAACTAAGCTGCGGCCTGTCATTATTTTTAAAAGAAAGACCTTGCCTAAAAAGGTCAAATTCCCACCATGAATTACAGTGCGCGCACATGTTAAAGGCTGGATGGATGAAGACGGAACAAATAAATGGCTGGAAGAAATTTGGAAAGAACGACCAGGAGCAGCCTTAAAGAAAAAACCATCATTGCTAGTTTGGGATATGTTCAGAGCCCACACATCTGATGGCATAAAAGAAATGGCAAAATCTTCTCAAGTTGCTTTGGCCGTTATTCCAGGTGGGCTTACATCTGTATTGCAACCGCTAGATGTGTGTTTAAATAAACCTTTTAAAGACCGTGTGAGAAAGATGTGGCATGAATGGATGTCATCTGGTCAAGCCCGACTGACAAAAGGTGGAAATCTGATGAAGCCCGACATAGAATTGATAGCAAAGTGGGTTCGTGATGCATGGGAAGAGATTCCGGAGGACATGGTGCAACGCGCCTTCAAGAAATGTGGCATTAGTAATGCTATGGATGGCAGTGAAGACAGCGCTTTGTATGAGAACGACAGCAGTGATGGTGATGACTGCGAACTCAGTGATGATGACAATGTCTACGCTGATAATCTCACACCAGCTAATGCTGAAGCTCTGTTTGGACATACAGATGATGAGGAATCCAGTTTTGAAGGATTTTAACTCTTGTGTTTTAGCTTGGTTGCTGAATGAGCTAAGGTTTTTGTACTTTTAAAGTTATTGTTGATACCATATTGTTTTATTGACCCTCTTTTACACTTACAGAGATAGTTTACTGTTTTTCTTTGAAATAAATATTCAAAAACATTATTGGTATCTATTTTTATTTTTGAAATTTACCGGTAGCTGCTGCATTTCCCACCCTAGGCTTATACTCGAGTCAATAACTTTTTCCAGTTTTTTGTGGTAAAAGTAGGTGCCTCGGCTTATATTCGGGTCGGCCTATACTCGAGTATATACGGGTAGATAGCCGACAGCCCACTCTAAAAAAAAAACGGTACCGCGGCGGAGCTTGTAAATGAAGGCTTCACTCCGGTAGCACCACTTTAACCAAATGACATACAGGTACATAATTTAGCATGAAGTGGATAAATCATTAAAGATAAATAATTTCAGAACTTTTTCCACCTTTAACCACTTAAGGACCGGAAGGATTTGCCCCCTTAGTGACCAGGCCATTTTTTGCGATACGGCACTGCGTCACTTTAACTGACTATGCTGCAGTTGTGCAACGGTGTACCCAAACAAAATTGATGTCCTTTTTTTTGCCACAGAGCTTTCTTTTGGTAATTATTGATTGCTTGATTTGATCACCTCTGCAATTTCTATTTTTTGTGCTATAAACAAAAAAAGACCAACAATTTTGAACAAAAAAAAAAAAACAATATTTTTTGCTTTTTGCTATAATAAATATCCCAATTTAAAAAAAAACAAAAACAAATTTCTAAATCAGATTAGGTCAATATGTAGTTTTCTATATATCTTTGGCAAAAAATTTTAATAAGCATATATTTATTGGTTTGTGCAAAAAGTTACAGCATTTACAAAATAGGGGATATATTTATGGCATTTTTATTTATTTATTTTTTTTTTTTACTAGTAATGACGGTGATCTGCGATTTTTAGCAGGACTGCAACATTGCGGCGGACAGATCAGACACCTTTGACACCTGTTTTGGGAACATTGACATTTATACAGTGATCAGAGCTAAAAATAACCACTGATTAATTTATAAATGTCACTGGCAGGGAAGGTGTTAACACTAGGGGGCTATCAAGATGTTCCCTAGGGAGTGTTTCTAACTGTATGGGGGCTGGGCTGACTGGAGGAGGAGAGAGAACGCTGTTCCTAATTACTAGGAACAGACGACACCTGCCCTGGCACAGACTATAAATCTATTTAGAAGGAAATAGCGACAAACACTGATTGTCCTTCACACGTTTAACACACTTTACACTTTTTTTCAGCACTGAAGGCATGGAGGTAACCTGCCGTTTCACAAGGCCTAGAACACTTGGGGTCCATGCCCAGTCCATAGGAAAGCTCTGCTATGTAGTGGGCCCCAACCCAGGGTCCCTGCTGCTGAGATTGGTGGACCATAGAGACACCAGTTCACTCGTCCAATACAGCCTCCATCACCAGCCACCAGTGTCTCCTCTCCCAAACTGGCTGCTTCTCCTTCCTTTGTATTTATCACTCTCCAATACCCAGAAGGTTAACACAAGATGTATACTTCATTCCACATTCCCACAGACTGTAGGTTTTCACTCACTTGTCATTCCCAATTATAAGACCAATCGATTCACTTAACCAGTAGCTGCATTTAGGGCCAATTCACACTATGTGCAGTGACAGACGTTTTACCGCATGATAAAACATCCGTCGCCACAGGGACACACAGGAAACAATGGATTCCTATGTGTGCCATTCACACTGCAATGTAGCCTAGGGCTGCACTGCAGCGTACTGTCAGAAAATGCAGACATGTTGCATTTATTACAGCGCACTGGCCCAAATCGCAATGCAATGTCAAGCAGCGCATCACGTTTTGTACACTTCAAATTAAGCTTGTGGTGTGCTAAATTGTGCCCCACATTTCCCCCTAACCGGACAGCAATGCAGAGCAGTCGAAGCATTGAATCACTTCCGCTGCTCTGCAATATTGTGTGAATTTGCCCTCACTGAGTACAGATTTGTCATTACAACTTCTTTCTATACAGTTTAACCCAGCAATCATGAGACAGTGCAACAGACATTAGATGAATGGTGTTCACTTTTAGCTTTGACAGAGGCCTTAGGGCTATGCTTTGTCATACCTTTTAATAGTTTCCATCCCATGGCCATTTACTCACTACAGTCCCAATGGTATTGCCCAGAGTAGCCTTTCCTGGGTTCCCCGCTGTTGATCTTGGCTCCTCTTCCCCTCTGTCTGCTCCATAGCAAGCTGCTTGCTATGGTAGTAGACATGCAGGCTCAATTCTTACCGGGTTGTGTGTGTCTATAGACTCACACTCAGTGTGGCTCAGCCCTGCCCCCTGCTTACTGGATTTGACTGACAGCAGCAGCAGCCAATGGCTCCCAATGCTGCTGAGTCTTCTGTGAGAAGAGAGAAAGGAGAAGAGATGCTGCAGACGTTTAGGGGGTGGGGGCCACACACACACACACACACACACACACACACACACACACACACACACAAAGGTTTGGTACTTTAACTATATGCCAACCGCCGGCCGTCAAATGACGGCCAGGTGGCACAGCTCTTGTGGCAGGAGGGCGTCATATGACATCCTCCCATTTAAACAGGGAATGCGCGGGATCGTGTGCACGCATCCCTGTTCCTTCAGTGGCGGCGTGTCACGAGACACCACTCGCCACCGAGGGGGGTGAACAGCCATTGGGTATGGCTGTTTCCCACGTGATCGGCCGTGATGAAGTCACGGCCACTCACAGATGGTTACACCCCCACTGTGCACAGCGCGTGCGCGCAATCAGGTTGGTGGCGGCGTGTTCCCGGGAACACTGCTCGTTGCCGACACTGGTAAACAGCCATTGGCTGGCTGTTCACCCACGTGATCGGCTGTGATCGTTTCACAGCCGATCACTAAATGCAAGCAAACCGCAGTAATGAGATGTTACCGGGTTTTTGTCCTCACACACGATCGGGAGATTGCGGTAACATCTCGAGTACCTGTCACAGCCCATCAGAGTACCAGAGTACCTGTCACCAGGCCATCAGAGTACCAGAGTACCTGTCACCAGGCCATCAGAGTACCCGAGTACCTGTCACCAGGCCATCAGGGTACCTATCTGCAGCCCATCAGAGTACCCGAGTACCTATTTGCAGCCCATGCCTCATAGAATATATGCGTTGGGGTGTTTGCTTTGCAAAATGGGGTCATTTTATGGGTAATTCATTTATGCCCCTAGAACGCCTGAAGGTACTAATTCAATGTTTGGCCTCTCTATGTGGCCAGGCTGTGTAAAAGTCCTACACATGTGGTATTGCCATACTCGGGTGTCAGGTCACCTGAGACCAGGTGACAGATGCACTCCGTAGGAGTCGGAAGTGCACCGCTAGGTAGTGGACCTTAGGACTGACTGCTGCGGATTGTACCCAGGGAGATTCAGGACACAGGTCTACAGGATCACTAACACAGATCCCAATGGGAGCTGGAGCATAGATTCCCCAGGACACACAGGGTCTAAGAGCCAGTGGGTGTTCACCAGAGCCTCCAGTGGTGAGGAGGAACTTCGCTGCAGTCTGGCTCCAGGTCGCGGCCCCTAGGGTCTCATAGCTCACGCCCACAGTAGACTACAGGAGAAGGAAGCAGCAGGCTGGAACGACAAGGATAGTAAGGGGATATGGTAGAGGTCAGGGCAACTAGCAGACAGGAACAACAGAGTACACACCAAAGGTTCAGGGTCACAGGCAGACAGGGATGGATAGGGACATGCAAAAGGTCAAGGTCACAAGCAGACAGGAATTGTTGAGAACACGCCAAGGTCTGTAACAGAGTCAAACATAGAGCACACGGGAAGCAGGAACCAGGAAGCTAAACACACAATGAATACACAATGGTTGATCAGCACTGTTGGCTTGCAGTGCACAGGTTAATATAGGGTTCCCTGATAGGGCCTGGGGTGGAGCCATGCTTAGAGGAGAGGTATAAAAACTACCAGGTGGAAGTGGCTGGCCTCTTAGTCAGAACACGAGGGGAGGTAAGCAACTAGAGGAAGATCACTGCATAACCATGACAGTACCCTCCCTCTTACAAGGCCTCCCCCTCCCCCGCCTGGGTCCAGGCTTAAAGTGAAACTCCAGATGGAACCTCCTCAACAGACGAGGAGCAAAGACCTCAGATGCAGTGATCCAAGACCTCTCCTCAGGGCCAAACCCTTTCCAATGTACGAGGTACTGAAGAATGCCTTTACGGAGCCGGGAATCCAAAACTTGACTAACCTCGTATTTTAGATTATCCTCAGAGACAGGAACCAAGATAGGGAGAGGACGGGAGGACTTGAGGATTAAAGGCTTTTTAGGAATGGGTAAGGGCATGAGAAGATCAGGAGTCTGAGTAGGGTCCCCCAGACCCTTAAAGATGAGCTGGACATCCAGCACAGGACCACCAGACTGGGCAGGGGTCAGTGGATCCCTGAGGTCAGGTTGGTTAGAAGGCGACATGTCACGGGTCAGAGAGAGTCAAGCTGGATAGCTAAAACACAAACAGAATGCAGAGAGCCCTGAGAAAAAGATTGAAAACCCCACTTGGCCGAATGAGTTGGTCTATCCAAAGGATGGATTGAGCCTCTTAAACGGGTTTGAATGGACATAGTAGCAGTAGGTTGAGGCCAGGTTACAGAAGGTCCTGAACCAGAAGCAGGAAGCTCATTGGGCATGGGCTGGACTGGCATAACTGGTGCGGAGGCCGACTGAATAGTATTGTCAGGTGTAGCGACCATCTCAATCGCATCACAGGGCATAGCGACTCTGGAACTTGCAGACAAGTTAGCCTGGCTGTGCGTCCAAGGGAGATTAGGGACAGGCAAAGGTAAATGGCCATGCAAACTGGAGTGAAAGATCGACTCAGGTTCACAGGTGGGCCCCTCATCCTGAGTACCACATGACCCAGAGAGTGCACCAGTCTGACTATTGCAGGACACATCCCAGAGATCGCTATATACAGCGGGAAGAGCAGAAGATACTGGGATGGTGGCAACAGGAAGTTTCTCTTTTGGGGTACCCTTGAGTGGGCAGGAAGCGGAACCCCAAGCCAGGATCTGTCCAGCAGACCAGTCAACGTGTGGAGAATGGAGCCATAACCAAGGAAGACCTAATATGATAGGAGATGAAGCCTTAGGTAAGACAAGGAAGGATATCCACTCCTGGTGGAATGTGTCCCTACTGACATCTTAACAGGAAGGGTCTGGAAGCGGATAGGGCCCCCTGGTAGAACAGTGCCATCAATCGCCAAGACCAGCAATGGCGTTGTAAGGGGCAAAAGGGTAAGTCTCATGGAGGATGCAGTTTCCCAATCCATGAAATTGGCAGCGGCTCCGGAATCCAGATGTGCTGAGACCGAACGAGAGGAAGCACCGACATGAAGCAACACAGAAAGGAGAAGACGAGAAGGTGAAGGTGATATTTCAGGGTCTAATACTCCACCTTCCAGATGTATTATCCCTGAGCGTTTTTCCGGATGAAGAGAACAAGTGTCATGGAAATGACCTTTGGCCCCACAATAGAGGCATATGCCCAGAGTTCTACGCCTAGCGCGTTCTTCGGGAGATAACTTTGTCTGGCCCAACTGCATAGGTTCCTCAGGAGGCAGGGGGTGCTCCTCGGCTCGAAGAGAAGGGACTGGGAGCTTAGTCTGCCTAAAGAACGGGGAGTGCTGGTGTCTTTTTTCCAGGGCCCTCTCCTGAAAGCGAATATCGATCTGGTTACACAAGGTGATGACACTGTCCAGATCAGCAGGAAGGGATCTTCCTGCTAATTCATCCTTCACTCTATCAGAGAGGCCATGCAAAAAGGTTGCAACTAGGGCCTCATTATTCCAGCTCAATTCAGCTGTGAGGATACGGAACTGAAGAGCATACTGTCCCACAGAAGCGGACTCTTGACGGAGACGTAAAAGAGCGCTAGCCGCTGAGGAGACACGACCCGGTTCCTCGAAGATATTCCGAAAAAGATTCAAGAAATCATACAGGCTAGAAACCACTGGATTATTCAGTTCCCACAGAGGGGCAGCCCAAGCTAGCGCCTCGCCGGACAGGAGGGATATAATATAAGCTACTTCAGCCCGATCGGACAGGAAGTTTTGGGGCTGAAGTTCAAAATGAATTGTGCACTGGCTAAGGAACCCCGTGCAAGCCTTGGAGTCCCCAGAGAAAGGGGCCGGAGCTGGTAGTTGTAATGAATGTGTGGCTGCGACTGATGCAATAGGTGCAGCGGCAGATAGAGGTTGAGGTTGTTGAACCGAGGGTCCTAATGAGGCCTGAACCTGTTCAACATGGGATGCCAAATCCTGAAGGAGTCGCATCACCTGGATCTGATGCAATTCTTGGGTCTCAAGTCTGCGAACTAAGCCCTGCAATGGATCATCTGTGGGTAGCAGCACATCAGCTGGGTTCATGGCTGATCAAACTGTCAGGTCACCTGAGACCAGGTGACAGATGCACTCTGTAGGAGTCAGAAGTGCTCCGCTAGGTAGTGAAACTTAGGACTGACTGCTGCGGATTCTACCCAGGGACATTCAGGACACAGGTCTACAGGATCACTAACACATATCCCAATGGGAGCTGGAGCATAGATTCCCCAGGGCGCGGAGTCGAAGAGCCAGCGGGTGTTCGCCAGAGCCTCTAGTGGTGAGGAGGAACTTCGCTGCAGTCTGGCTCCAGGTCGTGGCCCCTAGAGTCTCACACTCACAGTAGACTACAGGAGAAGGAAGCAGCAGGCTGGAACAACAAGGATAGTAAGGGGATACGGTAGAGGTCAGGGCAACTAGCAGACAGGAACAACAGAGTACACACCAAAGGTTCAGGGTCACAGGCAGACAGGGACATGCAAAAGGTCAAGGTCACAAGCAGACAGGAATCGTTGAGAACACGCCAAGGTCAGTAACAGAGTCAAACATAGAGCACACGGCAAGCAGGAACCAGGAAGCCAAACACACAATGAATACACAATGGTTGATGAGCACTGTTGGCTTGCAGTACACAGGTTAATATAGGGTTCCCTGATAGGGCCTGGGGTGGAGCCATGCTTAAAAGGAGAGGTATAAAAACTACCAGGTGGAAGTGGCTGGCCTCTTAGTCAGAACACATGAGGGGAGGTAAGCAACCAGAGGAAGATCACTGCATAACCATGACATCGGGAAGAGTAGCAGAATGAATTTTGGGGTGTAATTTTTGCTATATACATGCTATGTGTTAGAAATATCTTATAAATTGACAACTTTGTGTAAAAAAAAATGCGTTTGGCCCTCTGATCTGATCAAATGGAAGGGGACGGATCCACTTCTGTTTTTTTAGCAGATCCGATTGAAGGTAGGCGGGTAGGAATGGACACAAGTCTGTTTACATCTGCCACTCCAGAGAAGTGAATGGAGGGTCCAATTAGGTCAGACACTGATGGTCTGCGGTCTACCCACACTGTGCAGCGCAGTGTACCTGTGTCTTTCCTGCGGGTTAGCTGTAATTTGCCATAGAATTCTATTATATCCTGAGGTGTGGTGTACTTTCTGAAAGTGCACCAAACCCACAGGTAAAACCAGAAGTATATGGCTCAGTGCAGGTAAGCCACAGGTGCTCTGCACTACACCTGCAGATCAGTAACCACTGCAGAACAGATATGTCCCTATATACACTTTGATTTTAGTAATAAACTTGCTGTCCCAGGCAGAGTGCATTTGCTATAACTCCACTTATGACAGGAGCCAGTGCTATACAGGAAGCATTGGCTTATGTAGCTCTGTTCTGCAGCTGCTTGCTTTCTCTACCGCTGGCTTCATTCACAACACTGATACTCTGGCATTGTGGGTAGGCAACATGTAATCTGGGCTTTCCAAGCTGCCATCCCAGATCAGGAGGTCATGGGCCAAATCATTGGGCTCTGTGGGCCACATGTGGCCCCCGGGCCACTGGTTGGGCACCCCTGTTGTATTCTAATGCCCTGTACACACGGTCGGAAATTCCGACGGAAAAGGGCCGATCGGATTATATCATCTGAAAATCCGTTCGTGTGTGGGCTTTATCAGACTTTTTCTGTCGGAATTTCCATCGAAAAAAATTTGAGAGCAGGACCTCAAATTTTCCGACAACAAAATCCAATCAGACTTTTTCCGATCGTTTGTAGAGAATTCCGATCGGTCAAAGTGCCACGCATGCTTAGAACAAATTACGAGACCAAAGCTATTGGCTACTAGCCGCCGCAACGTAGTCCCGTCGCAACAAACGAACGTCATCACGTTCTAAACGATCGGATTTTCCGACAACTTTGTCCGACCTGGTATGCAACATCAGTTTCAGACAAAATCCGTCGTAAAAAAAAAATCAGACGGATTTTGTTGTCTGAATGTCCGACCGTGTGTACGGGGGCTATGAATGAATACAAAGCTTCTTTTCTTTGGCTGAAGTGGAGAGGCAAGCAGGTGACCTCATAATCTCGGCCTCAGCTAATCAGAGGAGGCTTTGCATTCATTCACAGAATACAAAGCCCCGCTGTGAATTGCTGACCAGTGCTAAGCCTAACTCAATTTTATCCAGGAGTGGGATGGGAAGCTCCCTGCTGGAACACAATGCTGTACAACGTATTGTGTGTGTGTGTGTGTGTGTGTGTGTGTGTGTGTGTATATATATATATATATATATATATATTGATGCTCTTTGACCAAGACAGATTTGAACCACAAAAGTTGCATGAGGTCCAGTGTGAAGTTTCACAGTCAGTGTCAGTGATGATTTGGGGAGCCATATCATCTGCTGGTCTGGGTCCTCTGTGTTTTATCAAGTCCAAAGTGTTTTGAAGCGAATCGCAGTTCACACTAAAGAAGTTGGAGTAAAACAACCCCAGCATTGGTGTCTCAGTGACAGAAATAATAACTCCCAACATTAGTGTTAGTGGGTGCAATAATAGCCCCCGACATTGGTGTCAGTGTACAAAATAGCAGTCCCCCAGACTTAGTGTCAGCAATGATGAGGACCCCCCCATCCCATTACATTGGTGATCACCGGCAGTGAAATTTATGCTCAAAATATGAATTCTTGTGAATTCATTAAGCTCCCCATGTGATCTATTAAACCCCTTTATAGCATGTGAGTAAGTATAGAGCAGAGGAGATAAAAAATGCTCTGCTGCATTGGTGCAATAGGAGTCTTCCCTGCTCTGATCCTGCATACACTGGGCTGGGGCGAGTTATGCCTTGTACACACGACCGGTTTTCCACTGAAACTGTCTCGTGTACACCAAAGTCTGAGCGTGAAGAAGGCGGTGACGTACAACATGTACGACTGGACTAGAAAAAGGAAGTTCAATAGCCAGTAGCCAATAGCTTCCGTCTCGTACTTGCTTCAGAGCATGCGTCATTTTTGGTCCGTCGGTACAGCATACAGACGAGTGGTTTTCCCAATAGGAATTGGTTCCGTCGGAAATATTTAGAACATGTTCCATTTCTAGGTCCGTCAGAAGTTTTGGGAAAAAAACAAAAACAAAAATCAAATGAAGCATACACACAATTGGAATATATGATGAAAAGCTTCCGTCGGACTTTTTCTTTCAGACATTCCGCTTGTGTGTATGTGGCATAAGAGGCAGATTTATGTAGTTTGTGACAACAACACCTAGAAGATTCCACAACTTATTAATGTAGAGAATTTGACACCCTGCTTTTTTAGCACAATAATGGTAATTCCCCCCCCCCCCCCCCCCAATTTTACAGTGTCCGTAAAATAATTGTCTCCCATTCTGAGCAAAATGAAACCACTTGCCACTGTATGAAACTCTACTGGCATCTTGTGGTCAACTATGCGTATCGCAAGTATGGGACCATTCCAGTGTTATAAACTGCCATGGACAATAACAGTTCAAACATCAGGACATTTTAGATATGTAGCGCTGGGCTCTTTAAAGCGGGAGTCCGCCGGGACTCTGCGTTTTTTTTTTTTTTAAAGCAAAAAAACTACCACTAGTGGCAAAATTAAAAAATGACGCTATCAAACAACTTAGAGATCTGCCGGCAGCACCTTTCACCCAACTATTGGGAAGCAAGCTGGCTTTGCAGGTCTTCAATTCTCCCGGGCTATTGTACTTGTAACTGGAATTGACAAGCATGGACTACACACAGCATGAGGATTTGCTACAACCCCCCCCCCCCCTTCTGTGAGACAAGAGATGGTGAGCATACTGATGAATAGCGGCTACATCCTGCCCAGTGATTGCTATATGGGTATATAGTGTTGCATCCTCACCAGTATTTAATCACCCAGTGACATGTGGCTATAAATCCCCTGTCAGGGGGTTCACTTACAGCAACGTTTGTGACTGGTTCTGTTGTTCATTTATAGACCTCATTCAAGGTATAGCCATTAGCCAGCTACTCCCAATCCAGCCAGCAATACCCTCATTGCGGTTCTGAACACTCAGCTTCAGCGGCATTCTATGTGGATTGTTATACCCTTTGATTTGAGAAATTCCAGGGTTGGTCTCTGTGGATTGCTATAGTTATGCAGTAATGTTTGTCTGTCAGCTTACCTCTCCATCTGTTCAGATTAGAAGCCAGCCACTCTCACCTAGCTGTTTAAGTAATCTCTCCTCAAAGCATGGCTCAACCCCAGCCCCTATCAGGGAACTCTATATTAACTTGTGCACTTCAAGTCAGCTCTGCTGATCAATATTGTGTGATTTGGCTCTGTGTGCTCTTTGCTCTGTGTCCTACATCTGATCCTGTTTACCGATCTTGGCTTGTTCTTGACTATCCCTGCTTGCTTGTGACCCTGACCTTTTGGCATGTTCTCCGTCTATCCTTGTCTGCTAGTTGCCCTGACCTTTGGCTTATCTCCTTACTATCCCTTGTTGTCCTGGGCTTCTGCTTCCTCTCTGTCCTCCTGTAGCCTGCTGGGAGACCCTGGGGGCCGCAACCTGGAGTCAGTTGCAGCATGGTCCATCCTCACCACTAGAGGCTCTGGTGAACACCTGCTGTCTCTTAGACTCTGTGCCCTGGGGAATCTCATGCTCTAGCTCCCAGTGGGATCCATGTTGGTGCTCCAGTGGACCTGCCTTCCTGAACCACCCAGAGTTCCATCCGCAGCAGTCAGCAGTAGGGTCCACTGCCTTAGCGGTGCACTCCAGTCTCCATCAGTGTGCATATGTCACCTGGACTCAGGTGACCTGACATGGATAGGGTGATTTAACATGGGAATAATCTCATCCATTTTTTTCCCACTGTCTGTGGAAATGCCCATGTATCCCCATAGACGTGTGGACTGAATGTGGTGGTAGTATGAGGTGTGCTGCTAGATCTCCGAGATGTTTGACAACACTGTCCGCAAAAGCAGGATAGCGGACGCCCGCTGTGGGAGCTTGCCTGCGGGTCCCACGGACTTGATGTCTGCCGGTGGCCCCGTGATCATGGCGAGGAAAGGCAGAATGGGGAATTGTAAACAAGGAATTTCTCTGTTCTGCCTAGTAACAAGACAGAGATCTTCTGTTCCTATCATCGGTCACAGTGATCTCTGTCATGTCAGTGATAGCCCACCCCAGTTAGAAAACGCTGAGGGAACACACTTAACCACTTGATCGCCCCCTAGTGTTAACCCCTTCCCTGCCAGTGTCAAAGTAATCAGTGGCTATTTTTAGCTCTGATCGCTGTATAAATATCAATGGTTTCAAAATAGTGTCAAAAGTATCTGTTCTGTTTTCCCAATAAAAATCACAGATCCCCGCCATTACGAATAAAAAAATAAATAAAAAAATGCCATAAATCTACCCCTTATTTTGGAGACGCTATAACTTTTGCGCAAAGCAATCAATATACACTCGTGATTTTTTTTAACGAAAATAATGTAGAAGAATACATATTGGCCTAAACTGAGGAAGAAATTTGTTTTTTTATATATTTTTTGGGGATATTTATTATAGCAAAAAGTAAAAAATATATTTTTTTTTTCAAAATTGTCAATCTTTTTTTGTTTATAGTGCAAAAAATAAAAACCGCAGTGGTGATCAAATACCACCAAAAGAAAGCTCTATTTGTGGGGGAAAAAAAGAAAAAGGGACATCTTTTTTTTTTTGGGTACAGTTAAATCGATGCAGTGCCGTATTGCAAAAAACACTTTGGTGATTAAGGGGGTAAAATCTTCTGGGGCTGAAGTGGTTAATGTTGGCACTAATGGTAGTTTTTTGCATCAATTCATTTAATTATTTTCATTAAAGTTGTTTAAGTCCAGAATGTTCCTTAATACGGTTTGTGATCTTCAATGCCCATTTTTTTTAGTTTATGCATGACCTTAAAGTGTTTGTAAACCCACAAAAAAAAAAACGGCAAGACAAAGCCATAATGAGCTAGCATGCCCGTAACAGCACACTAGCTGAAGCAAGGACACGAACGAGGCATTGCTTCAGTTGCGCATGTGCCAATGTCGGCATATGCTGATACAGGGGATATCTCCTAAACTGCACAGGTTTAGGAGATATCTGGGGTAGCTACAGGTAAGCCTTATTATACGCTTACCTGTAGTAAAAAAGTGAATTGTAACGGTTTACAACCACTTTAAGGAACCATACCTGTTAATTTAGGTGGGGGCCCCAGCATAGGGATTCGGTTCTGACCTTGAACCGCCCTGTGCATCAACAAATTATTGGTTTTCCTGGGTTTATATGTTTTTGAGTACAGCTGAAGAGGACCTTCCCCATGAAACCCTGGAGAAGGAGGACTCCTGATTAGCTGCCTAAGCCAGGCTGGTTCCCAATCGGCTGTGGGACATTTTTCAGCCTTTCACCACTAATTGAAGCAGAAGATCCATGTAGGATCTGATAAGAAGCCTCTGGGACCCATTTTAGAGAGCCCGGGAATCACTTGGGGAACAGGAGTGCCTGGTCAGTACAATATATTCCCGAGAAGTGTTCTGGGAGTAGAGAAAAAGAATTGAGAACTTTCTGTGACTGCTATTACAGAGTCTAGGAGCTGAATTGTACTGTGTGTGCCCAGAGAGCATTAGCATTTCACCAGCCAAAGAGGAACCCCTCAGGACTTGAATCAGTCATCAATGGTAGAAGTTTCCAGCCACCATCTTGTTTCCTTTAGTGAGTACTCCCACGCAAGGGCCTCATCACAGGCAGACTCTACACAGTCCCACTGGCCAGTGGTTAGGCAGGACAACTTTGCATTAGGTAGTCTGTATCGCCTTTGAAAAATTCCATTTGTATTGCTGTACTGTGCTGGATTGTCAAGGGAAAGAAAAGAAGAAAAGGGCAAATTAAAATAGCAAATAAACAGTCACAAGAGGAACAATGACAAGAAAACAAGTCATAGCTTATGAAAGTCCATATCATGTAGTTAAAAAAACAGCAACTGTAGAAGGCAGCCCCATTTGAAGACTAAGAAGCAGCAAAGCAATCTTCTAGGAACACTGGGAATGGAAACAGAGACGCCACTCTAAGTGCAGTATTAAGAGTGCTTTAATAAAAACTTAAAATTTGGTACTCACAAAAGTACACTAGCAATAGGCGTGTAAACAAGAAATTGCCACACTTGCCAAACATCCATGGAACTGGAGGACGGTGGTATTCAGTAGAGCAAGCTGGAACATACACTGCTGACACTTCCGGTCAGTGGAACGCATGCCGACAACCAGGGGAATTACATCACTATCAGAACCGGGCCATATGGCCAGGAAAAGGCCCTGAATCACGCCTATTGCTAGTGTACTTTTGTGAGTACCAAATTTTAAGTTTTTATTAAAGCACTCTTTTAATACTGGACTCAGAGTGGCGCCTCTGTTTCCATTTCCAGTGACACTAGTTCTAGTGAACCTGGTGACAACCCCTCACTTTGCAAGGATAACCTGTCTCTTGCTGTTTTAGCTATAGGACAGGAAGTGAAGGAAAGTCTTGCCAATGGGAAACAGATGGCAAAACAAACTGCCATTCCAAAACCACATAAAGATCCTCTGTTCTGTGAATTGTACTGTCCTATTTCTTTAATAAATTCCCATGTTAAAATTCTAGCCAAAGTTCTTGCCCATAGATTGAATGAGGTAATCTCTACTATTGTACGAGCCCAGAAAACATTAGTAACCTTATTCACACCTATGAGTTTTTGCGTGCAGGCACAGCAGCCCATTCAGCATATTTAAAGAAATGGGCTGCTGTGCCTGCGTTTCCGCAAAAAAAGTGCACGCACCGTTATAGAAACATGGGGAAACAGGGAAATTACATAGCCTTCTTGACCATGTGAATTTCCTGCGTTTCCCGCACATGCACTGCAATTTTACATGCTTGGGGGTGCCATTCAGAATGAATGCCAGCCCTGTGCGTTTCTGCAGAACAATGCATTTTCACTGCGGGTGCTTGCGATTCCCACAGCCACGCGCAGAAGTATGAACCTAGCCTTATGGATACTATAAGCAGCCATGCTGATGCACATTACGCAGGCATGGCCCACCACTGTCACCATCCAGAAACCTATCTTAAAGTGATATTAACCACTACAGATCCGCGCTATTGCCAAATGACGGCATTAGCGCGGACCTACATTTCCGGGACTACGTCTATTGACGTGGTCCCGGTTACGAGCGGCCTGCGCGCCCCCTGAGGGGCGCGCGCGGCGCGCTCTGTGATCGGCGAGTCCGTGAGACTCGCCTGATCACCGATCCGTGTAAGGGGTCGATCCCGACCCCTTATCACGTGATCAGCTGTCAGCCAATGACAGCTGATCATGTGATAGAACGGAGCCGGTAATCGGCTATTATTCCTCCTCGCGCTGACAGCGCGAGGAGAGAAAAAAAAAGCCGATCGCCGGCGGCCGTGATCGGGACATCAGTCCCGATCACGGCCATCAATACAAGGGACCACCTGCCACCTGCCTGTGCCCACCTGCCTCCCGCAGTGCCATCCTGAAATAAAATAAAAGCAAAAGTAAGTGCCCCCCGTCAGTGCCCCCCGTCAGTGCCCATAGTGCCCACAGTGCCACCCACAGTGCCACCCACAGTGCCACCCCACAGTGCCACCCACAGTGCCACCCACAGTGCCACCCAATCTACCTCAAAGGTGCTGCACCCCAGTGCCGCCCATCAGTGCCCAGCAGTGCCGCCCATCTGTGCCCAGCAGTGCCGCCCATCAGTGCCCAGCAGTGCCACCTATCAGAGCCACCTATCAGTGCCACCTATCAGTGCCCATCAGTCCCATCTATCTGTGGTACCTATCAGTGCCCATCCATGCCACCCATCCGTGCCACTTATCCGTGCCACCCATCCGTGCCATCTTATCTGTGCCCATCTTTGCCCATCAGTGCCGCCTTATCTGTGCCCATCGGTGCCGCCTTATCTGTGCCTATTAGTGCCGCCTTAACTATGCCTATCAGTGCCCACCGGTGCAGTCCATCAGTGCCCACCAATGCAGCCCATCAGTGCCCACCAATGCAGCCAACAGTGCCGCCTAATCAGTGCACTTCAATGAAGGAGAAAAATGACCCGTTTGCAAAATTTTATAACAAACTATTAAAACATGATTTTTTTTTTTTTTTTTTTTGCATCTTTTTTTGTTTGTTTAGCAAAAAATAAAACTCCGAGCTGTAACTAAATACCACCAAAAGAAAGCTCTATTTGTGGGAAAAAAATGATAAAAATTTCATTTGGGTACAGTGTTGTATGACCGCGTAATTGTCACTCAAAGTGCATCAGCGCTGAAAGCTGAAAATTGGTCTGGGACTGAGGGGGGTTTAAGTGCCCAGTAAGCAAGTGGTTAAAGTTCATTTTATGCACATTAGCTATTTTCCTCTGGGACATTTAAATGTTATACTTTGTGGGCTGAACTTGGAGTCTACTATACAAACTACTACTTCCATCTCCTATTCCGCCTTATGGTTGCAGTTCAAATTAGTTTGCAGGATGTCCACCTTAAGCCTGAGCTTAAAACTGGGCTGATAGAAGACAACCATTCTCAGTTGATTTCTATTGATTTACTATTATTCTCTACACCTGACATGGATAAACTTAAAGCAGAGCTCCACCCAAAAGTGGAAGCCATGCTTATCTGCTTCCTCCCCCCTCTGGTACCACACTTAGCACCTTTCAGGGGGAGGGGACGTGGATACCTATCAAAAACAGGTACCCGATCCCACTTCCGTGTAAGGGCCTACATCATTTGCCGCTCCTCCTCATTCCCTCTGCCGCCTTCTGGGAGACACACAGCTCCCATAAGACAGCGTGACCATTCAGAAAGTGTAGCGCAACTCGCACATGCGCAGTAGGAAACAAGCTGTGAAGCCACAAGGCTTCACCTCCTGTTTCCCTTGGTAAGGACGTCGGCACCTGCCCCCGAAGCCGATGGACGGGTCGGCTTTGGGTGCCGACATCGCAGACTCCCTGGATGGGTAAGTGTCCTTATATTAAAAGTCATCAGCTAGATAATTTGTAGTTGCGGAATTAGCTTTACCTAACATTTGTACCCCAAATACTGGTATATGTCTCCTAGGAGACTTAGAAGATGAAGAGCTTAGAGAATCCTGAAAATCTACACTGTTCCATGTTTAATGTTGTATGTTTATTTAAATTTAATAAAATTACCTTTAAGAAAAAAAATGTATTTTTTTTTTGGGCTAAAAAAAATAAATAAAAAAAAATAAAGATGGTGTACTTACAGTACCTGCTCTGTACAATATTGCACAGAGTGACCCCTTACCTCCACTTTCAGAGTCCCCCACTGGCTCTGTCCTTAGCTCCCAACTGTCCCCGATTTCAAGGGACTGTCCCTGATTTGGAGCAATGTCCCTCTGTCCCTCATTCCACCTCATTTGTCCTTCATTTTGGTCTGATCCATATAGTTGTATATACTGTAAAATGCATTTTTTTATCTTTAAGTATTTCCCCGTGTTAAACCTTTCATCCAATTTCTAAATTGCTGCATGTGTACATCTTAAAAGTCAATATAAAGGAATGGCAGTGGTAAAAAAAAGCACTTGTGAATTTAATTATACTTTTTTTTGGTTAATTCTCCTTTAAGGAGGTGTGGCCGGGGGCATGCCCTATGTCTACATATGTTTTTTTTAGTAGGTGTCCCTCATTCCTATTCCAAAATGTTGTGAGGTATGCTCTGTCTGCTCCTCCTTTCCTGTGGGTGCCCCCTCAGCAAGCTGAATGCTAAGTGGCACCTACATGAGCGTGCTCTTGATCCGAGCTGTGTATCTCCATAGACACACCTAGCCCGCCCTGATCCTTCCGCTTATGACTGAAAGCAGTAGGAGCTAATGGCTCAGGCTCCTCTCAAAGTCTTCTGTGAGACCAGAAAGTCAGTGGTGCAATTATGCAGCCAGGGGACAGCACTGAATCGTGATAGGAGACAGGCGAGTGTTTAGGGGTTGGAGGGGGGGGGGGGGGCGAGGATGACAGTTAGTTCTGTTTCTTATACCTTAAAAGTGAATGTAAAATCACAGTATAAAAAAATAGCATCTACACTCAAAAAAAAACAAAATATCAAATATACTGATTCATTGAACTGCAGTTCATGGACTTTATATGCACATCCAAAGTACAAGAAAAATTACAAAGCTTTATTGATACGCAAAAGAGAGTTTAACTGTTTCCCGTCCGCCATATAGTGACGGACAGGTGAAAGCACTTTTGTTCTGAGAGGATGCCATATGACATCCTCCCAATCATAGCGCACAGCGTGGTGATCGGTTGTGCGCCGTGTCTCTAGGACACAGCCTATCATCTAGTCTCTTTATCATGTGATCAGCTGTGTCCAATTACAGTGTAAACAGGAAATGCCATTTCTCTGCATTCCTCCCCTCATGCTGACAGCGCATGAGGAGAGGAGAGCCAGTCGATATATAAGTGTCCTGATTATCAGCGCAGTCCCAACAGTGCCGCCAATCAGTGCCCATCAGGAATGCCTATCAGTACTGCCTATCAGTGTCCATAAGAGCTGCCTATCAGTTCCTATCAGTGCCCATCAGTGCAGCCTCATCAGCAGACATCAGTGAAGGAGAAAAATTACTTATTTACTACATTTTATAACAGCACTAATAAAAACTTGTTTTTTTCAACATTTTTGGTCTTTTTCATTTATTTAGCAAAATATAAAAACCCTACTAGTGAATAAGGATGAGCTCAGGCGTGTTAGAAAGTCCCGGGAACGAGAAAGAGGGAAACGAATGGTAGTGTAGGGACAGCATGACAGTGTGAGGAGGGCACAGGAAAGGGTTAAGTGAAGTAAATAGAGAGGAGAGGGGGGTGGTTAGAAGAAAGGGGTGGGTAGTCTTTAAAAGGAGTAGAACAGGAAGAGGAGGGGTAACAACGGTAGGAGCACGAGGAGAGGAAAGTTTCAGGAGAAGTTCAGCTGCGAGAGTAGGTTAGTTAGCTTTGAGTGATGGCTGCGTTTGAGGCCCTCTTTGCTCAGCTACGAGCGGCCGCTGCCTGCCATGGACCGGAGTGGCTAGAGCGGCAGGTGGCGCCGCTTCTCAGGGACCAGGCTGAGGCTGGGGGATCGGCCACGCCACGCGCCCGGAGGTCTCGGCCTCCGGAGCGTTTTTCGCCGGATGTGTCCCCTCGAGCTGCCCGAACAGATAGGAGCCCCCCCGGCAGGGACCCGTCAGGCCCGCCAGCGAAGCGCACACCGGCTTCCGCTGGTCCGGTGCCTGGACGGAATCCTCGGCTACAGCGGCGCTCGGTGGGCGGGGCTTCGGAGCGGGCCAGCCCCTCCCCCCCGCCCGCGCGGCGGAGATCTCCGGAGGATCCGGGCTCCCTCTCCCCTCCACGCGGGGGGAGGGGGAGGCCTCGGCGCGGGGCAGTATGTACCACGACCGCCGGGCCTTCCCCATCCCCGGCCGGCGGTTCAGATGTGAGGCGGCGTGGTCAAGATGGCGGCCGACGGCGGCTGAGGAGCACAGTGGCGGCAGCGGACATCATCCCTGGAGGAGCCGGACAGGCCAGTGATTCGGACGGACGTCGCGGTCGGAGGGGGCCTGGTGGACCTGCTACACGCCGGGCTCAGGTGGAGAACGCGGAGCCCCTGCGCACGCCCGTGGTCCTGTCCGAGGGGGAGCTGAGCGAATCCGACCATGAGGGTCAGCAGGAGCGTCCGTCGGCGGTGGAGGCGAACGGAGCGGCGGCGGGGTCCTTCCCTGGTCGGCCCGGTAAGTCCATGTCTATGTTTTTCCCTTCTACGGTTCCGGTTCTGTCTGGGGTTGTTGGGAGTGGTTCAGGGACCGGGGTGTGCGGGTCAGAGTCTGGGGGGTCCGCCGGGGGGCGGGTGGGCCCAGGCGTTATCGGGTCGGCCGCGGGGGGGTCCGAGTCGCAGCTGCAGGCCCTGTTGGAGGGTCTGCGGGATTTGGTGCAGCGCTTTGCGCAGGATGCCGGTGGGAAGGATACGCCGGCTGCTGCGTGGGGGCCGTCTGCTGCGGGGGGTGAGAAGGTCGGGGAGGTGCGGGCTGCGGCGCCGGCCGTGGCAGCCCTTCCCGCTGTGGTGGTGCCCCCGGCGGCGGCTGAGGTCGCTTCGGCTGTAGCGACGGGGGCGGGGGAGAAGGTGGCGTCCCCAGACGGCGGTGGTAGAGCAGACATAGTGCGCATAGCAGACGCGGCGAAATGCGAAGTATATGTCTGCTTTGAGGGTCCGTTGGGGTCGCACTTGAAGCCGGAGGTGCGGGAGAAGATAGTGAAGGGGGAGTACGTGGAGATTTTCTCGCTGCTCCCCCTTGAGAAGTTTAATTTGGAAAGGGTAAAACCTGACGATAGTAAGAAGGAGGATGAGGAGAAGCGGCGATATCGGTTGATTCCGCGCACGTTCGCGAATTGGCTGCAGGCTTTCGCCATTATGGCCAGCGTCATAGGGGAGAAGAACCCCGAACACTGTTCGGCGTTGTTCTGTTATATGGACGCCGTGGGGGAGGCTTACCGGGTGTACGGAGGCACGGCGTGGCTTCGCTACGACGAGCAGTTCCGTTAGCGGAGGGCCGTTAGGCCCTCGTTGCGGTGGGACCATAAGGATATTAGCCTCTGGATGAGGTTGATGTCCTCGGCGAGGGCCCCTTCCCAGTTTTTTCCAGGGGGGGCCGGAGGTTCCTCTTCCTCGGGACAGCCGGCCTCCAACAAACGGGGACTCTGCTGGCAGTTTAACGACGGCACTTGCAAGTTTGGAAGTTCTTGCCGCTTCAAACACGAGTGCTCCGGCTGCGGCGGCTCCCACTCGGGTTCCCGGTGTTTTAAAAAGGGGAAGGGGCGACCAGGAGAGTTGGCGAACAAAAGGGACGACGCCGGTGAGGGGGGAAAGGATGGAGCATTTCCTAGGTAGATACCCGGACCGGGCGGCTGCCCGGCTTTTGCGGGAGGGGTTTGCGGAGGGTTTTCGGATCCCTAGTGCTTTGGAGGCGATTCCGGCGATGGCGCGGAACTTGCGTTCCGCGTTGTTGCACCCGGGGGTGGTTGGGGCAAAATTGGGGAAGGAGGTGGCGCTGGGTCGGATGGCGGGCCCTTTTCGGGAGCCGCCGCTGGCGGATTTGGTGGTGTCCCCTCTTGGGGTGGTGCCCAAGAAGGAGCCGAATAAATTTTGGTTGATCCACCACCTCTCGTTTCCGAAAGGGGGCTCCGTCAACGACGCGATTGACCCGGCGGCTTGTGCGGTGTCTTATACGTCTTTTGACGCCGCGGTGTTGTGGGTGCGCAGGTGTGGGCGGGGGGCCTTGCTGGCAAAGGCGGACGTGGAGTCGGCGTTCCGCCTGCTGCCGGTCCATCCCGACAGCTTTCACTTGTTGGGCTGCTGTTGGCAAGGCAAATTTTATGTGGATCGGTGCCTTCCCATGGGGTGCTCGATCTCATGCGCCTTGTTTGAGACCTTCAGTTCATTCGTCGAGTGGGTGGTTCGGGACGTTTCGGGTTTGAATTCGATAATTCATTACCTGGACGATTTCCTGTGCGTGGGCTCGGCCGGCACGAACACTTGCGCGGTGTTGCTGGCTACGTTGCAACAGACGGCCCAGTGGTTCGGTATCCCGTTGGCGGCGGACAAGACGGAAGGCCCGACGGTGCGCCTTAGTTTTTTGGGGATCGTGATCGATTCTGAGGCCATGGAATGCCGGCTCCCGGAGGGGAAGCTGGAAGACTTGCGGGCCGAACTTCAAGGGGTGGCCGGGTTGCGCAAGGTACAGCTGCGGAAGCTTCAGTCGTTGCTGGGGAAGCTGAACTTTGCGTGCCGGATCATTCCTATGGGTAGAGTTTTCTGTCGGCGTTTGTCGGCGGCCACGGCGGGGGTTCGATCGCCCACTCATTTCATCAGGCTGACGCGTGAACACAAGGAAGACCTGAAGGTGTGGCACACCTTTTTGGCGAAGTACAATGGCCGTTCCCTCTGGCCTGGTGGGCCGGTGAGCAATGGGGATTTGGATTTGTTCACTGATGCAGCGGGTTCTACAGGGTACGGCGCGTACTTTGGCGGTCAGTGGAGCGCGGCTCCTTGGCCGGTGGAGTGGGTGGAGGCGGGGCTGTGTAAGAATCTGGTGCTGCTGGAATTGTTTCCGGTAGTTTTGGCGGTGGAGGTTTGGGGGGCGGCGTTCCGAGATATGAAGGTTAGGTTGAATTGCGACAATTTGGGCGTGGTTCAGGTCATTAACCGCATCTCGGCGTCTTCCCTCCATGTCGTCCGGTTGCTGCGGCACTTGGTGCTGCGCTGCTTGGAGCTGAACATTTTCTTATATGCAGTGCATTTGCCGGGGGTTGAGAATACATTGGCTGACGCCTTGTCTCGTTTCCAGTGGGTCAGGTTTCGAGAGTTGGCGCCGGCGGCCGAAAGGGAGGGTGTCCCCTGCCCCAGCTGGATGTGGTCGATGGTCTGGGAGTCCTCGCTGGGTGGATCGAGCGGTCGGTAAGCGCCACCACTTGGCGGGCCTACGGTAAGGTGTGGTGTGAGTGGCGGGAGTTTGTTGGCCAGGTCGGCGGGGTGGCGGCTGCTGATGAGATGCAGATGTTGGTTCTCTATTTTGTGGCCCGGGGTCTGGAACGGGGCGTGTCGGTCTCCGCCATGGATCGGAAGCTGGCGGGGCTGGCCTTCTGGTTTAAGTTGCATGGATATGCGGATTTTACCAAGGGCTTTTGCATTCGGCAGGCGATGAAAGGCTATCGTCGTGCGCGAAAACGTAGGGATACCAGGAGGCCGGTGACGTTCGGCAACTTACTGGATTTGGTGGGTAGGCTGGGGTCGATTTGCTCCTCTGGGTTTGAGGCGTCGTTGTTTCGGGCGGCTTTTGCGCTGGCCTTTTTCGGCGCGTTCAGGGTTAGCGAATTGGTGAGTCCGTCGAGGGGGCTCCCTGGGGGGATTTTGGCGCAGGATGTGCGCATGTTGGGTGATAGGGTGGAGATTTTGTTACGGCGGTCTAAGACGGATCAGGTGGGTAGAGGTGTGCGCGTGTGCCTATATCGGCTGGAGGGGTCGCCATTGTGCCCCGTGCAGGCGGTGGGGGAGTTTTTGGGTGTTCGGCCAGGTGGGGACGGGACGCTGCTGGTTCACGCGGATGGGTCTTTGCTGTCAAGATTCCAATTTGTGGCAGTTTTTCGCAAATGCTTGACGGCTGCCGGCTTGGATAGCTCGCAGTTTGCCTCGCACTCCTTCCGTATTGGGGCGGCTACGGAAGCCGCTCGGTGCGGGTTGGACGAGGCAGCGGTCCGGAGGATAGGGCGTTGGGGGTCGCTTCGCTTCCGGTCTTACGTTCGGCCGGAGCTGGCGGTGGACTAGGGCCCGTGGCCGAATGTGGGGGGGGAGGTTTTCGGTGGGGTGTATGTTGTGTTGGTGTCTGTGTGTTTTCTTCAAGCCTGCTGTGATCTATGGTTTTTCTATGTTGTTGCAGATGGATTCCAGATAGGCCTCGTGTGGATATTGGGGCACTCTTATGTGTTCCGGGGGGCCAGAAGGGCAGACATGCGGCAGAATGGCAGGCAGTTGGGGGTTCCTCGGGAGGAGGCCTGTGTGCGGTGGATTGGGAGGCCGGGCATGCTGTGGGGCAGGGTGTTACCGGAGGTGCTGCACGTGGCGCGCTTGGATAGGCCGCCTGACGTGCTGGTGCTCCACGTGGGGGGCAACGATCTGGGGGGCCGGCCGGCCAGGGAGCTCATTCGTGACGTTAAGTTGGATTTCTTGCGTTTGAGCACCCTTTTCCCCGGAATGCTAATCGTATGGTCCGACATTGTGGCCAGGACATGTTGGCGGTTGGCCCGGTCCGTAGCGAGCCTGAATAAAACCAGAATTAAGGTGAACAAGAGGGTGGGCCAGTTTGTTCTCAGGAATGGGGGTTTGGTGGTTCGGCATCGGGAATTGGAAAGGGATGTTGGGCTGTATCTGTTGCGAGATGGGGTACATCTCTCAGATGTTGGGATGGATCTTTGGGCCCTGGGCTTGCAGGAGGGGATACAGCGGGCTCTGAGAGTGTGGCGGGGCTCCCAAGGGTGAGGGGGTCCCCCTTGGTAGCTGGTGACGGTGGTGGTGGCTTGTATGGTGGTAACTGACCCAGGAAATGGAAGTGTTGGGGGGCCCATTAGGGACATGGGCTCCCTGGGTTACAGCTAACGCGGGTTAGCTGATTATGGGATATTGGACACTGCGGGTAGGGAGTTGTCTCCGGGCTGATGCTATCACGGCCGGAGGCCTAGTACGGTTAGCTTGCCCGCAGTGTAACAAAGTGAGATGGTGTTGGGAAAGTGCCATACAAGCCACCGGGGTCAGAAAACTGAGGAGGTTTCAGAGTTATATATTGAGGTTTATCGAGGTTAAAATGGTTTAAATGGTTATATGTTGATATTTTGATATATATTTTATATATATTTATATATTTATAAATAAAAGGCTGCTGTGGCCAGTTATACCCCATAAAATGTGTGGTCTCATTTTCTATAGATAAGAAGCGGGAGACAGGTTGGGGGGTGTAACGGTGGGGCCGCAGTGGGGAAAAAACGAGGAGGTGCATCTTATCTACACTAGTCATGCATACTCCACGTGCAGAGCCCGCCAGGAAGTCGGCACATCGCTAATCACAGGCAGTGAGACATTGCCCGATCTCTGCAGCTGCGCATTGGGGCAATGTCTCACTGCCTGTGATTAGTGCCGACTTCCTGGCGGGCTCTGCATGTGGAGTATGCCAACAGGCCTGAGCTCAGCCTTACTAGTGAATAACTACCACCAAAAGAAAGCTCTGTCAATTAAAAAAAAAAAGATAAACTTTTTGCTTGGGTACAGCTTTGCATGACCGAAGCTGGAAATTGGACTGGGCAGAAAGGGGGTGAAAGTGTCAGGTGCACAAGTTCTTCAAAATATTTAAAAACATACTAGCATTTTACACCCCAAGTCATTAAGGGCCGGTTCACACTGCAGGCGCGGCGAGGCGTCTCTGACTTGCCTCGCCGCGACCTGCGGCGACCTCAGCGGCGACTTGCAGATGACTTCTGTATAGAAGTCAATGCAAGTCGCCCCTGAAGTCGCCCAGAAGTAGTACAGGAACCTTTTTTCTGAGTCGGAGCGTCTCGAGTCGCTCCTCTCAGAACGGTTCCATTGTACAGAATGGGGGCGACTTGCGGGAGCGAGGCGAGGCGAGTCGTGTCGCCTCGCATCGCCCGCTGTGTGAACCGGCCCTAAAGGTGGTGGCTTAGTACACATCGCCCAACAGATCTAATTACAGATCAGATGTCCAATTGGTCATTATCAGCTTCTCCTGTCTGCAACTTTAATAGTGTCATATTACAGGCACTGTTGGTAATTATTGTACGCTTGTTTTAGGTTTAGACTGCACACAGAGTTAAAAAAAGAAATCAGACTGATGTTAGGAGGTGGGGTTTGAGACTGCTTAACCGTTTGCCGACCGATGCCTGTATATATACGTCGGCAGAATGGCATGGCTGGGCAAAGTAACGTACCCGTACATTACTTTGAATTTCCTGCCGTGCGCGTGCATGCCGCAAGCTCGGTGTAAAAACAGCATCTGCCTGTTCTACCTAGTGACAGGACAATGATCTTCTGCTCCCTGTCATCAGGAGCAGCATCAGTGTAGTGTCACTGCTAGCCCATCCCCCAGACAGTTAGAAACACTCCCTCAGGACACACTTAACCCCTCCTTGCCCCCTAGTGGTTAACCCCTTCACTGCCAGTGACATTTTTACAGTAATCAATGCATTTATATTGCATTGATCGCTGTATTAATGCTAATGGTCCCAAAAATGTGTCAAAATTGTCCGATGTGTCTGCCATAATATCGCAGTCACGATAAAAATCGCTGATTGCCGCCATTACTAGTAAAAAAATTAAAATAAAAATGCCATAAATCTATCCCCTATTTTGTAGACGCTATAACTTTTGCATAAACCAATCAATAAACGCTTATTGCAGTTTTTTTAACCAAAAATATGTAGAAGAATACGTATCGGCCTGAACTGAGGAAAAAAAAAAAAAAAGAGGTGATCAAATACCACTAAATAAAGCTCTACTTAAGGGAAAAAAAAAAGGATGTCCATTTTGTTTGGGTACAAAAGTGACGCAGTGCTGAATCACAAAATGTGCTCTGGTCAGGAAGGGGGTAAATCCTTCCAGGGCTGAAGTGGTTAATAAATAATGAAAGATCAGAAAGAAAGTAAATAGGAGTAAAAAAAAAAGATAAAAAATATTAACCACTTGCTGACCGCCCTATAGCGGTTTTACTGCTACAGGGTGGCAGCTCTGAGCTGGATCATGTACTGTGTATATTTTATATACATATATATATATATATAGAAAGGCCAGTATGGTGGCCTGAAATTATGGGAGGAGCCCGGTGGAATATATAACCAGCCGTCCGCCCGTCTTCCTCGTCGGTTCCGGTGCGCGATACCTGATACGTCAGATATCAAGGGCCGACTATCCTAGACCAGACGCAGTGAGCCCATTCGCGTTGTTCGTCTCCGTCTTGACCGTCTTCCCGTTCATCAGCGTCCGTGGGTTTCGCCGTCGGAGTGTCGTCTTACCCATCGAATTTGTCGTTACACGTCGGGCCGCCTGTCGCAGGTAGGGCTTCGGCACCCCCTTTTCGGTTCATGTATTACGATGTCCCTTCAACATTCCCTGAACTCACGAACCGCTCGGATGTTTTACTGTGGCTCTCGTATTCATGTCACTGTTTCTACTTTCGATGTAGTCGTTATCACCTTCGGTCGATCACGCCACGTCAGGCGATTCATTCGCAGGTACGACATTCGAAACCGTTCGACTCCCCGAGCATTTCTATTTAGTATCGGTCGAATCGTTCGACTCACAGCCGACTGCTTGTTACGACAAAGCAAGCAGTCCGCACATATCGGTTGGTATCTGCTCCAGTTCGAATATATCTCATCATTCATGCAGTTGTGTTATGTATCTTATTTCATCTCATTCAAGTCATTTCAGTCCCACTCATTTCTACCGTTTCAAATCATTTCTGTCACTAGCCGCGCTCCGGCGCGAATCCTGTCGCACCTCTGGTGCACCGATTCGCTTTGAAGTGCCCCAGGGTTCGGCCTCATTTCTGTACATGCTCCAGAGACTGAGTCACTCGCAGGTTCACGCACGGTCCCTGATTCTTGTCTTTGTCATGGCATACCATTTCTGTCACTTATTACGCTCCAATTCGAATCTTGTCGCATTCTTCTATGCACCGATTCGTCCTGGTGTGCCCAGCTGCTACGCCTCATTTCGGTACATGCTCCAGAGACGGATTCTTTTCCGTAACCTGCAGTCCAGTCGTTGAATCCGGTCTCTGTCATGGGATATCATTTCTGTCACTTATTACACTCCAATTCGAATCCTGTCGCATTCTTTTATGCACCGATTCGTTCTGGTGTGCCCAGCTGCTACGCCTCATTTCAGTACATGCTCCAGAGACGGATTCTTTGTTGTAACCATCAGTCCAGTCGTTGAATCTTGTCTCTGTCATGGCATATCATTTCTGTCACTTATTACGCTCCAATTCGAATCCTGTCGCATTCCTTATGCACCGATTCGTTCTGGTGTGCCCAGCTGCTACGCCTCATTTCAGTACATGCTCCAAAGACAGGATTCATCTGTTTGGTTCAAGGGCTCGTCCTCTGATTCTTGTCTTTGTCATGGGTTTTTCATTTCATTTCACCTATCACGTTCCGGTACGAATAGTCACATCTGTGTACCAAATTCGTCTCGGCGTGCCCCAGGAATGGCCTCATTTCAGTACATGCTCCAGAATCCGTTTCGTGCTCGGTCGCAAGTTGTGGCATGGCGATCCGGATCTCTGTCATGGCAGGTTCTCTCATTTCACTGTCACATACCGCTTCCCGGCTTGGGTCCAGTTGATTCTTCAATGTTTGGATGCCTGCCGGGGGCCTTGCTCCTCAGCCTCATTTCATTATAGATTGCCTTCAAAGGGAAAACACAGCTTCGTTTAGGAGTGTCTCGCTGTTTTCTCCACATACAAGCGTAGACTTCTTGCAATCGTTGCAAACACACATCCAAGCGTAGACTTCTGGCAATCGTTGCAAGCACGCATCCAGACATAGACTTCTCGCGATCATTACAAGCACGCATTCGAGCATAGACCTCTTGCACTTATTACTAGCACGCATTCGAGCATAGACCTCTTGCAATCGTTGCAAGCACGCATTCAAGCATAGACCTCTTGCAATCATTGCAAGCACGCATTCGAGCATAGACCTTTTGCATTCATTACAAGCACGCATTCGGGCATAGACCTCTTGCAATCGCTGCAAGCATGCATTCGAGCATAGACCTCTCGCGATCATTACAAGCACGCATTCGAGCATAGACCTCTTACACTCATTACAAGCATGCATTCAAGCATAGACCTCTTGCAATCATTGCATGCACGCATTCGAGCATAGACCTCTGGCGATCATTGCAAGCACGCATTCGAGCATAGACCTCTTGCACTCATTACAAGCACGCATTCGAGCATAGTTCTCTTGCAATCATGGCAAGCACGCATTTGAGCATAGACCTCTTGCAATCGTTGCAAGCAGGTGTCCAGGCACAACTTGTTGCAATCATTGCTGGCAGGCACTTCTGGCTTGCTCAATAGATTGCTTTAGGGAAAACCTGGATACCTTCCTAAATGTACGTTGTATTACGGGGTACTTATATTTATAGGTATAGTTGATCCAGGGAAAAATCCGATTGCCTCTCGAGGGGTCAGGAAGGAATTTTTTCCCCGGCTGTAGCAAATTGGCCTATGCTCTGTTGGGGGTTTTTTGCCTTCCTCTGGATCAGCTGCGGGCGTAGAATTGGGTGTGTCGGGTTGTGTGATACCTTATTTATTTTGATTTGGTTGGACCTGATGGACTTCTGTCTTTTCCGGCCTGGCTACCCATGAAGCCTACCATAATTCCTTGCAGTCGTTGCAGGCACGAGTCCTGGCACAACTCCTTGCATTAGTTGCAGGCACGCATCCTAGCATAACATCTTGCAGTCGTGGCAAGCACGCATCCCGGGTAACATCTTGCAATCATCGCAAGCACGCATCCAAACATGCATTCAAGCACAACTCCTGTAGTCTTCGCAGTGCACATGCGGTAACACGAATTGCTCACAGTCACTACGTATACATCTCCAGTGACAAACTCCCGGGCAATTGTCGCAAGCACATATTTAAACACAACTTTTAGTCACGCCAAGGCTCGTGACTTAGCATAACTTCTTGCAATCATTCGTTGGCAAGCACGTTCTCAGTGGCACACAAACTGGCTACACGTCATTTTCAGCAGCACTTAATTGGCCACTCGTCTCCCGTGGCTTTCTTACAAACCACTCACTGTTGTCTGTCTATCTGTCTCTTCCTTAGGACAGTTGAGTTCAGCTTCCGTCCCGCACCAGGATCGTGTTGTCACACGCAACTGGCTTCTTCCTGTAGCACGCCCAGGCTATTTCTAGCCAGCGTTCAGCATTTCTTATCCTTACAGTGCACGGAGAGCCATCTGTCATTACGGCCCATACAGCAAGATCCCCACCTCGGGGCATCCAGAGGCATCAGCCCATAGCCAACGGCAAACGCTCGCCATCACAACTCCCATCTTTAGGGGCATATTATATCCTCGCATATTCTCCAGTCTAGTCGTCCAAAAGACACCTACAGTCCCTACACGGCATGTTGAGTTCGCTATGCGCATCGTCCCTCAGGGTCGCGCCTTGTGTCACGCCTATTGGTTTTACTGTCCCTCTCACAGGATCCAGAGCAAGTCCTCAGCCTGGATCCCGCGGCAATAGCAGTCCTTGCTATGCGGGAGGAATTCCTATCGTCTGGGAATGGCGTCTCCCTGTTCATTCCCTCCGTGTCTTCCCTTTCGCCCCAGGTGATGACCGACGCAGTGGCCTCCACGGGCTTGCGGCTGTTTTTTGGCCACCTCCGGCTCGCAGCTCCCTGGCCTCCCCAGTTACTGGCAATTCCTGGCTGCGCCAAGGCGTCCTCTCTGTTGATTATGTCCTTCCTACGTCAACTGGTCCAGCTCTTGTTGTTGTTTCAGTTCAACATCCATTGTTCCTTTATCCACGGTAAGTTCAATCAGGCAGCGGACGCCCTCTCCCGCTGTAACCTGGCCTCTTTTCCGATCAGGTACCCGGAGCCGGACCAACATCAGCAGCTATCCCGGACTGGTCTCAACTAACCCTGGATTAGCCCCTCACCTCCTAGCGGCTACCCAACTTATCGATCACTCCCTTTCCCGCAATACCCTCAAGGCCTATCAGTCAGCCTGGAGGGCCTTTAACCGCTTCATCACGTATCACAGCACAGTGACGTCCCGTGTCAAGCGAGTCGTAGCCTTCATTTCCTACTGCCACTCGCAGTTGGTGTTATCCGTTAATACGATCCGGCTATACCTGACCGGTGTACAACATTTCACGTCCCTCCAGGACCCTACCGTACCCTCCTTATTTTCTTACCACACCGTTCGGGCTGTTATGCGCAGTGTCCAGAAGCGCCAGCCGATGGCCGGCACCAAACCACCGCCTTTCACAGGAGACGTTCTAGAACTATGTCAGATATCCTGGCCACTTCACCTTTCGGTCTCCACATGAGTGGCATTTACAAGCAGCCATACACCTGGCCTTCTACGGCTTCTTACGGCCAAGCCAGTTTACTTGTAGTAGCCTCACAGCACGCATGCTGTACAAGCACCACCTGGTCCGATACGAAGACCATTTCATCTTACACTTAGCAGTCTCCAAGACGCAGCAGCTTGGCTCGGGTATGGACATACACTTCTATAAAACCAACAACCGCTGGTGCCCGGTCACTGTTCTCATCCGCTTGTTGACCCTTTTGGCCAACCAACCAGGAACTGGCCCGCTTCTGCCTTTGCACACGAAACCTCTCAACGCAGCCCAGTTCATGGAGCATGTCAGGATACTCCTGGGCATCCTTCACCTCAATCCTGCTCACTACTCCGGACATTCATTCCGTATCGAAGCAGCTTCTACTGCCTCCCGCCAAGGGGTCCCGGTCCATGTTATCAAGAAATTGGGTAGATGGAAGTCCTCCTGTTTTGCCCGTTACATACCCAATCTGCAAATAGAGATGGCCCAGGCCTTTGTCAAACTCACCCAGTGACAGTCTTGACTCAATAAAGTGCAGCCCCTACCTGGATGTTTTGCCCCCTTATTTTGGCATACCGTACGTTAGACCAGGGCACACTTTCAGGTCCATTTCAAGTAAGCGAGTTATGTTAACCTTGTTTGTCATCCTTATCCGTATCGGTCTGAGGGCTCTGGACCATAAATAGAAAGGCCAGTATGGTGGCCTGAAATTATGGGAGGAGCCCGGTGGAATATATAACCAGCCGTCCGCCCGTCTTCCTTGTCGGTTCCGGTGCGCGATACCCGCCCACCCATCCCCTTTATCAGGGCATTTCTCTAAGCATACTCCTCAGGTGAGTACTCATTTCACCCATTTCATATTCATTTCATTTTAAGGTATGCCCCCTTATTTTGGCATACCGTACGTTAGACCAGGGCACACTTTCAGGTCCATTTCAAGTAAGCGAGTTATGTTAACCTTGTTTGTCATCCTTATCCGTATCGGTCTGAGGGCTCTGGACCATAAATATATATATATGTTATATATGCAATCCTGCACTTCCACTATGTGCGTGTTGCCAGCGGGCTACTTCTGCTATGATTATTCACAGCAAAAGCCGATCTGTGGGTCCCAATCACTTGATGTCTGCCAATACCTGCCAATCATCGCACAGAGACTCAGAATGGAGCTCTGCCTATGTAAACAAGGCCGATCTCTGTTCTGACAGGGGGTGAGCAATGGATTTTGTTTTCCTGCAAAGCAGGAACTAAAATCCATCTCTTTCCCTGGTAAAAGCAGCACATACAGTACACTAACACTGGCTAGGCACACAGTTAACCCTTTGATCACCCTAGATGTTTAACCCCTTCCCAGCCAGTCATTAGTACAGTGACACAGTGTATATTTTTAGCACTGATCACTATATTAGTGTCATTGGTTCCCACAAAGTATCAAAAGTGTCAGTAACCGATTGTTACCCCCAATATCAGTTCTATAAGTTGCTCATCACCGTCATTACTAGGTATTAAAAAAAAAATCCATAAATAAATATATATATATATATATATATATATATATATATATATATATATATATATTTATGGTGTAGAGCCCTCTGACCGATACGGATAAGGATGAAAGACAAGGATAACATACACTCGCTTACTTGAAATGGACCTGAAAGTGTGCCCTGGTCTAACGTACGGTATACCAAAATAAGGGGGCATACCTTAAAATGAAATGAATATGAAATGGGTGAAATGAGTACTCATATGAGGAGTGTGCTAGAGTAAAGGCCTGATAAAGGGGACGGGTGGGCGGGTATCGCGCACCGGAACCGACGAGGAAGATGGGCGAACGGCTGATTATATATACCACCGGGCTCCACCCATAATTTCAGGCCACCATACTGGCCTTTCTATTTATGGTGTAGAGCCCTCTGACCGATACGGATAAGGATGAAAGACAAGGATAACATACACTCGCTTACTTGAAATGGACCTGAAAGTGTGCCCTGGTCTAACGTACGGTATACCAAAATAAGGGGGCAAAAACACTCAGGTAGGGGATGCATTTTATTGAACCAAGACTGTTACTGGGTAAGTTTGACAAAGGCCTGGGCCATCTCAATCTGCGGATTGGGTACGTAACGGGCAAAACAGGAGGACTTCCATCTACCCAACTTTTTGATAACATGGACCGGGACCCCTTGGCTGGAGGCCGTTGAAGCTGCCCCGATGCGAAATGAATGTCCTGAGTAGTGCGCAGGATTGAGGTGAAGGATGCCCAGGAGTATCCTGACATGCTCCATGAACTGGGCTGCGTTGAGAGGTTTTGAGTGAAAGGGTAGAAGTGGGCCAGTCCCTGGTTGATCGGCCAAAAGGGTCAACAAGCGGGTGAGGACAGTAACCGGACACCAGCGGTTGTAGGTCTTATAGAAGTGTATGTCCGTACCTGGGCCAAGCTGCTGTGTCTTGGAAACCGCTAAGTGTAAGATGAAATGGTCCTCGAACCTGACTAGATGGTGCTTGCACAGCATACGTGCCGAGGGGCTACTGCAGGTAAACTCGCCTGGCCGCAAGAAGCCGTAGAAGGCCAGATGTATGGCTGCTTGCAGGACGACACTGACATGGAGACCGAAAGGTGAAGAGGCCAGAATATCTGACATGTCCCTGAACACTTCGCCTGTGATAGGCAGCCGTTTGATGCTGGAAACCGGCCGACGCTTCTGAATGCCGCGCATGAGAGCCCGGACGGCGTGAAAGGTAAATAAGGAGGGCTTGGTAGGGTCCTGGAGGGACGTGAAGTGTTGTACCCCAGCCAAGTACAACCGGATTGTGTTGAAGGACAATGCCAAGTCTGAATGGCAGTAGGAAAGGAAGGCAAGGACTTGTTTGACCCGGGAGGACTCTGTATTGTGAGATGATGCGAAGCGACTAAAGGCCCTCCAGGCCGACTGATAGGCCTTGCGGGTATTGTCTGAGAGGGAGTGATCAATGAGTTGAGTCGCTGCTGACAAGTGTGGGGCTAATCCAAGATCAGTTGAGACCAGTCCGGGATAGCTGCTGATGTTGGTCCGGCTCCGGGCACCTGATCAAAAAATGAAACAAAGTTAAAGCGGGAGAGGGCATCCGCCACCTGATTAAATTTGCCGGGAACAAAGGAACAATGAAGGTTGAACTGAAACAATAATGAGAGCTGGGTCAGTCGCCGCAGGAAGGACATAATCTGTAGAGACCTGGACCTGCCTTTATTAACAATCTCCGCAGTGGCCAGGTTATCTGTAGAAAAGACCACCGTCTGGCCCGACCAGCTGCGGCCCCAGGTGTGTGCAGCGGCTACAATGGGATAAAGCTCAAACAGGGAGGACGTCTCAGTGAAGCCAGGAATAGCCAGTATCTGTGGAGGCCAGGGGGCTGCGAGCCAGAGGTTGCCAAAGATTGCTGCAAAGCCCGTGGAGGCCGCCGCGTCGGTCACCACCCGAGGTGAAAGGGCGGACACGGAGGGGACGAACAGGGACACTCCGTTCCAAGAAGATAGGAATTCCTCCCACATGGCTAGGTCTGCCATAGCCGGGGAATCCAGGCTGAGTACTTGCTCCGGGTCCTGAGAGTGGGATAATAAGGCTAACAGGCGTGACACGAACGAGCGCCCCTGGGGGATGATGCGCATAGCGAAATTAAGCATACCAAGAAGGGACTGAAGTTGTCTCTTGGTACAAGTCCTGGCATGAGTGAAGTCCCTCAGGACCGTCCTGATGCGGGTCAGTTTATCCGGGGGAAGGCTGGCCTGCATAGTGTTAGTGTCTAGGCTGACCCCGAGGAAGGTGATAGCCTGCGACGGACCCTCCACCTTGTGCTCGGCGATGGGGACATTAAGATTATTGAAGACTACCCTCAACTTACCCAGATCTCGTGGAGGAGAGCCGGGTGGCTCTATCAGCAGGAAGTCATCCAGATAATGAATGACTTCCTGACACTGAGCTACGTGTAACAAGATCCAAGCAAGAGCCTGCGCGAAGGTGTCGAAGAGCCAAGGACTACTCTTGGACCCGAACGTGAGTTTAGTGGCAAAGTAGTACCGCTGCCTCCACTTGATTCCATGCCAGCACCAGAGGGACGGATGGATGGGAAGAAGTTTAAAAGCGTTTGAGATGTCGGCCTTGGAAAGCCAGGTACCTGTGCCTGTTTTAAGAATGGCCTGGATGGCCATGTCTACCGATGCATATTTAAGGGAGAACTCCTCAGAGGGAATAAGAGAATTGAGGCTGGGAACCGTAGAGGAATGAGGCGCTGACAAATCATAAACCAATCTGAGTTTATTAGAGAACTTGCCCTTGACAAGCCCAATAGGGCTGACTCGCCAGGTGTTGAAAGGGGGCTGTACAAAAGGGCCGATGACAAAGTCCTGATCTAGCTCAGATTGCAGCAGTTGGTCGATGGCTTGTTCATCCGTGGCTGCTGACCGTAGGTTCTGGCATTCGTGCGTGAAGTGAGGGAGAGAGATAAGTCCAGTGTGAAAACCTTCCGTGAAGCCCTGGACGAGGAAGGCGGACAGTGAGGGGGTAGGGTGACTGGAAAGGTAGACACTAAGCCATGAAACATTGAGCCGGCTTAGTCAAGACCTTTTGAGCTGCTTGATCTCACACATGAGCCGGGGGTGAGCTCTATGACACTGGGTGCACACATGGAGCAGCCTACACTGACTGAAATTACACGACCCACTGTTGTAGTTGTTGCAGATCGGAGCACCGCCCATGGTCTTAACTGGGCGCCCTAGCTTATCGGTCTGTGGCGGGCGAGCTGGTGCTTGCAGGCCCTGAGCGGTACCCGAGGTAGATGGACCGTCGAAGGGCGGGGCTGCCACTGAGGTAGCGCACCAGGCCGCAGTATGTGTTGCTGACTGGCAGATTGCACACAGAGGGGACCGTAGCCCCGCGAAGTGGCGGCAGAACAGTTCGGTGTCCATGGTGCTCCAGTCCGTAGGGGTCTGGAACTGGGAGAGCCTGGCGGCTGCTTTAGCGGAGAAGGAGCGGTGGTAGTCATAGAATGAAAACCCGCCGTACTTGTACCCCAGGTCAACTACCACATGGAGGTACCGATCCAGCTCCTCCCTCCTGCCAGGGGAGGCTGAGCAAATGATGTCCCTCATCATGCCGAAGGCCAAGGTAAACTCGGTGATAGAGAGTTTCCTGTCTAGTCTGGGATCCTTGGCTTTGAGGACCACTGATACGTCCCCCCAAGTATACGCCTTATTCTCTGCCAGCTCGTGAATCGAGATCAGAAGAGAAGCCAAATTGACGTCTTTGCCCTCTAAGATGTCCTTCCTGATGTTTGCTGACACCAAATGAGACGGGTACACTATTGGTGCACCTCCGGAGATACCTGCGGGAGGACTAACAACTGGCTGGGATGCTGGTACTGGCGGAGAAACAGAGGGGTGGGTCTCGAGGAGGGCCACTCGGCCCTGCAGATCTGACATCGAGGTTGTGAGGGACGACACCAGGGAGTGGAGCTGCGAGATAGAGGAGGCGATGGAGCCCAATGAGGCCTGCTGAGCAGAAGCCTCCACCACCGCGGGGGGAGGAAACAGGAGCCGGAAAAGCTCTGCCTTTCTGGCTGTTGCTGGAAAGGGCACACCCCTGCGTCTCAGCTCGGCTGTCAGCCTGGGAATGGTCCATGCTCTGAAGGCCCTTTGGCTGCCATTTTCTGAAACGGATGGAGACAATGGAGCCGTGAGGTCCTCGATGTCAGCCTGGGACAAGGTGGCAGAACGTGGGTCTGATGAGGCTACAAGCCCTCTGATCCGGGTTTTCTCCTAATACGGACCTACAAGGGGTGACATGGATTATAACTGGTTGGAGACTCCTAAAGAAATACCTGTTTTAAAGAAGGATGCTTTGCTGAAGGGCGTTTTCCCACTAGATGATTATGCTTACCTAAGGAGGCACCGTCCGACCAGGTGCAGGCTGGACCTACTGAACTTGACTGACCTGAGGAGATGAAGGTGAAGTTTTTGTTTGAGACTCCCACCTAACGAAGGCTAGCTAACAGTGGAGGTGAGACTTCAGACATGAGATGAAAATGACACAAATGAAAGAAACAGATGAAATTTTTTCTCTTCTCTTCCCCCCTACCCCCTTTTATTATATATATATATATTTTTTTCGAATACTTTTTTCTTTTTTTTCTTTTTTTTCCTCTTTTTTTTTTTTTTTATCGCGAAATGAGGTTGACGAGCAAGGGCCCCCCGATAAGAATCCAACATTGAAGAATCAACTGGACTAGAAGCGGGAAGCGATACGTGACCGTGATATGAGTAAATCTGCCATGACAGAGATCCGAATCGCCATGCCACAAACTTGCGACCGAGCACGAAGCGGAAACTGGAGCATGTACTGAAATGAGGCCATTCCTGGGGCACGCCGGGACGAATTGGTCCATGAATGTGAATTATTCGTACCGGAACGTGATAGGTGAAATGAAATGAAACCCATGACAAAGACTGGAATCAGAAGACGAGCCCATGCACCTAACAGATGAATCCTGTCTTTGGAGCATGTACTGAAATGAGGCGTAGCAGCTGGGCACACCGGGACGAATCGGTGCATCCAATAAATGCAACAAGATTCGAATCGGAGAGTAATAAGTGACAGAAATGATATCCCATGACAGAGACAGGAATCAACGACTGGACTGATGGTAGCAACAAAGAATCCGTCTCTGGCGCATGTACTGAAATGAGGCGTAGCAGCTGGGCACACCAGAACGAATCGGTGCATAAATAATATGCGACAGGATTCGAATTGGAGTGTAATAAGTGACAGAAATGATGTCCCATGACGGAGACAGGATTCAACGACTGAACTGTAGGTTTACCAAAGAATCCGTCTCTGGAGCATGTACCGAAATGAGGCGTAGCAGCTGGGCGCACCAGGACGAATCGGTGCATAGAGGAATGCGACAGGATTCGAATTGGAGCGTAATAAGTGACAGAAATGGTATGCCATGACAAAGACAAGAATCAGGGACCGTGTGTGAACCTGCGAGTGATTCAGTCTCTGGAGCATGTACAGAAATGAGGCCGAACCCTGGGGCACTTCAAAGCGAATCGGTGCACCGGAGGTGCGACAGGATTCGCGCCGGAGCGCGACTAGTTACAGAAATGATTTGAAACAGTAGAAATGACTGGGACTGAAATGATTGAAACGAGATGAAATGAGACACATAACATAATTGCGTGAATGAAGAGACATATTCGAACTGGAGCAGACCAAGCGAAACGTGCGGACTGTTTGCCTTGTCGTAACAAGCAGTCGGCTGTGAGTCGAACGATTCGACCGCTACCAATAGAAATGCTCGGGCAGTCGAACGGTTTCGAATGCCGTACCTGCGAATGAATCGCCTGACGTGGCGTAATCGAACGTGTCGAACGATGATAACGACTACATCGAAAGTAGAATACAGTGACATGCGTACGAGGCCACCGAAAACATTCGATATGAAAGAACCGAGCGGCTCGTGAGTACAAGCATGATGACGGTACATCGAAAACATAATGAAAAGAGGGTGCCGAAGCCCTACCTGCGACAGCCGGCCCGAGGCGTAGCGACAAATTCGATGGGTACGACGACACTCCAACGGCGAAACCTACGGACGCTGATGGACGAGACGGTTTGTCAAAAAATTGGAGACGAATAACGCGGGAACTGACGAACAGGCTCACTGCGTCTGGTCTGGATAGTCGGCCCTTGATATCTGACGTATCAGGTATCGCGCACCGGAACCGACGAGGAAGATGGGCGAACGGCTGATTATATATACCACCGGGCTCCACCCATAATTTCAGGCCACCATACTGGCCTTTATATATATATATATATTATTTTTTTTTCATATGCTATAACTTTCAAGTAAACGAATCAATATACGTTACTTAATTATTATTTTTTTTACCAAAAACATAGCAGGGCCTAAATTTATGAAGAAATTTGATTTTTTTTTTTTTTTTTATATATATTTTTTCAGAATTGTTGGTCTCTATTGTTTATAGCACAAAAAATAAAACACAGTGGTTGTAAAATATCACCAAAAGAATGCTCTATTTATGGAAATTTTATTTGGTTACAGCGTTGCATGACAGTTAAAATAACGCAGTGCCATATAGTAAAAAATGGACTGGTCATGCATGAGGGGGGGGGGGGGGGGGTAAATCTTCCAGAGGTCAAGTGGTTAAAGAAAATAATGATAAAATAAAAGCAGGATAGAAATGAAAATATCTGACCTGTAGCAAAGCTTTGTATAAAGTGATAGGACTCATTTCACAGTGCTAACATAGGAATAAAGATCTTTATTTAAGCCATGGGATTGTAAGTTTTAAATATCAATCAAAATAACGGTCACTTTAATAATAAAAAAAATAATTTTGTATGTGAGATCTGTATACTGAGCCTAGAGGCTGAATTCACAATGCTAACACACCAGATGAAAGGTCCCTTTAAAAAAACGGCAGTTATTCTTGGCTGAGTGCCAGAGATCTAAAAATAGAACGTCAGTTACTCTTGGCTGAGTGCCAGCTGCCCCTATATATAAGAGCGAGCTCAGTAGGATTCTGCCAGTCCTAGAGTGTTTACTGAACAGAGCAGACCTGTTTTGTTTTCTCTGGCGATATTTTGCTTGCGATTTTATCCTAGCGATTTAATACTAGCGATTTCATTTTAATACAATTGTATTGTAATTTCATTCTTGAACCCTTCAAGCGTGCTTGAATTCTTCAGAATGAGATTTTTTCAGTGTAAAAAAGCTGTTTATCACAATAACACCAAAGATAAACAGACCACTGGAAGACCACCTATGGAAGGAGGTATCATTGAACAGCCTGCAGATACCCCAATCAAGAAGCCTTCAAGAATGAAGAGGGCTCAAGTTTTTCTCCGTGGCTGCTTTAGAGCCGCCGCTGGATGCTTTTGTGTCAGCTGTAAAGCGTGTGGTCCACACCAGAAGACAGACTGGACTGGTGAGTATTGAGAATATTGCTAGATTCATTTTCTACTTTTCCCCATTGATGACAGGTGACATTCCCATATGAACATATGTATAGGGATGGCCATGAACAGGGCACAGTGACTGGCACACATGGTCCTGGATAGACATACATTGGAACAAGCAGTGTGGGGAGTAAATCACATAGTGAATGGGAAGGAGACAAGCCTGGTCCACATTAGAATTGCTGGGTTGTGTCTTGTAAACACCAATCTGCAGATTATTGTTTTTAATTAAGAGAAGCATATGGTAGATCTTACAAAACACAACCCTGCAGTCTGATCCCTACAGATCCCTTTTCATTGGGAAATGATTAGGACTGTTAGCAGCTCTCTGGTCTCCTTGGACTGTAGAATGATGTCTGTTCATTTCTAACAATGAAAGCCTCTTCCACAGATCCACAACGATCAGAATCAGAGGGGGGGGGGGGGGGGCGGTCAGGTGGAGATTTGTGTCCTGCATAATTTCTATATCATCACCCCTGACAGTCTGTATACAATATGGAGCTGATAATTATACCCAATTCCTGGTGTTGGGTATCATAAATTAACCATTGTGTACAGGGAACCCCTCCGCTCACCCCCACCCCTCTGCCAACCAACCTTTTCTTATTTTAACAAGCTTTGCATGCCCATTACTACAGGCTAGGCTTTATCCCCTCTGTTATCACCTGGTATTCTGGCCAGTGACACACCCATTGTATTAGAGTGCCTACACTCTGGATGAAGGAGCACAGGGGGCACAGCAGACAGCAGCATTGCGAGTCTGGAAGGAGGGGAGTGTTAGAATTACTAGCAGATTTAGATATACTAACAAATGGAAGCCAAATTCCAACTAATAAAAGCTGATCATTGTAAGCACCCCTGCCAGTGGTAAATGGTTTATCTTATCCCTTTAACTCAGGGTTTCTTGGAGGAACCATTTGCAAAAAGTATGAGATCTTGTGGAACTCAAATCTACAGCTCAGGGAACTTTGGATGTGATCATGTAGATATATCAACAATATTTGTAGAAATATCATTAAATCAGGGTTTCTCATCCAGGGTTCTGCAGAAAATCAACTTTGTGGCAGATGCATATACATCCAATTTTGTTTCAGTACTATCAGTGAACATAACATCCCACCCCATACACAGCATATCCCTCCATACACAGCATCAATGGAATAAGCTGTCCTGCAACTTTATTACACATTTGCACATGCACAGCATCCCACCCCACACTCTGCATATCCCTCCATACACAGCATCTCACACCATATACAGTATCCTACCCCATACACGGCATCCCATTCCATGCACAGCATTCTATACACGCCATCTGTATCAGCAACATATGCCTGCTCTCTCCTCCCAGCGCCACCCTTTGAGTTCACAGGAGGCATCGGGTATCAATGCAAGCTGATAGTACTCACTATAAGTGCGCATTGAAAACAATATTTAGCGGATATACATCTGCCACAATGTTGATCTGTTGTGGAACCCCTGAGAACTTCTGGCAGAAAAATTCTGCTCTTACGAATACATTTGCAGCACAGCTTATTCTATTGAAATTCAATAAACTTACTGGCAGCATCACCAGATAAACATAAGGAATGACAGCCTAAAAAAGAAAACTAATGCAGCTAGAACATCTAAAGCCGCGTACACACGTAGCCGTCTGTCCGACGTACTTAGTCTGGCGAACTTCCCGCCAGACTGTCCGTCGGTCTTTCCGAACGGGCTACTTGCCCACACACAGTACGCCGTATTAGTCTGCTGAAAAAGTGCCAAGTCCGCCGTACTGTCCGCCCTACTTTTGAAATGAACGGACTCGCCCACACACGCGGAGGAAAGTCCGCTCATTTCGAGCGTGTCTCCAGGTAGGCGGGGCCAGCGAAGGATGCGTCGCTGGCCCCGCCGCCTGGTATGGACTTAAAGGGGAACCCCAACGCCGAAAAAAATCGGTGTGGGGGTCCCCCCAGGTCCACATCAGACCCTTGTCCGAGCACGCTACCCGGCCGGCCAGGAAAGGGGGGACAAGCGAGCGCCCCCCCTCCTGAGCCGTACCAGGCCACGTGCCCTCAACATGGGGGGTGCCTTGGGGAAGGGGGAGCCGCGCAGCACCCCCACCCCAAAGCACCTTGTCCCCATGTTGATGAGGACAAGGGCCTCTTCCCGACAACCCTGGTCGTTGGTTGTCGGGGTCTGCGGGCGGGGGGCTTATGGGAATCCGGGAGCCCCCTTTAATAAGGGGGCCCCGGATACCGGCCCCCCACCCTATGTTAATGAGTATGGGGTACAATGTACCCCTACCCATTCACCTGTAAAATAAAGTACAAAAAAAAAACACAACACACAAGATAAAATAGTTTATTGCACAGCTCCGGGGGTCTTCCGTCTTCGGGGGTCTTCTCGCCGGACTCCTCCGCTATCTTCTTGGAGCTCTTTTGCTAGCGGAGGAGCCCAGCTTTCTTTCTCGCCGCCGGCCACTTCTTCCGACTTCGGGGGTCTTGTCCCCCTGTTCGGTTCTTCTGGCGGGCCCCCGCGCCTTCTTCTAGCTCTTTTATAGGCGGTAGCCCGGTCTTCTGTGGCTGGTATTCCGATAAGCCCGCAGACCCCGACAACCAACGGCCAGGGTTGTCGGGAAGAGGCCCTTGTCCTCATCAACATGGGGAGAAGGTGCTTTGGGGTGGGGGGGCTTGGTACGGCTCGCTCGTCCCCCCCCCTTTCCTGGCCGGCCGGGTAGCGTGCTCGGACAAGGGTCTGATGTGGACCTGAGGGGGCCCCCACGCTGATTTTTTTCGGCGTTGGGGTTCCCCTTTAAGTCCATACCACGCGGCGGGGCCAGCGACGTATCCTTCGTGGGCCCCACCTAACTGGAGACCCGCTCGAAATGAGCGGACTTTTCTCCGGGCGGGAAAAGGCCATTCATTTCAAAAGTACGGCGGACTGGCACACACACGGCCGGATTGTCCGCCGAAATGCGAGTCCGGCGGGAAGATTGGAGTGTAAAACTACTTTCTAAGTCTGCCGTACTTTCGGGTCAAAAAAGTATGCCGGAGGCTACACACGGGGGGATTGTTTGGCGGACTTCAGTTTGCCGGACTTTTCCACCCGCTTGTTTGATCGTGTGTACGCGGCATAAGAATTGGTAAGCTGCAATAGGTTTTCTTTTGGGTTAAATACCAATTTAATATAGATCAATAAAAGGGACAGTATGAATATCTATAAACCAGTGATATGCAATCAATACATACATATTCCTACTATATTAGTCTTTTCTCTTTTTTCTCCCTGCCAAAAACAAACATATCAACAGAACAAATGGATCTGTGCACAGTTTATTTTGTCCCATTGATATTTAGGATGTTGGCAGAATTATTGATGCCACACTCTACCCTCTACACTATTTTTCTAATATATCAACACAGTGTCAGGCTGGTGTAAGACCCAATAGTGGAAGACCCATCTCCTGTCTGATCTCAGGGATGACATATGACACACAAAAAGAGAAGGATTCCCCTTGGGGTAGGACTCAAATGGTAGTTAGAAAGTTATGTAAAGATAATCATATATTTATTAAGATATAAAAGATATTAAAATACAAAGATAAAAACATGAATCATGGAGTGTACATATCAACCATAACGGATATCGCAAGTAGTTCGAAATAGATGGCAATGAGTTGAATCCTTCACCGAACACGTTTCAGATTCTACAAGAGATACGCCTTCCTCAGGGGTACACAGAATATAAAGACTCTATAATGCGAGTACAAACAATCAAATGTCTATACCTGTCAATAGCAAATACTGTGGTATTACAAAGATCTATTGAATACAACTTACAATTGCAACCATAAGATACCTATAGCGACAATCCATAAGATTAAAAGCAACATCAAAAATAGCGCAGCAGCCACGGGAGACCGTCATCACCCTTGGAGACCCAGTGTAGAACAATATGCAATATAAAGCCTAAAAATCATCAAAAGAGGGACTTACTACATGTGGGACATGAAAAAGGAACCAACTGAGGCCCATGAAAAAGATCCTACAATGAAAAAACAAGAGAGAGATATGACAAAGATGTGGAGAGACACAGAGTATGTGCAAAGTATATTGTATACCTGTATTGCCTAGTTGTATAAGGAGATCATAGGTTCATATGCATACCTGGGTATGTGCTCAGGGGCAGGAGTGGAAGACAGATGTCCGTCTTCTAATTATAGTATAAGGGAGACACTGAAGGGACAGAATATATATATGTTTACATTACTACTAACACTGTACCGCAGGTGCAACAAACTACATCAGCATCAGTGCTATATATGGTTCCGGCTTCCACCAGTGTGATGATAAATGGATCACACGATATTCAGAGCATATAACCAAAAATAAGTAATATATAGTTCAATAAAGTTAAAACAAATGTTCCTCCCTAATAGGTATCCTATAACATGTAATAATATGTCTGTGGACAAAAAGTACAAGCAACATCAAATCCAAATGTGCCCTGGAGTCCACAGAAATGGATACCCCACGCATAGAGGTAGACAAACATCTCAAAGATGAACCTCCAAACCAAAGGAAATCTGCCCAAAGCAAAGGCAAAAACAACCAGGCTTAGCATTATACCTTCAAAGCTGTAGAAGTCTGACTTGTGTCTCTTCAACTGGTCTCATGTGAACAGGTTGCATTTCCTATTCGCAATCATTGACCCAATTTAAATAGTGTCCAGGCATATGAGCCGACGCGCCCAGCAATTAACATCAACTGGGTGCCATCAGCACAAACGAGGACCATCACGTCGCCATGCCACGCATGCCTAGACACTATTTAAATAGGGTCAATGATTTTTAACAAGAAATACAACCTGTTCACATGAGACCAGTTTGAGATTTTTGTCTACCTCTATGCGTGGGGTATCCATTTCTGTGGACTCCATGGCACATTTGGATTTGAGGTTGCTTGTACTTTTTGTCCACATACCCCATGTTATGGGATAACTATTATGGAGAAACAGTTGTTTTAACTTTATTGAACTATATATTACTTATTTTTGGTTATATGCTCTGAATATCGTGTGATGCATTTATCATCCCACTGGTGGAGCCGGAACCATATATAGCGCTGATGTAGGTTGTTACATGAGCGGTACAGTGTTAGTAGTAATATATATATATATATATATATATATATATACACATACTCTGTCCCTGCAGTGTCTCCCTTATACTATAATTAGAAGAAGGACATCTGTCTTCCACACCTGCCCCTGAGCACATACCCAGGTATGCATATGAACCTATCATCTCCTTATACATCTAGGCAATACAGGTATAAAATATACTTTGAACATTTTCTGTGTCTCTCCACATCTTTGTCATATCTCTCTTTTTTTCATTGTAGGATCTTTTTCATGGGCCTCAGTTGGTCCCTTTCTCATGTCCCACATGCAGTGAGCCCCTCTTTTATTGATTTTTGGGCTTTATACTGAATATTTTTCTACACTGGGTCTTCAAGGGCGATAGCGGTCTCCCGTGGCCATTGTGCTATTTTTGATGTTGCCTTATGGAGTGCGCTATAGGCATCTGATGGTTGCAATTGTAAGTTATTCAATAGATTTTTGTAATACAACAGTATTTGCTAATGACATGTACCCCTGAGGAATGAGTATCTCTTGTAGACTCCAAAACGCGTCCCGTGAAGGATTCAACTCCTTGCCATCTATTTTGACTACTTGCGATATCAGTTATGGTTGACATGTTTTTATCTTTGTATTTTCTTAATAAATGTAGGATTATCTTTATATAACTTCCTGACTACTATTTGAGTGCCGTTAAAGTCCTACCCCAAGGGGAATCCTTCTTTTTGCATTTGTCTATCAGGATGCTGGCACTGTGATACAATCACTGCTACCTCTCTTCTATAACACACTTGTTATAGAACACTGCCCAGCACATATTGGGTGGGTGGTGTGAGGGCCTTGCACCGGCCCTGGATTTACCAAGCTCTGAAACAATGTGCAGCTAGGCAGGTGATATAGCTAGTTCCGGTTGCAGCTTCACAACTTCCTTTGTGATCAGCTCACTCATTTTAAAGTCTATCATCACACCACTGAATATACTTGTTGCCAACTACTTTGACTGACTTGTAGTAAGTATCATATCCAGTGGGTTATTATAAGTGCCAGGCAACCAGAATTTTTAAAACAACCAAGAGTCGTCCCTGTATCCCTGTCATGGAGGATTTATTGTCCCTGGCACTGGAGTTTTGAACTTTGCTGTCTATAATTCGATTTTCTACAAAGATACATTTATCAAATGTAGGTGAAGGTTCTACATCTGATTTCCTTTTCTTATTGCAGATGTATACAGCAGACACAGCTCACACAGCAGGCCTGCCCCAGTGAGCGAGATCAAACATGAAGTCCACGCGGAGACTCCACCAACATGTGTAGTCCACGCGAAGATTCCACCAACATGTGTAGTCCACGCGGGGACTCCACCAACATGTGTAGTCCACGCGGGGACTCCACCAACATGTGTAGTCCACGCGGAGACTCCACCAACATGTGTAGTCCACGCGGGGACTCCACCAACATGTGTAGTCCACGCGGGGACTCCACCAACATGTGTAGTCCACGCGGAGACTCCACCAACACGTGTAGTCCACGCGGAGACTCCACCAACACGTGTAGTCCACGCGGAAACTCCACCAACACGTGTAGTCCACGCGGAGACTCCACCAACATGTGTAGTCCACGCGGAAACTCCACCAACACGTGTAGTCCACGCGGAGACTCCACCAACACGTGTAGTACATGCGGAGACTCCACCAACACGTGTAGTCCACGTGGAGACTTCAACACGTGTAGTACACATTGAGACTCCACCAACATGTGAAGTCCATACTGACACTCCACCAACATGTGAAGTCCACATTGAGACTTCACCAACATGTGATCGTAGGTCCCCCAGCACTGGGGAGGTCAACCCAATGACATTGGATGGCTTCAGATTCCATCGCCTTCTTGGAGAGGGGGGTTTCGGAAAGGTAAGTGATCAGATCTTTTCTCTTAATTAGAATGTTCATCCAGGGCTACATTAGAGCTTCCTCTCTTGCTAACATTAGTTTCAGCAGGAAGTGATGGAAAATCTGCGAGAAGGACATAGACTGAAATACCCTCCTCCTATGCTAAGCAAAGTATTTTGATTTCTATCTGTGTGGCTTTTGCAGAGCTGGACATACACTTTAAAGCTCAAATTTTTCCATTTAATTCTGATAAATTCATTTGAGATGAATTAGCACAAACTGTTTTTATAGTTATATTTTCCTTTAGCAGCTAATGCCAAGTAGATAAACCTGTCCCCTGCCAACATATTATAGAGCAGGGCACTTGCTCTCTGTGGGGAAGCAGTGATTTCTCTGCAGTGATCTGACATGCCCCCTGATGAGTCAGAGCTAGGGCTCTCCAATCAGCAAAGCCATGCAGATTTGGGAGCTCTGGGCTATGACTCAGAAAGGGACCTGTCAAACCTCTGTAGAAAGACCACTGCTTTGGGGGGAGGGGAGACAGGGATACAGGAAGAGCTTTTCAATTCAGGTTGTTGCAGCTTTTTAATGAAAACAATCTATAAAAAAATTATATTGTTCTTATTTGATTTTGATGCATCTTCAATGTAGTTAGCTCATTTCAATTGAACGTTCAATCGGACGTCTAACTTTATATAGCATTGAAAGAATCAGGGTGGTGAAGGACATCAGCTTCTCCATAAAAGAAGAATGAATGGGATGAACTTTTCTCGCTGTATTCTTTATTGACAAATATTTTAATACACCTGGATGAGTGAGACTCCAGCCAGGAGTAGGAGAAGGGCCCTGAATTTCAGCTGTTTAACCAATGTAGACCCTGTGATGAATAAAATGCCATTATGGTGATTCTACCATTATTGGTGACCCATAAATAAAGTATTAAATGTGATTGAACTTCTCTGATTGTCACCTATAATTTTTCCCTCTCTCTGTTTCCTCCAGGTGGTTTTGGCATCACACACCTCCAGTGATGAACCGCTGGCTCTCAAAATTGTGACCAAGAACAACGAATTCTACAAAGATACCCTCAACGAGAGCCAAATACTGAAGGAAGCTTGTGCCAGCCCATTCTGCACTTATGCATATGGTACCTTCCAGACAAAAGTAAGTAACTTCACATTTTTGTTGGGAGAGGTCGATGTTAAACAGAGTGAATCATGTCTAACCTGAATCTTTCTTTCCTCTTCACAGAATCTTGCATTCTTCGTCATGGAATACCTAAGTGGTGGAGACCTGGAGAACTTCTTAAATAAGAGAGCACCAGTAAATATTGAGACAGCAAGGTAAGGCATGGAACCATGATAATAGGGATGGAGGTAGAACATAGTACTGTACATCGATCACATCTTATGCCCTGTACACACGGGCGGACATTCCGACTACAAAATCTGTCTGATTTTTCCAGACAAATTTTTGCCCAAGCTTGTCTTGCATACACATGGTTGCACAAAGTCGTCGAAAAATCCGATCGTTCAGAACGTGGTGACGTAGAACACGTACGACGGGACTATAAAAGAGGGCAGTAGCCAATAGCTTTCGTCTCATGATTTATTCTGAGCATGCATGGCACTTTGTCTGTCGGAATTGTCTACACACGATCGGAATTTAAACAATCGGATTTTGTTGGAAAATTTTAGATCCTGCTCTCAAACTTTGTGCGTCAGAAATTCAGACGGAAAAAGTGAGATGGAGCCCACGCACGATCAGATTTTCCAACAACAAGATCTGATCACACATTTTCCATCCGAAAGTCCGACCGTATGTACAGGGCAAAAGTGTAGGCTTGTCCTACATACAAGATTGTGGCAGGAAGGTCTGACTTTTAGTACATCTGTCCTACTACAGCTCTACCTATACATGTACAATCACACACCGAACAGACATCTCAGGCACTGGACATATCTTAGCAAAATTCTTTTTTACCCCGAGAATGAACTGTCACAAGGCCTCTACAGATGCAGTATGTTCATATACATACTGTTATTATCCAACTGTTATTGGCCAGTTCATCATCCAGTGGAAGCCTTCAACCTTGCATCTGATTGGACAATCTCTAAACTTTTTCCTCTCTAATTTACAAGTAATTATATCATATGGGGGGCTCTACCAAAAAATCTATTTGATATATATCTGACACGTTCTTGTATAATGTAATTTTTGATAAAGTTTGATTGTAAATGTGAAACTTTTTTTGTAGTTTTGTAAGAAGAGGCGAAGTTTTTTTTATTGTCTTCTGTTGGTCTTATATACACTTTAGGAGAGACTGTACAATCACAATCATATTTTTCAGAATTTGCAAAATGTATTTGTTACAAATTCAGTAATTTCAAATATCCATATACAGTAAAACATTTCTTTGTATTGTGCTAAATTCTGCTGTTACTGATAATATTTTCTTTCAATGAGATAAAGTTATTACAAGCATACATGACTATACATGATGATTGGAGCGATGGGATCAGTGTTTTGCTATTCTGTGGCTTAGATTATTATATGAAATAAAGCTGTTTGAATGGTCATCTTATATATCATTTTTTCTCTATCAGATTTCTCACCGCAGAGATCCTTTGTGGCCTACAGTTCCTTCATAACCGGGGGATTGTACACCGGGATATCAAACCAGACAACATTCTGCTGGATAGTGTTGGACATGTCAGACTCGCTGACTTTGGCTTATCAGCAACAGAGGTGCATGCATCCCAAACCCTGACTTCATTCGCCGGTACTTTACAATACATCGCACCAGAAGTGAGTATTGGATTATTTTGGATTTTCTCTCTTCTTGTCAGTAAAACAATCAGTACTGATCATTCTACTCTTTTTGATATTTTCATAGATCTATTTGGAGACGCCATATGGATTTGCTGCTGACTATTTCTCCCTGGGAATTATAGTCTATGAATTGGTGACTGCAAATTATCCATTCAAACAGTCAAATACTGAGATACGAAGAGATACGAAGTCAGACACTGCTTCCGACACCGACTTATATGCTGACTCAAATACTGCTTCTGATTCAGACACTAATTTAGATGCCAGCTCAGACAACAATCTAGGCACTAAATCAGACGTTTCGGACACTGCTTCAGATGCCAACTCAGATGCTGACTCAGAAACAGAATCATACAACGAGGAGGAGTTCTGTAGAGACTTAATCTGCAACCATGAACCAAGATTCCCTGAGGATTTTAATACGGATCTCAAGGACCTCATAGAGAAGGTAAGTAAAGACCATCTATAGCCAGCAAAGAAAATGGCTATTTTATGAATAATTATAAAAGTGGAATAGCATAGTTATTGTCTTTGTATCATGGATAATCAAATTTTTGTATATTTTTACAGCTCCTATGCAAATGTCCAGAAAGAAGAGCGATTCTTGTTAAAGATCTGCGAAGCCACCCATTTTTTAAGAGCATAGACTGGTTGGAACTGGAGGCTGGAGAAGTAAGCCCACCATTTACCATGAGCACAGTAAGTATATGGACCACACATGGGTCCAATGCAGTGCATTGTCCAATGTTCTGCATTCTATATTCTCCCAGCACCTGAGTGTGTATAATCATTTATAACAAAAAGGCCATCATTGCACAAATTCTTCAGTACTAATGTTTATTCTCTTCACAGTGCTCAGCAGACCTGACGACACAGATGCCAATGGAGAAAATTATAGAATCTGCCAAACTAGAACTGAAGACCGAATTATCAGAAGAGGATCAGAAGCTTTATTGTGGGTTCTCTTTTACAAGCAGCAGATGGGGAGAAATACAAAGGCCACAGGTGCTATCAGCACTATGGGGATGTTGGAGGCCAGTATTTTCTAGGCATGTTAGATCAGCTAAAAAGGGAGGTTGGAGGAAGAAAGGAAGGGGGGGGAGGGGAGGGGGTAAGGAATAAAGTAAGGGAGGGGGAGGAAGAAGGAGGGGGGAAGGAAGAAAGGAGGGGGAAAGAAGAAAGAAGGGGGGAAGGAAGAAAGGAGGGGGGAAGGAAGAAAGGAGGGGGGAGGGGGGAAGGAAGAAAGGAGGGGGGAGGGGGGAAGGAAGAAAGGAGGGGGAGGGGAAAGGAAGAAAGGAGGGGGAGGGGGAAATAAGAAAGGAGTGGGGAGGGGGAAGGAAGAAAGGAGGGGGGAGGGGGGGAAGGGAAGAAAGAAGGGGAGGAGGGGGGGAAGGGAAGAAAGAAGGGGAGGAGGGGGGGAAAGGAGAAGGAGGAGAAAGTATCAGACAATAACATAAAGTTACAAAAAAAATAGAATACTATAGATAACCATAGTAGTCCATAGTGCTATAATCATGGTTAGGAAGGTAATAAGGAAAGATAAAAAGGGAATGAAAACCAGTGTGTTGGGATGAGAAACACCTACCTTGATCGGCAGTAGTGACTAGCATAAAATGACCAATCCAGGGAGATCACTCCGATCATCCACACCAAGCCAGCAAAGACAGTCAGGCAATGTTAAGCCTATAGAGGTTATTGGTAGAGAGCCTTAGAGTTAGTAATTTTACCTCTCAACCATCGTTATGGAGCATAGAGAGTATAGTGATAAAGGTCTATCCATATTAGAAACAGCCATTACCTGTATCTGTGGAGATTGCTGGCGTGGTCCCCGGGGTGGGTGCCTACTCTTAACGGGCAGTCTGAAAGACGCCCTTTTAAAGCCTCCAACCCGGCGTATATCACCCACTATAGGCGGCGCCGAGCGGTGACGTCGCGGGGCCCGCCGCTCCTAGTGCGCATGCGTCATGAATTTACTGCGCGCACCAGCTTTTGGTAACCATGGGAACATCCCTGGGCCAGAAGCACCGACGGGTCCTCCCCTAATCAGGGGGCGGAGCTCCGTTCTGATGGAGAGGCGCATGTCCGCCCCTGGGAGATTAACTCCTAGTGCCTGTGAGCTGCTAGTGGACGATCCCTGATGTCAGCCATGCCAGATGGATTCATACAAATACGTTCCTTAAACAGATACAATGTTTACCAGGAATAATATTATATTCTAGGTAGTGGTTCACAGAGTATCAAAGAAAAAAATCTCACCAAAGATAATAATGGAATAATCTATGATAAATCAAAAACAAATTAACAATTAAAAATAACAAAACAAATAAAACACAGTTCCACAGATTGGGCACATCGATCTTTATAATCAGCTTACGGAATTAAGGAGCTCTAATTCAGAAAAAATTTAATTGAATAGCTCACAGGTAATAACAAAGAGGAGATGATCAATTTAAATGGACAAAAATTTGACATAATTAACGAGGATGAGGATACCAACCTTTAAACAAATTTAATATCAATATCTATTTAGGCATTCCATCGACTATATATTTTCTGGGCATGTTAGATCAGCTAAAAATTGAGGTTGGAGGCTGGTCCTTTATTAGGCGTGTGTTGGACTGGCTATAGGGGAGGTTGGAGGCCAGTATTTTCAAGGCATGTATTAGATCAGCTAAAATGGGAGGTTGGAGGCTGGTACTTTTATTTCTTTTGGCATTAGAGGTGCGTCAAACCAGCAATAAAACATTGTCTGCAATAATATGACATCACTCTCACAATAAATGGTGAAAATAATATTTTTGAGTGCTACAAGCACCCAACACTTAGAATAGTCATAGGCATTAACCCTGAAAACATTTTTGAAGGGACACAGAAATCCTGATCATGCGAGGTGTCACTGTTACCAAGTACAAATGATAAGGATAGATCCAGTGGGGTTCACCATTGTATGATAGCAGCATGTCCCAAGCTGGGAGCTCTTTGGGGCTTCACATATGATAAATACCAATATGACGTCCCACCAAGGTTAATTTCCCACCAGATGAATAGTATAAATGGTCACCCATTCTTTGGCGTAGTTCTCCGATGGTCTTGCCCACATAAAAAGCCTTGCAGGCACAGACCACATATGATTGCAAATATATGCAACAAAAACCTCTGTTTTTAACAACATTCTTGAACTAGTTCAGACGCTCAGTTTATTTATTGCTATAAATGTCTCAATTTGGAAATTACATTAGAGTAGAGTTAGGGACCACACTTTGCAGAGGGGCCTTGAAGTGGCAGTGTGACTTTACATACATACATACATACATATATATATATTTATATATATATATATATATATATTAGGGCTGTTACTGATTAAAATTTTCGCCTTCGATTAATCGATTTTTTTTTAAATCGATTAATCGACTAATTTTGATTAATTATAATACACATACAGATCCAACTACTTTTAGCTGATCTCCTTGCATTGCAACTCTGCATTAGTCAGTGATAAATGTGGTATAGACTATATACAATCACCCGACACTATTTAGTTTCCACAATCCATGACAACTTCACAGTTCACACAAATACGTTTTAAATTCAAACTGTAGCACTGACGTAAGTCATTTTTTTTTCCACAGTATCGTGACAATCCCTCCACCTCTGGTCTAACTAATCACTCTCACCTTATGGCATGGACCCTTCTGCAAACAGGTGGTCATGCAAGCGGGTATCAAAAGGGTTATGGACCATAAACTTCTCTCATGTCTCCTTAGATCTCAGCAAGGACGCTGGGCCATGGGTAGAAAGAAAAGATCTAAGTGATTTGTTTGATCGATCAAAAGAATTTTGATCGATCAAAAAAATGAACGCTTAATCAGGGAATTAATCTTTAATTTCCACAGCCCTAATAAATATATATATACACACACACACACTGTAAATCTAATATTTTTAACAGTTTAGATTTTTTTTTTGTATTTTATTGGAACAGCTGATAAGCATGCTGGAAATGTTGTATTGTATTGTATTGCTCACAGACCAAGAATCTTTGGTCTGGAAAAAAAAGTCAGCAGCTAAAATTATTTTAGCTGCTGACTTTTTAATAAACATGCACTTACCAATCCAGGAATCCATCACTGTCCTTAACAGGGATAGTTCTGTGCCAGTTTTTGGGTTCCCGACCTTGCCATCTTAATTGTGGGAATCCAGCTGTAACTTCCTGCAACTTCACAGCTGCACATTCATGAGGCACAACTGCACTTTCTGAATGGATCCACAGCTTCCTCCTCCTGGGACATGACATCTCACAGTAAGCTAAGGGCAGAAAGGGGGAGAACTTCTGTTTGGCCAAGTGGGAGTGGGTACTGGTGAAAATTAGGCACCTGCTCCCTAAAAAAAGGAAAAACTTCAAAATATGGTGGTGGGGATGGTTGGGGGAAGAAAAGAAGTACTTCCCTTTTTGGGTGAAGCTCTGCTTTCAATGCCAAATCACACTTTTGTGCATTATTGCAAAGTATATTAACACATGAAGGCATATGTTGCCCACTACTGTCTGAATTTGTAAATGACTGTAAATAAATGATGTATACATTTCCTATTCCTGAGCTGTGAAATCCTGGAAGGAGAAAGTGGAGAGAGAAAAAGTCTCATGTCCGGTCCATGCTGCTAAACCCCAAGCCAATAGGGACTATTATACAAGTTGTCCTATGATCTCATAGTTTATCTGCAGCTGTTGAGTCTATATCTAAACCCATGTGACAGACAGAGCATCTCTGCCCCGTCCCAGGGGTGGATTCAGAGTCAAGTTTCGGGAGGTGCCCTACCAGAAAATACGTTTTTTTGCAGGCAATATATCTTGGAAATTACTGGTGTTGGCTCTTCAATCATCCCGGCACCATGGTTGTTATGGTGTCAGGATGATTGAAGCGCATTATTTTATTATCAAATTGTTATATAGAATGAATTGGTTCAACTCACCATAATGCAGCATCAGTAGGAGCCCTGAGTGTGTCACATGCCACCGTCGCCTGCCACCAGATGTGGATTTTCACTTGCCACGTCACTTGCCACACATTGCAGACTGTCACTTGCCACGTCACCTGCCACAGGTTGCAGATTGTCACTTGCCACACATTGCGGACTGTCACTTGCCACGTCACTTGCCTGCCACCAGATGCAGATTGTCACTTACCATGTCATCTGCCACACGTTGCTGGTTGTCACTTGCCACGTCATCTGCCATGCGTTGCGGACTGTCACTTGCCACATCACCTGCCACAAGTTGCGGAGTGTCACTTGCTGCTAAGGGATTGTCTTTGCTGTGTCCCAGAGTCAGGCAGCAGAGAGATGATGTAATCTCTCTGCTGTCCGCAGCTTCCTGCACAGTGAGGGCAGGGGGGAGAGATGATGTCGGTTTCCACATCAAAATCTGTTTCCCCTGCCCTGGCTCTAGGCTGAGATCAGAACTCCGCCCCTCCAGCCCTCTGCGCCATTGCTCCTCCTACTGTCCCCCAAATGCACGGGGGCGGTAGAAGGATGATTAGCATTCAGGGGAGAGTAGGAGGAGAAGCGATGTAGAGGGCTGGAGGGGTTGGGTTTCCGATCTCAGCCTAGACCGAAAGCAAGGACAGGGGAAACTGATTTTGATGTGGAAAACGTACTCGGTTCAGCACCGGACCGCCCGCACTCTCACCCACCCACATCTAATTTCTCAGGGGGGAATTGCCACGTTGCCCCCCCCCCCCCCGGATCCACCCCTGTCCCGTCATTGTTGTTATTTTATATTGTAGGTCTTGTGGTCACCTACCAGTATATTGATAGGTAAACTTGTTTATATGCAGCTTCTATTATTCTAGTTGGCCCTGTCCCTTCTGTTCTAGGAATGTATAGTTAACTTTAGCTTGGGGCTTGATATCCAGGATAAGCTAGAACCAGGTTAGACATTCAGGGCCACGTCGGGATCATAGGTTTAGAGGTCTGGTTAGAGTTCATGTACACAGGACATTGTTTAAACTCTCCTGAACGATTTAACGCGACAGCATCTAAAAATTTCCGTTAAGCCGCCTTTGCATCTACAAACGATTGTAAAAAAAAAAAATTATATACAGCATCTCACAAAAGTCCCTGGCGCACCAGATCAATGGAAACGCCCACAAAATGCCCCCGTTTTGGAAACCTAACACCCCAATATATAATCTATTAAGCATAATGAGTCATTTGAACAGTTCATTTTTTTCCAGAAGTTTTTGGAAAATGTGGAAAAAATAAATGAAAACGCATTTTTTTTAATACAAAGTTGTACATTTATAAGATATTTCCAATAAATAAGTAAGGTAAGGTGATACCACATGTGTGAGACTTTTACATAGCCTGGCCACATACAGAGGCCCAACATCAAACTAGCACCTCTAGGCGTTCTAGGAGTATAAATTACACACATAAATTCTTGACAAACTATCACATTGTTGAAGGCCCTTCATATTTCTAACTCGTAGCATGTAAATGTACATACCAATTACAAACCATTATACAGTCTGCTGAGCAAAGGGTAAAGAAAAGATTACCTGCGGTTTTAGTAGTACAGTGGTCCACAGAGGAGAGCATCGGTCCAGGCAGCAGGCAGGAATACTGTCCACAGTCAGTACAGGTAGAGATGTTCTCAGCACAGCCAAAGCATTGGTCCAGGTAGCAGGCAGGGATGTGTGTGGTCAGCAGCAGCTAAGGGATCATCCATGCAGCAGGCAGGAATACTGTCCAAAGTTAGTATAGGCAGCAGGCAGTGATATGGTCAGCACAGCCAAAGTATTTGCCCAGGGAGGAGGCAGAACCATAAAAGCTTAGTGCATCAGTCAGGAAATAATGGGGATGGGGTAGAGGCTTCTCCCACTCAAATCTCTTTGAAGCCTCTTGAAAGCCAGACCCTATTCTGGGAACACAGAAAACCAAAAACAGTTTTTCTCAAATCAGAACACTATTCTGGAGCCCCACACATTTGTGAGACCCCTGTGTAGCAGTGTGAAAGATCAGTCCAAGGGGCAGGCATAAACATGGTCAATAAGCCGAGGTTAGTGCAGGTAAAAGGCAGAAATAGACGGTAGGCAGAGGCATAGTCCATAGTCCAAGGTCAGTTCACGTAAAAGGCAGAAACATGTTAGCTAAACAATGCAGACGGCAGCCAGAGGCATAGTCGAGAAACAGGCCAGGGTCAGTTCACATGGAAGGCAATGATATGGTTGGTTGAGGCACCAGGGAAATATTCAGGACAGATATTGAAAACGGGAGAACGGGTAGTCTATTAGAAATCTGACCTAATAGTTTACAAGAGTGTGATAGTGTCTGAAGCATTGTCCGATGCAAAGGCCAGGTTGTGAGGGACATTGGGGACCATGGAAACTGGTGTCTTTCCTAACTCCTCTTTTGGTGCACACCTGACATTTATTTTGGCGTCGTCCTCCAGATCCTAATGGTGGAATATGGTCAAGAAAATGGCGCTCGTAGTCTGCTGGCACAATCGGAGCGAATGCTTTCTGGGGGGGGATACTTGTTGATATATCAGGGCAGTGACGATGTCTTCAATAAACTTTAGGAAGGTGTTGGGTGTTTCTGTTGATTTTTGTTAGATGATGAAAGAATTATACATGGCTAAATGAAAAAAGTAAATGGCGACTTTCATATACTAGAAGAGGGATTTTCCTGTTGATAAATAGCTTTTCATTGGCTCTTTACCCTGATCGGGGCTAGGCTTTGTCAGAGAGAAAAGCCTCAACCCTGATCGATGCGGCTTGCGCGGCAATCTGCATAGTGACCAGCTGTGACTGGATACAGCTGGTCACGCTGTTTCGCAAGCTCTGCCACCTGCTCATTACCCTCATCGGGGAATGGTTGTGTCCCGAGGGACCTGCAGTAGCGGCGGAAAGCCGAGGATGACATACGACGCCCGCCCAGGATGGGAGATCCCCATCTGCAGACGTCATTTGACTATACGTGGGTAATGAAGTGGTTAATGAGTCTCATGGATGGTAAGAACTTTCTGGTTAATGTTTCTTTGCTATGAGATTTGGCCTTAATGTTTGAAGTATTATAGAGGTCCTTTTTTAGTATTTTCAAGGATAAGCCTCTGGATTTTTTTTCCCCCTTTATTTCCTTTTTGTTTTCTTCTTCTAATTTTGCTATTTTTTTGTGTTTTTGTTATTTGTTCATTCATTTATTTTAATTTTGTTTTGTTCAAGTGGAAAAATTCCAAATTGTTAGGTTTAGTCCACCTGAAAGGGGGGAGTCATGGACTTTGCCCTAAGTTAGCAGCTGAATACATCTTATTTAAGACGAGAGTTGCTAGAAAGCCATTTTAGCTGCAGGGGTTGAAGGGATATTTTAGCTTAATGTTTGTTTTAGCTTATTGCCTGCCATCTTAGATATTGTAACCTATAATATGAGTATCCATTTTAAGATAAATATTCACATAGAGTCTGTTAGGAGTTAAATTAAGAGTTAAGTTCCTCTTACTGAGAACAAATGTTCGAGAACCATCTATTTTTTTCTACCGGCCTTTCCTGTGGCCAGTTTCTATATGAATTTGGGGGTGTATATTGTTTTATGCATGTTGGGCTTTCTTTGTGAGGTCATTTTGCCCTTATGAGCTGAAGTCCGGAAATAAATTGTCAGACCACTTTGAGAACTGTATGGTGTGTGTGTGTGTGTGTTTGAATACTTCCTGATCAGAATGGTCTCCAGGCCTGCTGGGTTTGAAGAATACTCTAGGCAGATACCTTAACCGAGGGTCCACTCACCCCTAGACCACTCTACACCCCAAAAGTCTTTTTGGTTTCACCTTTTACCGGTTTATGCACTTGGTCCCACGGAGCTAGTATCCCCAAACTTTACAACGCTTATTGCGATTTTACCAAATATATGTATAAGAATTACAGAGAACTGCAGAGGTGATCAAATATCACCAAAAGAAAGCCCTATTTGTGGAAAAAAAGGATGTAAAATATTTGGGTGCAACATTGCACGACCGCACGATTGTCAGTTAAAGCGACGCAGTGCTGTATCGAAAAAAAAAGCTCTAGTCATTAAGGGGGCAAATACGTTGGGGCTGAAGTGGTTAAGGAACAAATAAATGCATTTTTTGGGGCGTTTAAAATGAGAATTTTGAGAAGCAACATTCACTTTCATTTTTTTTCTCTTATCATGGGGATCCAGAGTGGGTACAGCCTAAATAAATCATGGTTGTTTTGATCATTTGTTCAGAGTTGCAGAAGCCAGCAAAACTTAGTTCCTGGGTTCCAAGGGGGAACTATAAGCAGAAAGTAAAAAATATATATTTTTTAAATGTCAGTCTTTGTTTTGTTTATAGCGCAAAAAATAAAAACAGCAGAGGTGATCAAATACCACCAAAAGAAAGCTCTATTTGTGGGAAAGGAAGGACATCAGTTTTGTTTGGGTACAATGTCAGGAGAATGGGCAATTGTCAGTTAGAGCGATGCAGTGCCTTATCACAAAAAATGGCCTGAGTTGGTTAAGGGAACAGGATTTTTTGGGGGGGGGGTTAACGCTTTAACAACATCCTGGGCTGCAGAGTCCAATGAATAAGCAAAAACGGTACAGTGGCTCTCTCAAGTCCAGGTGGGTGTTCATTGATTTTATGTTAAAATTAGAGCCGTCAAAATGTGGTTGCATTTAACTTTTCACATGGGGGGGGGGGGGGTTGACAGATACCATCTGACCAATCATACGGGTCTTAGCCCTTGTACACACGGTCGGAGAATCCGTCGGAATGTGTCCTATTGGACCGTGTTGTCGGATAATCCGACTGTGTGTGGTATGCATCGGACTAATTCCATCTGAATATCCGTCGGACCCAATTTTCCAACTTGTTGCAAATATTTTCCGACAAACTGGTCGGATAGGACATACTCCGATCATGTGTAGAGAATTTTGATCGGACAAAGTGCCACGCATGCTCAGATCAAATTCCTACATCAAAGCTATTGGCTACTAGCCTGAATGTAGTCCCATCGTAACGAAATTACGTGATCACGTTCTGAAAGATCGGATTTTTTGACAACTTTGTCCGACCGTGTGTATGCAACAGTTTCGAACAAGATCCGACGGACAAAATCTGACGGATTTGGTTGCGGAAATCTCCGACCGCGTGTACAGGGGCTAAGAGGTGGTTATCGGAATGTCACTATGTTTATGACAAAATCCTGGATACAGTTTTCTATAAGTATTTATATGTCTGAATATCTGCAGGATACAATTGGCTACCTTGCATATTAGCCAGCATGAAATTAGCTTTGAAATGGATATAGACATGACAGATTTCAGATATCTGTTTCTTATAGGAGGGGGGTGGGGGGCCTAATCCACTCAGGTACCTTCTAGCATATGGATGTTTGGGTTCAAACTGCTACAAATTAACCGAGAGAGGTAAATGTAATAATGTCTTTGTTCTAGCTGTGCTGTTATTATTTCATAAGTTACGGCGTATATTGGGATAACGAAGAGGGCAAGACAGAAATGTGGATTGCTAGAGGCTTCAGCTAAGATATTTACAATAGGATGACCTGGCAGATCTCTGTTTTCCATGTTGCTCAAGCAAATTGGACAGTTTTATAAGGGTACCTAGACAGAGTTGTGTATTGTTTAATGGAGAGGTCTGTGTGTCTGATCAATAGACTGATAAAAAGGTCCTGGCGTGCAACTAAGAGGTTGTGGATTGTTTGAACTGAAAGGAGGAGGGAGGAGGAAGGTCACTGCAGCTGTTTCTCCAGTTCAACACAGAAAAGATAGTTAAAAATAAAATGTAATAGCTGAACATCGCTGCCACACACATAGCCTGTCGTGTGCCTAGTATGCACAACCATTACACCATCCATTTTCAATGGTACCCCAACGCATCGACTCAATGCACTTTCAACATGCATGTGTTGCAGTGCGCCACAAGGCACATCAAGGTACTGCAGTGTGCCGTGTCAGAAGAAGTGGGTAACTTTTCAGCAGACTGAGAGCTAATACCAACTCTTTTACCCTAAGCATCATACACAGACCAGATGTTGAGGTAAAACCAAAGGAATCACTGTTTCTTGAACAGAAAACAAGTTTTTATACACTTCAAAAGTAGAGCAGTCACCACATGAACAATAAAACCAAATACTACCCAAATCATCACACAATGGTTAGATAACAAGGTAGAGCTGACACAAGGCTAATCCCATCATGAAGGAGCCTCAAAGAGCATTAGCCAACAGACAGAAATAGGTGACTCAATTAACAATTGGAATACACACCTAGACCATGTTTTGATTAATCAGGGATCCCAGACTGCCCGGCAACAGTATACAAGAGATAAAAAGAAGAGAGGGGTTACAAGTGATTGAAAAATTACCACAAAAAATTAAACAAAGTTGTCACTAAATTATATATTGCTCACACATGCCATGGTTATATGTGGAATTACACCCCAAAATACATTCTGCTGCTCCTCCTGAGTATAGGGATACCACACGTGTAAGACTTTTTGTGGGCCTAGCCACGTACAGGCCCCCAAAAACCAAGCACCGCCAATTTATGCCCATTTCCAAGGGCGTACATTTTTTAATTCAAGCCTCACTACCTATCACAGTTTTGAAGGCCATAAAATGGCAAGATACACAAAACCCCCTCAAATGACCCAATTTTGGAAAGTAGACACTCCAAGCTATTTGCTGAAAGGCATGTTGAGTCCATGGAATATTTTACATTTTGCCACAAGTTGCGGTAAAATTACAAATGTTTTTTTTTTGCACAAGTTGTCACTAAACAATATATTGCTCAAACGTGCCATGGGCATTTGTGAAATTACACCCCACAATACATTCTGCTGCTTCTCTTGAGTTCAGGGGATGCCACATTTTTGGGAGCATAGACATGTACAGTCCCCCGAAAACCAATGACCGCCGTCAGGCTTTCTAAGGGGGTAAAATGGCGATTTCACTTCCTCACTACCCCTCACAGTTTTGGAGGCCATGAAATGTCAAGATAGCACAAATCTACCCAAATGACCCCATCTTGGAAAGTAGACACCGCAAGCTATTTGCTGAGAGGCATGTTGAGTATTTTGCACTGTAGAATATACAATACAACACAACTCTTAGCTTACAAAAATATGCCTACAAATATAATCAATAAGTAAACTAAACCATTAATCAACTTAGGGTTTAAGATGTAATGTCCTTCATAGTTCCATGCTCAGTCCAACTCAAAAGTTCTCCAAAACTCTCCAGCTTCTGGTAGCCATGTCTTTCCTCATTGTCCTTCCAAACATCTCCCTTCCTCTCTCCACATGCTTGTTTCAAAAGACCCCAAGCACCTCCCACCAACTTCCTATATACCAACTTCCTCTGCTCAGCTCCAAAACCTATCCAACTGATTTATATACATATCAATTGAAGGGGGGGGGGGCTGGCTTTTTTGCAAACATATGCTCTTAAAATTCTAATTCTATACCTGTTTCCCCAAAAATAAGACCTAGAGTGATTGTCTCTGTTGGCTGCAATATAAGCCCTACCCCTCAAATAAGCCCTACCCTGTTTCCCCGAAAATAAGCCCTACCCTGAAAATAAGACCTACAAGGACTTTAACTAGGGCTTATTTGGGATAGGGTTTATATTGCAGCCATCACCGACAATCACGCTAGGTCTTATTTTTGGGGAAACAGAGTGTTATTGCTATGAAGACAATACAAATGGCCATAACAACACAATCACAACAAAACAAAGGGAATGAATCAATTTCATTCAGTAAAATACTTGCTTATAGCAATGTAGTTTATTGCTACTGTGGATATAAAAAGTCTACACACCCCTGTTAAAATGTCAGGTTTCTGTGATGTGAACCACTTCTGGACCAAGCCTCTTTTTTACAAGTTCAAAGCTGTATTTTTTGCTAGAAAATTATTTAGAACTCCCAAACAATATACATAATTTTTTAGCAAAGACCCTAGAGAATAACATGGCGTTGAAATATTTTTTGCCACATGTCATTTGCACTGTCTTTCAAACGCAATTTTTGGGGAAAATATACACTTGACTGAATTAAAAAAAAATTAAGAAAACCGTAAAGTTAGCCCAATTTTTTTTTGCTTATTTTGAAAGATGATGTTACGCCGAATAAAGAGATACCGAACAGGTTACGCTTTAAAATTGCACACACTCGTGGAATGGCAACAAACTAAAATTACGGTACCTAACCACTTTAATACAGGGCACTGTCGCACCTTCATGCCCAGGCCAATTTTCAGCTTTCAGTGCTGTCACTTTTTAAATGGTCACACTGTAACTAAATTTTTATAATTTTGTTCCCACAAATAGAGCTTTCTTTTGGTGGTATTTAATCACCTCTGTGGGTTTTAATTTTTTGCTAGAACAGAAATTTTGAAAAAAAAAAAAAAAGTTTTTCTTTGTTTTTATTATAAAATTCTGATCAACATTTTTTGATAAGCTGCACTGATGGACACTGATAAGGTGGCACCAATGAGATGGCACTGATGGGCACTGATACGCGACACTGATAGGTGGCACTAATATGCAGCACTGATAGGCTACACTGATGGGTACTTATGGGTGGCAGTGATGGCTGGCACAAATAGATTTCACTGATAGGCATCACTGGTGACACTGGTAGGCATTTTACATTGACACCGATTGGCAGCTGCCTGGGCACTGATTGGCATTTCCCTGGTTATCTAGGGTGGCATACCTGGTGGTCCAGTGTGGTGGCAATCCCTGGTGGTCCTGGCTGCATCCTGCTGGTCATGGGCAGGCATCCAGGGGGGGGGGGGCTGCACTAATCAACTGGAGAGCAGTCGATCGGCTCTGTCCGACACGAGTGGGGAAAAGCCTATCAATGGATCTTCCTGTTTACATTGTGATCAGCTGTGATTGGACACGGCAAATCACGTGGTAAAGAGTCTCTGTCAGAGACTTTACCTAGATCGGAGTTGCGGTGTGTCAGACTGACAATTGTAAACATCCCTTGTGACAGTAATAGGCCATGACACGTAGTCTTTATGGAGGGATCGGGGGTGTAAAAGACCTCAAATCCCTCTTTTGCACTTCTAAGTATTCAAAAAGCCAAAATGTGCATTTTGGAATACTGTAATTTTTTTAAATACCGTATATACTCGAGTATAAGCCGAGTTTTTCAGTCCACTTTTTGGGCTGAAAAAAGCCGCCTCTGCTTATACTCGAGTCACTGAAATTTTGCCGGAAATGGAGGAGAAAAAGGGGCGGGGCCATGCCGCTGGCTGACGCTGGTGAATGGCCTGTGTAAGTGTACCGCTCAGCACCATCCCCTCTGCTCCCTTTCGTTCGGTACAGGTTTTTTTTTTTTTTTCTCGATGTGCTGTATGGCTGTATGGCTGCAGTGGCGGGGGGGGACTCTTTCTTCTATTTCGGGCGCGGAGGAATACATCCTCTGCACCCGCTCCGCACACCGCTCAGCATTAGGATAGTAACTGCAGTGGGGGGGACTCTTTCTGCTATTTCGGGCGCAGAGGAATATATCCTCTGCACCCACTCCGCACACCGCTCAGCATTAGGAATAGGTTACTGTGTGCTGCGGAGTGATATGCCCAATCCTCTCTCTCTACACACTACCATAACAAGAAGCAGAGAGAGCAGGGGCCGGGCGATCCAGTCATCTTGAAGTTGAGGTGAGAGGCAAAAAATATGAAACTGACCTGCTTTTGTGATTACCTTAGTATCTATAGTGATTAGAATCCTGTAATTTTTTTTTTTTTAAATCTTAAGCAATTTTGTACTTTAAGGCTGGGTTCACACTGCAGAGGTTACGAGAATCGGATGTGATTCGCACTGCACTGCAGTGCAAATCACATGCGATCTCTGTGCGATGCGAGTTCAGCCATACAGATAGTATGGCTGAATTGGCATCGCATCCGGCCCAAATTCGCACAGGACCCTTTTTTTGGTCCGCAGCAGAATCGGATCGCATGGGTGTTCACACCATGCGATCCGATTCCTGTCCGAGTTTGCAGATCGCACCCTTTTTTTTTTTTGTTAAATACGGTATAAAAGATGTTGCACCAAGTGGTGAATAGATACGGTACCAAAAATACCATGCTTTAAAACGATGCCCACCTGTGGAATGGCAGCACACTACGGTAAATTTATATTATCCATAGACGGCGCCGGGGTCTGGGGAGGGGCAATGGGTGGGGCCAGGGTGGAGCTGAAGGGGGCTCCGTCAGGTAGGCTGTATGGGGCCCCATGATTTCTATCAATGGCCCTGTCCGCGGACATCATCATCACAGAGGGACATCAGCATCATGAGGTGAGTGAAAAATCACAATGGCTACTGTATATTTAATGGGCAGGCTGTATACCGGTATGTGTCTAATGTGTTATCCAGAGCATTATTACAATGGGTACTGTATATTTAATGGACACAGGCAGGCTGTACGGTATATTTAATGGACACAGGCAGGCTGTACGGTATATTTAATGGACACAGGCAGGCTGGACGGTATATTTAATGGACACAGGCAGGCTGGACGGTATATTAAATGGACACAGGCAGGCTGGACGGTATATTAAATGGACACAGGCAGGCTGTACGGTATATTTAATGGACACAGGCAGGCTGTACGGTATATTTAATGGACACAGGCAGGCTGTACGGTATATTTAATGGACACAGGCAGGCTGTACGGTATATTTAATGGACACAGGCAGGCTGTATATTTCATGGGCACAGGCAGGACACTGGTAGAATGTACGGTATATTATGAGCCCTAACACAGGCTGCTCTATGCAAACAGTCATGTCATCACTTTCTGTAATATCAGCCTGCATTAGGCCTCAAAAGGTACCCGAACAAGTCTTTTTTTTTTTTATCCTGTTAGAAATGGATCCCAATACTTCTACCGGTAATCCTGGACCAAAAGAAAAAACGCAGGTCATTCGAAGCTGGTTTCAAATTTAAGGTTGTGTCAAGAGCAGAAGAAAGCAATAACAGTATTGCAAGTAGGGAATTTTGTGTTGATGAAAAACAAGTGAGGGAATGGCGGAAAAAGAAAGCTGACTTGGAAAAGATTCCAAAGGCAAAAAAAGCTCAACGTGGTTTAACAACTTCATATGGGGCTCTAGAGACTGAATTGCATAAATGGGTTATGGAGTGTCGTCAAAATGGTTACTGCGTAACACGCATGGGAATTCGCTTACGTGCCCTTCAAATGGCACAAGATGACAAATTAAAAGCACCAGGCATTGAAAAATTTGCTGCGTCAGCAGGATGGTGTACCCGCTTCATGAATAGGTTTGGCCTATGTTTGCGGCAAAGAACAAAGATTTCACAGAAGTTGCCAAAAGACCTGGATGAAAAAGTGATGTCATTCCATTCATTCATCATAAAACAAAGAAGGATCCATAACTATGGCCTGGGAGATATTGGAAATATGGATGAAACACCGATGACCTTTGATCTTCCAAGCAACAGAACTGTGGCAAGTTTGGGAGACAAAACTATTTTTCTCAGAACCACAGGAAATGAAAAAAATCATTTCACAGTTGTTCTGTCATGTTTGGCTAATGGAACTAAGCTGCGGCCTGTCATTATTTTTAAAAGAAAGACCTTGCCTAAAAAGGTCAAATTCCCACCACGAATTACAGTGCGCGCACATGTTAAAGGCTGGATGGATGAAGACGGAACAAAAAAATGGCTGGAAGAAATTTGGAAAGAACGACCAGGAGCAGCCTTAACCACCTCAGTACAGTGCAGTTACACCCCCTTCCTGACCAGACCAATTTTCAGCTTTCAGCACTCTCACACTTTGAATGACAATTACTCAGTCATCCAACACAGTATCCATATGAAACTTGCGTCCTTTTTTCCACACAAATAGAGCTTTCTTTTAGTGGTATTTAATCACTAGTGGGTTTTTTATTTTTTGTGCTATAAATAAAATAAAACGTAAATTTTGTGAAAAAAATGCCTTTTTCTTCGTTTCTGTCATAAATTTTTGCTAATTAGTAATTTTTCTGCATAAATTTTGGCCAAAATTTATACTGCTACATATCTTTGGTAAAAATAACCCACATTAGTATATATTATTTGGTCTTTGTGAAAGTTATAGAGTCTACAATCTATGGTGCCAATCACTGAAAATTCATCACTTCTGATCAGGCCTTCAGTACATCAGGTGTATCTCATTTCTTGAGACTCTAACTAGTCAGGAAAGTACAAATACCCCCCAAATGACCCCTTTTTACAAAGTAGACATCCCAAGGTATTAAGTAAGTAGCATGGTGAGTTTTTTTTAGTTGTCATTTTTTCCCACAATTCTTTGCAAAATGAAGATTTTTTTTTTTTTTTTTTTTTTTTTTTACTAAATTGTCATATTATCAGGTTATTTCTCACACACAGCATATGTATACAACAAATTACCCCCCAAAATACATTCTTCTACTCTTCACGAGTACGGCGATACCACATGTGTGAGACTTTTACACAGCCTGGCCACATACAGAGCACCAACATCGATGTAGTACCTTCAGACGTTCTACGAGCAAAAATGACGCATCTCATTTCTCAACCACCTATTACACTTTTGAAGGCCCTGGAGTACCAGGACAATGGAATTTCCCATAAAATCACCCCATTTTGGAAAACTAACACCCCAACGTATAATCTGTGAGGCATAATGAGTCTTTTGAATGGTTAATTTTTTTCCAGAAGTTTTTGGAATATGTGGAAAAAAATTTAAACGCATTTTTTTTTAAACAAAATTGTCAATTTATAAGATATTTCTAACACATAACATGTATATAGCAAAAATTACACCCCAAAATACATTCTGCTACTCTTCCCGAGTACGGCGATAACACGTGTGTGAGACTTTTACACAGCCTGGCCACATACAGAGCACTAACATTGATGTAGTACCTTCAGACGTTCTATGAGCAAAAATTACGCATCTCATTTCTCAACCACCTATTACACTTTTGAAGGCCCTGGAGTACCAGCACAATGGAATTTCCCATAAAATTACCCCATTTTGGAAAGCAAACACCCCAACGTATAATCTGTGAGGCATAATGAGTCTTTTGAACGGTTCATTTTTTTCCAGAAGTTTTTGGAATATGTGGAAAAAAATTAAAACACATTTTTTTTTTTTACACAAAATTGTCAATTTATAAGATATTTCTAACACATAACATGTATATAGCAAAAATTACACCCCAAAATACATTCTGCTACTCCTCCCGAGTATGGCGATACCACATGTGTAGGACTTTTACACAGCCTGGCCACATAGATGGGCCAAACATTGAAGTAGTACGTTCAGGCGTTCTAGGAGCATAAATGACACATCTTATTTCATTCCTACCCATCACACTTTTGAAGGTCCTGGACCACCAGGACAGTGAATTTACCCACAAAATGACCCCATTTTGGAAAGTAAACACCCCAACGTATATTCTATGAGACATGGGCTGCAAATAGGTACTCGGGTACTCTGATGGGCTGGAGATAGGTACTCGGGTACTCAGGTGGACTGTGACAGGTACTCGGGTACTCAGATGGACTGGAACAGGTACTCGGGTACTCTGATTGCCTGGTGACAGGTACTCGGGTACTCTGATGGCCTGGTGACAGGTACTCGAGTACTCTGATGGCCTGGTGACAGGTACTCGGGTACTCTGATGGCCTGGTGACAGGTACTCGGGTACTCTGATGGCCTGGTGACAGGTACTCGGGTACTCTGATGGCCTGGTGACAGGTACTCGGGTATTCTGATGGCCTGGTGACAAGTACTCGGGTACTCTGATGGCCTGGTGACAAGTACTCAGGTACTCTGATGGCCTGGTGACAGGTACTCTGATGGTTTGGTGACTGGTATTTGGGTACTCTGAAGGGCGGTGACAGGTACTCAGATGAACTGTGACAGGTACTCGGGTACTCAGATGGGCTGTGACAGGTACTCGGTACTCTAATGGACTGTGACAGGTACTCGGTACTCTAATGGACTGTGACAGGTACTCGGTACTCTAATGGACTGTGACAGGTACTCGGGTACCCTGATGGGCCGTGACAGGTACTTGGGTATCCTGATGGGCCGTGACAGGTACTCGGGTACCCTGATGGGCCGTGACAGGTACTCGGGTACTCTGATGTGCCGTGACAGGTACTCGAGTACTCTGATGTGCCGTGACAGGTACTCGGGTACTCTGATGGGCCGGGACAGGTACTCGGGTACTCAGATGAACTGTGACAGGTACTCGGGTACTCAGATGGGCTGGGACAGGTACTCGGGTACTCTGATGGACTGTGACAGGTACTCTGATGGACTGTGATTGACAGGTACTATGAGGGGTGGTGACAGGTCCTCTTTATTGGGGGGGGGGGCAATCAGTATGTTTGGTGTACACTGTATGCGGTAACGAGATGTTACCGCAATCTCCTCCTCACACACGATCGGTGTGTGAGGAGGAGAACCCGGTAACATCCCGTTACCGCGGTTTGTTTAAATTTTAGTGATCGGCTGTGAAAGGATCACAGCCGATCACGTGGGTAAACAGCCAGCCAATGGCTGTTTACCAGTGTCGGTGACGAGCAGTGTTCCCGGGGAACACGCCGCCACCGACGTGCACGCGCAGCGCGCTCGCGATCGCGCTCATGCGCCGTGCACGTAGGGGGTGTGACCATCTGTGATCGGCCGTGACTTCATCACGGCCGATCACGTGGTAAACAGCCATAACGAATGGCTGTTCACCCCCTTCGGTGGCGAGCGGTGTCTCCGTGACACGCCGCCACCGAAGAAACAGGGATGCGCGCGCACGATCGCGCGCATCCCTGTTTAAACGGGAGGCCGTCATATGACGGCCTCCCGCCACAATAGCTGCGCCGCCTGGCCGTCATTTGACGGCCGGCGGTCAGCAACTAGTTAAAGAAAAAAACATCATTGCTAGTTTGGGATATGTTCAGAGCCCACACATCTGATGGCATAAAAGAAATGGCAAAATCTTCTCAAGTTGCTTTGGCCGTTATTCCAGGTGGGCTTACATCTGTATTGCAACCGCTAGATGTGTGTTTAAATAAACCTTTTAAAGACCGTGTGAGAAAGATGTGGCATGAATGGATGTCATCTGGTCAAGCCCGACTGACAAAAGGTGGAAATCTGATGAAGCCCGACATAGAATTGATAGCAAAGTGGGTTCGTGATGCATGGGAAGAGATTCCGGAGGACATGGTGCAACGCGCCTTCAAGAAATGTGGCATTAGTAATGCTATGGATGGCAGTGAAGACAGCGCTTTGTATGAGAACGACAGCAGTGATGGTGATGACTGCGAACTCAGTGATGATGACAATGTCTACGCTGATAATCTCACACCAGCTAATGCTGAAGCTCTGTTTGGACATACAGATGATGAGGAATCCAGTTTTGAAGGATTTTAACTCTTGTGTTTTAGCTTGGTTGCTGAATGAGCTAAGGTTTTTGTACTTTTAAAGTTATTGTTGATACCATATTGTTTTATTGACCCTCTTTTACACTTACAGAGATAGTTTACTGTTTTTCTTTGAAATAAATATTCAAAAACATTATTGGTATCTATTTTTATTTTAGAAATTTACCGGTAGCTGCTGCATTTCCCACCCTAGGCTTATACTCGAGTCAATAACTTTTTCAAGTTTTTTGTGGTAAAAGTAGGTGCCTCGGCTTATATTCGGGTCGGCCTATACTCGAGTATATACGGTAGATAGCCGACAGCCCACTCTAAAAAAAAAACGGTACCGCGGCGGAGCTTGTAAATGAAGGCTTCACTCCGGTAGCACCACTTTAACCAAATGACATACATGTACATAATTTAGCATGAAGTGGATAAATCATTAAAGATAAATAATTTCAGAACTTTTTCCACCTTTAACCACTTAAGGACCGGAAGGATTTGCCCCCTTAGTGACCAGGCCATTTTTTGCGATACGGCACTGCGTCACTTTAACTGACTATGCTGCAGTTGTGCAACGGTGTACCCAAACAAAATTGATGTCCTTTTTTTTGCCACAGAGCTTTCTTTTGGTAATTATTGATTGCTTGATTTGATCACCTCTGCAATTTCTATTTTTTGTGCTATAAACAAAAAAAGACCAACAATTTTGAACAAAAAAAAAACAACAATATTTTTTGCTTTTTGCTATAATAAATATCCCAATTTAAAAAAAAACAAAAACAAATTTCTAAATCAGATTAGGCCAATATGTAGTTTTCTATATATCTTTGGCAAAAAAATTTAATAAGCATATATTTATTGGTTTGTGCAAAAAGTTACAGCATTTACAAAATAGGGGATATATTTATGGCATTTTTATTTATTTTTATTTTATTTTTTTACTAGTAATGACGGTGATCTGCGAGTTTTATCAGGACTGCAACATTGCGGCGGACAGATCAGACACCTTTGACACCTTTTTTGGGAACATTGACATTTATACAGTGATCAGAGCTAAAAATAACCACTGATTAATTTATAAATGTCACTGGCAGGGAAGGTGTTAACACTAGGGGGCTATCAAGATGTTCCCTAGGGAGTGTTTCTAACTGTATGGGGGCTGGGCTGACTGGAGGAGGAGAGAGATCGCTGTTCCTAATTACTAGGAACAGACGACACCTGCCCTTGCAAAGACTATAAATCTATTTAGAAGGAAATAGCGACAAACACTGATTGTCCTTCACACGTTTAACACACTTTACACTTTTTTTCAGCACTGAAGGCATGGAGGTAACCTGCCGTTTCACAAGGCCTAGAACACTTGGGGTCCATGCCCAGTCCATAGGAAAGCTCTGCTATGTAGTGGGCCCCAACCCAGGGTCCCTTCTGCTGAGATTGGTGGACCATAGAGCCACCAGTTCACTCGTCCAATACAGCCTCCATCACCAGCCACCAGTGTCTCCTCTCCCAAACTGGCTGCTTCTCTTTCCTTTGTATTTATCACTCTCCAATACCCAGAAGGTTAAAACAAGATGTATACTTCATTCCACATTCCCACAGACTGTAGGTTTTCACTCACTTGTCATTCCCAATTATAAGACCAATCGATTCACTTAACCAGTAGCTGCATTTAGGGCCAATTCACACTATGTGCAGTGACAGACGTTTTACCGCATGATAAAACATCCGTCGCCACAGGGACACACAGGAAACAATGGATTCCTATGTGTGCCATTCACACTGCAATGTAGCCTAGGGCTGCACTGCAGCGTACTGTGACAAAATGCATTTATTACAGCGCACTGGCCCAAATCGCAATGCAATGTCAAGCAGCGCATCACGTTTTGTACACTTCAAATTAAGCTTGTGGTGTGCTGAATTGTGCCCCACATTTCCCCCTAACCGGACAGCAATGCAGAGCAGTCGAAGCATTGAATCACTTCCGCTGCTCTTCAATATTGTGTGAATTTGCCCTCACTGAGTACAGATTTGTCATTACAACTTCTTTCTATACAGTTTAACCCAGAAATCATGAGACAGTGCAACAGACATTAGATGAATGGTGTTCACTTTTAGCTTTGACAGAGGCCTTAGGGCTATGCTTTGTCATACCTTTTAATAGTTTCCATCCCATGGCCATTTACTCACTACAGTCCCAATGGTATTGCCCAGAGTAGCCTTTCCTGGGTTCCCTGCTGTTGATCTTGGCTCCTCTTCCCCTCTGTCTGCTCCATAGCAAGCTGCTTGCTATGGTAGTAGACATGCAGGCTCAATTCTTACCGGGTTGTGTGTGTCTATAGACTCACACTCAGTGTGGCTCAGCCCTGCCCCCTGCTTACTGGATTTGACTGACAGCAGCAGCAGCCAATGGCTCCCAATGCTGCTGAGTCTTCTGTGAGAAGAGAGAAAGGAGAAGAGATGCTGCAGACGTTTAGGGGGTGGGGGCCATACACACACACACACACACACACAAAGGTTTGGTACTTTAACTACTTGCCAACCGCCGGCCGTCAAATGACGGCCAGGTGGCACAGCTCTTGTGGCAGGAGGGCGTCATATGACATCCTCCCATTTAAACAGGGAATGCGCGGGATCGTGTGCACGCATCCCTGTTCCTTCAGTGGCGGCGTGTCACGAGACACCACTCGCCACCGAGGGGGGTGAACAGCCATTGGGTATGGCTGTTTCCCACGTGATCGGCCGTGATGAAGTCACGGCCAATCACAGATGGTTACACCCCCACTGTGCACAGCGCGTGCGCGCAATCACGTTGGTGGCGGCGTGTTCCCGGGAACACTGCTCGTCGCCGACACTGGTAAACAGCCATTGGCTGGCTGTTCACCCACGTGATCGGCTGTGATCGTTTCACAGCCGATCACTAAATGCAAGAAAACCGCAGTAATGAGATGTTACCGGGTTCTTGTCCTCACACGCGATCGGGAGATTGCGGTAACATCTCGAGTACCTGTTACAGCCCATCAGAGTACCAGAGTACCTGTCACCAGGCCATCAGAGTACCAGAGTACCTGTCACCAGGCCATCAGAGTACCCGAGTACCTGTCACCAGGCCATCAGGGTACCTATCTGCAGCCCATCAGAGTACCCGAGTACCTATTTGCAGCCCATGCCTCATAGAATATATGCGTTGGGGTGTTTGCTTTGCAAAATGGGGTCATTTTGTGGGTAATTCATTTATGCCCCTAGAACGCCTGAAGGTACTAATTCAATGTTCGGCCTCTCTATGTGGCCAGGCTGTGTAAAAGTCCTACACATGTGGTATTGCCATACTCGGGTGTCAGGTCACCTGAGACCAGGTGACAGATGCACTCCGTAGGAGTCGGAAGTGCACCGCTAGGTAGTGGACCTTAGGACTGACTGCTGCGGATTGTACCCAGGGAGATTCAGGACACAGGTCTACAGGATCACTAACACAGATCCCAATGGGAGCTGGAGCATAGATTCCCCAGGACACACAGGGTCTAAGAGCCAGCGGGTGTTCACCAGAGCCTCCAGTGGTGAGGAGGAACTTTGCTGCAGTCTGGCTCCAGGTCGCGGCCCCTAGGGTCTCATAGCTCACGCCCACAGTAGACTACAGGAGAAGGAAGCAGCAGGCTGGAACGACAAGGATAGTAAGGGGATATGGTAGAGGTCAGGGCAACTAGCAGACAGGAACAACAGAGTACACACCAAAGGTTCAGGGTCACAGGCAGACAGGGATGGATAGGGACATGCAAAAGGTCAAGGTCACAAGCAGACAGGAATTGTTGAGAACACGCCAAGGTCGGTAACAGAGTCAAACATAGAGCACACGGGAAGCAGGAACCAGGAAGCTAAACACACAATGAATACACAATGGTTGATCAGCACTGTTGGCTTGCAGTGCACAGGTTAATATAGGGTTCCCTGATAGGGCCTGGGGTGGAGCCATGCTTAGAGGAGAGGTATAAAAACTACCAGGTGGAAGTGGCTGGCCTCTTAGTCAGAACACGAGGGGAGGTAAGCAACTAGAGGAAGATCACTGCATAACCATGACAGTACCCTCCCTCTTACAAGGCCTCCCCCTCCCCCGCCTGGGTCCAGGCTTAAAGTGAAACTCCAGATGGAACCTCCTCAACAGACGAGGAGCAAAGACCTCAGATGCAGTGATCCAAGACCTCTCCTCAGGGCCAAACCCTTTCCAATGTACGAGGTACTGAAGAATGCCTTTACGGAGCCGGGAATCCAAAACTTGACTAACCTCGTATTTTAGATTATCCTCAGAGACAGGAACCAAGATAGGGAGAGGACGGGAGGACTTGAGGATTAAAGGCTTTTTAGGAATGGGTAAGGGCATGAGAAGATCAGGAGTCTGAGTAGGGTCCCCCAGACCCTTAAAGATGAGCTGGACATCCAGCACAGGACCACCAGACTGGGCAGGGGTCAGTGGATCCCTGAGGTCAGGTTGGTTAGAAGGCGACATGTCACGGGTCAGAGAGAGTCAAGCTGGATAGCTAAAACACAAACAGAATGCCGAGAGCCCTGAGAAAAAGATTGAAAACCCCACTTGGCCGAATGAGTTGGTCTATCCAAAGGATGGATTGAGCCTCTTAAACGGGTTTGAATGGACATAGTAGCAGTAGGTTGAGGCCAGGTTACAGAAGGTCCTGAACCAGAAGCAGGAAGCTCATTGGGCATGGGCTGGACTGGCATAACTGGTGCAGAGGCCGACTGAATAGTATTGTCAGGTGTAGCGACCATCTCAATCGCATCACAGGGCATAACGACTCTGGAACTTGCAGACAAGTTAGCCTGGCTGTGCGTCCAAGGGAGATTAGGGACAGGCAAAGGTAAATGGCCATGCAAACTGGAGTGAAAGATCGACTCAGGTTCACAGGTGGGCCCCTCATCCTGAGTACCACATGACCCAGAGAGTGCACCAGTCTGACTATTGCAGGACACATCCCAGAGATCGCTATATACAGCGGGAAGAGCAGAAGATACTGGGATGGTGGCAACAGGAAGTTTCTCTTTTGGGGTACCCTTGAGTAGGCAGGAAGCGGAACCTCAAGCCAGGATCTGTCCAGCAGACCAGTCAACGTGTGGAGAATGGAGCCGTAACCAAGGAAGACCTAATATGATAGGAGATGAAGCCTTAGGTAAGACAAGGAAGGATATCCACTCCTGGTGGAATGTGTCCCTACTGACATCTTAACAGGAAGGGTCTGGAAGCGGATAGGGCCCCCTGGTAGAACAGTGCCATCAATCGCCAAGACCAGCAATGGCGTTGTAAGGGGCAAAAGGGTAAGTCTCATGGAGGATGCAGTTTCCCAATCCATGAAATTGGCAGCGGCTCCGGAATCCAGATGTGCTGAGACCGAACGAGAGGAAGCACCGACATGAAGCAACACAGAAAGGAGAAGACGAGAAGGTGAAGGTGATATTTCAGGCTCTAATACTCCACCTTCCAGATGTATTATCCCTGAGCGTTTTTCTGGATGAAGAGAACAAGTGTCACGGAAATGACCTTTGGCCCCACAATAGAGGCATATGCCCAGAGTTCTACGCCTAGCGCGTTCTTCGGGAGATAACTTTGTCTGGCCCAACTGCATAGGTTCCTCAGGAGGCAGGGGGTGCTCCTCGGCTCGAAGAGAAGGGACTGGGAGCTCAGTCTGCCTAAAGAATGGGGAGTGCTGGTGTCTTTTTTCCAGGGCCCTCTCCTGAAAGCGAATATCGATCTGGTTACACAAGGTGATGACACTGTCCAGATCAGCAGGAAGGGATCTTCCTGCTAATTCATCCTTCACTCTATCAGAGAGGCCATGCAAAAAGGTTGCAACTAGGGCCTCATTATTCCAGCTCAATTCAGCTGTGAGGATACGGAACTGAAGAGCATACTGTCCCACAGAAGCGGACTCTTTTGAAGGAGACGTAAAAGAGCGCTAGCCGCTGAGGAGACACGACCCGGTTCCTCGAAGATATTCCAAAAAAGATTCAAGAAATCATACAGGCTAGAAACCACTGGATCATTCAGTTCCCACAGAGGGGCAGCCCAAGCTAGCGCCTCGCCGGACGGGAGGGATATAATATAAGCTACTTCAGCCCGATCGGACAGGAAGTTTTGGGGCTGAAGTTCAAAATGAATTGTGCACTGGCTAAGGAACCCCGTGCAAGCCTTGGAGTCCCCAGAGAAAGGGGCCGGAGCTGGTAGTTGTAATGAATGTGTGGCTGCGACTGATGCAATAGGTGCAGCGGCAGATAGAGGTTGAGGTTGTTGAACCGAGGGTCCTAATGAGGCCTAAACCTGTTCAACATGGGATGCCAAATCCTGAAGGAGTCGCATCACCTGGATCTGATGCAATTCTTGGGTCTCAAGTCTGCGAACTAAGCCCTGCAATGGATCATCTGTGGGTAGCAGCACATCAGCTGGGTTCATGGCTGATCAAACTGTCAGGTCACCTGAGACCAGGTGACAGATGCACTCTGTAGGAGTCAGAAGTGCTCCGCTAGGTAGTGGAACTTAGGACTGACTGCTGCGGATTCTACCCAGGGACATTCAGGACACAGGTCTACAGGATCACTAACACATATCCCAATAGGAGCTGGAGCATAGATTCCCCAGGGCGCGGAGTCTAAGAGCCAGCGGGTGTTCGCCAGAGCCTCCAGTGGTGAGGAGGAACTTCGCTGCAGTCTGGCTCCAGGTCGTGGCCCCTAGAGTCTCACACTCACAGTAGACTACAGGAGAAGGAAGCAGCAGGCTGGAACAGCAAGGATAGTAAGGGGATACGGTAGAGGTCAGGGCAACTAGCAGACAGAAACAACAGAGTACACACCAAAGGTTCAGGGTCACAGGCAGACAGGGATGGACAGGGACATGCAAAAGGTCAAGGTCACAAGCAGACAGGAATCGTTGAGAACACGCCAAGGTCAGTAACAGAGTCAAACATAGAGCACACGGCAAGCAGGAACCAGGAAGCCAAACACACAATGAATACACAATGGTTGATGAGCACTGTTGGCTTGCAGTACACAGGTTAATATAGGGTTCCCTGATAGGGCCTGGGGTGGAGCCATGCTTAAAAGGAGAGGTATAAAAACTACCAGGTGGAAGTGGCTGGCCTCTTAGTCAGAACACATGAGGGGAGGTAAGCAACCAGAGGAAGATCACTGCATAACCATGACATCGGGAAGAGTAGCAGAATGAATTTTGGGGTGTAATTTTTGCTATATACATGCTATGTGTTAGAAATATCTTATAAATTGACAACTTTGTGTAAAAAAAAATGCGTTTTTATTTTTTTCCACATTTTCCAAAAACTTCTGGAAAAAAATTAACTGTTCAAAAGACTCATTATGCCTCAGATTATAAATTGGGGTGTTTGCTTTCCAAAATTGGGTCATTTTAAGGGCAATTCCATTGTCCTGGTACTCCAAGGCCTTCAAAAGTGTAATAGGTGGTTTTGAAATGAGATGTGTCATTTTTGCTCGTAGAAAGCCTGAAGGCACTACTTAAATGTTGGTGCTCTATATGTGGCCAGGCTGTGTAAAAGTCTAACACATGTGGTATCACCATACTTGGGAAGAGTAGCAAAATGTATTTTGGGGTGTAATTTGTTGTATGCATATGCTGTGTGTGAGAAATAACCTGATAATTTGACAATTTTGTAAAAAAAAAAAATTAAAAAGAAAATCTTAATTTTGCAAAGAATTGTGGGAAAAAATTACAACTTAAAAAAAAAGAAAAAAAAAAACTCACCATGATACTTAATACCTTGGAATGTCTACTTTCTAAAAAGGGGTCATTTGGGGGGTATTTGTACTTTCATGACTTGTTAGGGTCTCAAGAAATGAGATACACCAGAGAGGACCAGATCGAAAATGAAGCGAAGGGGAATGTAGGGGAGGGCCGGACATGACGGTGTGTCGAGTGACACACTAGGGGGTGGGATTTTTTGTGAAAGTAGGCGAAACAGAGGAAGGGGGAGTGACCCATATAAAAAGGGGGCGGAGTCAGGAGCGGGCAGTCGGAACGGAAGAGCACACGAGGAGGTAGTTTTTTCATTGCTCCTCGTTTCACTTTCCAAGATGACGGACGCGGCGGCCCTGTTGGAGCAGCTGAGGCCGGTGGCGGCATCCCGGGAGCCCAAAGGGATTCAACGGCAGGACGCAGCGGTGTTGGCGGAGGCGGGAGGACGGCATGCAGAGGACGGACGTGCAGGAGATGGCGGCGCGGCAACACACGGCAGGATCTCCAGGCCGCCGACCAGGTACTCTCCAGGGCCCGCGGCAGGGCCTTCCCGGGGGTCCAGGAGTCTGAGGGGGGACCTTTCAATACCGCCAGCCAAAACGGAGCCAGCCAGCATTCCCGGCGGGGCCTCGTGACGGGGGCGGGCCACGGGCCTACATGGCGCCGCTTCCCCGGGAGAGAGGAGGAGAAGATCCCCAGCAGGGTCATCCCCGGTGGCTCTGCACGAGTCAGGGGGTACCAGAGGACAGGCTTCCAAAGGCCCAGGAGGAGTGGACGGGGACTTGTGGGTGGGGCGGGAGGCCAGGGATCCCACACTGGTGTCGCCCCCCAGCAGCTCTGCACGAGCCGAGGGGGAAGGGCAGTCGGGCAACGCGTGGCGTGGCAAGGGTGAGGCTGGCAGCTGGACGCATGGAATCTGGGACAGTCACCCCTGCAGCTCTGCACGAGCCAAGGGGGGTCAGTGGCCGGATGCCACGAAGCACGGCAAAAAGAGGGAGGCAACAAGACGGGCCGTTACAAGCCCCTCCGAGGCTCTGCATGGGCCGGGGGGGACAGCAGGGGGACATCATCAGCAGCCACAGGGGGACGTGCTGGCATTTCGATGGATGGTGCTGTGGGTGAGCGGACGCCACCGGGAGACAGTGGAAGGGAGTTGCACGGCAGGAGTGGTGTTAGGTCTGGCCTACCTGCGTGCGTGGTGGGAGGACAACAGCGTCACTTGGCCGGCGCTGCGGCGGCTGAGAGTCGGGCCGGGGCACGGAGGCGCGCGGTATCCAGGAGCCCCTCTCCAAGGGGGTTGCTGCTTCTCGAGGACCCAGATGAAGGGAGCCGGTCTGAGGGCGAATTGTCAGAAGATGAAGAGGAGCCCTGAGGTCAGCACGCGGCAGGGGAGGTCGGCTCAGCGGCTGTTGGAGCGGCGCCCAGTCAGCCCGGTAAGTCCCATGACAATGTTGATTTTGCCAATGTTTTAAAGAGATTATTGGGTGTGGTTTCTCTAGGGGGGGGGGAGACGGTACCTCCCGCTCCACTGTTGGCAGGCTCTGTCCAACTGCGGGTGGAGAGTGGGGATACTGGCACGGGATCCGGGGGTCAGTTGCAGGCTTGCTAGACGGCCTGTGGGTTTTGGTGGGCCAGGTAAAAACACCGGAAGGGGGCCCCGAGGGGCGGGGGCATGGCCAGAGTGGTCCTGGTGACGGTCGCTGGAGGAGAGCAGGGCCAATCAGATACGGTAACGTCGCCGGTCAAGGCCGCTACGGAGGCCACGGACAAGGTGAGTGCGTCTGTGTCAGGGTCCACGGAGCAGGCAGGGAAAGCCGACATTGTGAGGATCGCGGATGCGGCTCGCTGCGAAGTGTATGTGTGCTTCGAGGGACAGTTGGGAGCCCACCTAAAGCAGGAGGTCCGGGAAAAAATTTGGAAAGGGGAATATGTAGAGATTTTCTCCCTGTTGCCTCTTGAGAAGTTTAACCTGGACAGGGTCAAGCCGGACGACACGAAGAAAGAGGATGAAGAAAAACTACGTTACCGCCTGATTCCGCGTACATTTGCAAATTGGCTGCAAGACTTCGTTATCTTTGCAAGTGTCGTCGGTGAGAAGAACCCTGAACATTGTTCGGTGTTATTTTGTTACATGGACGCCATTGGGGAGGCGTATCGGGTTTATGGGGGCTCGGCCTGGCTGTGCTATGACGAGCAGTTCCGACAGCGCAGGGCGGTCCGCCCGGCCCTGCACTGGGACCATAAAGATATTAGCCTCTGGATGAGGCTAATGGCGTCGGCAAGGGCCCCGCCACAATCCTTTCAAGGGGGGCCGGAGGTTGCCACTCCTCGGCACTGCTGGACGGAAGAAAATGGGGAGTATGCTGGCAGTTCAATGAGGGCTCTTGCAAGTTCGGTGGTGGCTGCAGATTTAAACACGAGTGTTTAGGATGCGGGGGTGCGCATACATTCGCCAAGTGTTTCAAGAAAGGGAAGCGTGCAGGAGAGCCTGCGTACAAGAGGGACGACTGCAGTGATGCGGGAAAGGATGCAGCCTTTCCTAAATAGGTACCCGGATAGAGCGGCGACGAGGTTGATCAGCGCTGGATTTAAGGAAGGGTTTAGGATCCCATGTGCTTTGACAGTGGTTCCCTCGATAGCGAATGATTTGAAGTCGGCTATACAACACCCGGCGGTGGTCTCGGAAAAATTGGCAAAGGAGGTGTATTTGGGGAGAATGACGGGGCCATTTGCTCAGGTTCCTTTAGACGATTTGGTGGTGTCCCCGCTAGGGGTGGTTCCCAAAAAGGAGCCGAATAAGTTTAGATTGATTCATCACTTGTCATTCCCGAAAGGGGGTTCGGTGAATGATTTCATCTACCCCGAGGCCTGCACTGTTTCTTATATCTCTTTTGATGCAGCGGTCCGGTGGGTTAGGCGTTATGGCCAGGGGGCGTTAATGGCTAAGGCCGATGTGGAATCGGCATTTAGGCTATTACCCGTGCACCCCGACAGTTTTCATTTGCTGGGTTGTTGTTGGCAGGGACACTATTACGTGGATAGGTGTTTGCCCATGGGCTGTTTCCGTTTCTTGTGCTGTGTTTGAAGCATTTAGTTCCTTTTTAGAGTGGGTAGTGCGGGACGTGGCTGGATTGGATTCCGTCATCCATTACTTGTATGATTTTCTCTGCGTGGGCCCTCCTTCGTCCAATGTGTGTGAGATTTTATTGGCAACGTTGCAGCACATGGCGTCGAAATTTGGGGTGCCATTAGCAGCTGAAAAAACTGAGGGTCCGCGGACGGAGCTGAGTTTCCTGGGTATTGTGATTGACTCCATGGCCATGGAGTGCAGGTTGCCGGAAGGGAAGCTCAGGGATTTGCAGGCGGAGATTAGGGCAGTTCATGGTTGTAAGAAGGTTCAGTTACGCACGTTGCAGTCCCTGCTGGGGAAATTGAACTTCGCTTGCCGTATCATTCCCATGGGACTTTTGTCGTCGGATGTCGGCCGCTACGGCAGGGGTAAGGGCTCCTGCGCACTTTATCCGTCTGAGTAAGGAACATAGGGTGGATCTACGGGTTTGGTATCAGTTCCTTTCTGAGTACAACGGCAGGTCGGTGTGGTTGTCGGGCCCAGTGAGCAACTTCGATGTTGAGTTGGTTACGGACGCCGCGAGATCTACGGGATACGGAGCATTTTTCCAAGGCCATTGGAGTGCTGCGCCGTGGCGGCAATCGTGGGTTGAGGCTGGGTTTTTACGGAACTTGGTACTGTTGGAACTTTTTGCGGTGGTGCTGGCTTTAGAATTGTGGGGGTAGGCTTGCCGAAACCTGAAACTGCAGTTGAATTGCGACAATATGGGCGTAGTGCAGGTTATCAATAGCATGTCGGCGTCTTCACAACCTGTCATACGCTTGATGCTACAGTTGGTGTTGCGCTGCTTGCAATTGAATGTCATTCTCTATGCTGTGCATATTCCAGGAGTGGACAACACCCTAGCTGATTCTTTGTTTCGCTTCCAGTGGGACAAGTTCAGGGCGCTGGCGCCGGAGGCGAAGGAAGGAAGGAGTACCGTGCCCGGACTGGATCTGGGATTTGGTGTTGGAATCGCTGCGAGGTGGATACAACAGTCAGTGAGTATGTCCACGTGGTCGGCGTATCAAAAGGCATGGCAGGAGTGGTTAGAGTTGATTTTGGAGGCGGAGGTCAGTAGGGGCGAGACAGATTTTCGGCTGTTAGTATTATACTTTGTTTCACGGAATATGGAGGCGGGGAAGTCTGCTTCGTCGATAGAGAAAAAGTTGGGGGGCATAGCGTTTTGGTTTAAACTGCAGGGTATGTTGGATTGGACTAAGGACTTTTGGGTAAAACAAGCCATGAAGGGATATAGGAGGGGGCACAAGAGGCAGGATAAGAGGCAGCCTATTACTTTTGCGAATTTGTTGGCGTTAGGGGACCAACTAGAGTCGGTGTGTTCCTCTCTCTACGAAGTTTGTTTGTTTTTGGCCGCGTTTTCGTTGGCCTTCTTTGGGGCGTTTCGCATTAGCGAATTAGTGAGCCCTTCCCGGAGGGTGGTGGCGGATTATTATACGGGACGTGGAGGTGTTTGAGGATAGGGTGTCGGTGTGGCTGCAGAGGTCAAAAACCGTTCAAAAGGGAGTGGGGGTTCAGATAGGGTTGTACGCCATTCAGGGATGTGCGGTATGTCCTGTTCGGGCAGTGGGGAGTTTTGTACGAGTGAGACCTAGTGGAGAAGGTCCTTTACTGATACATGCGGACGGTTCACACCTGTCGAAGTTCCAGTTTGTGACGGTGCTTCGGAAATGTTTGGGGAAGATGGGCATGGAAAGTTCCGCATACGCTTCACACTCCTTCCGCATTGTGGCGGCCACAGAGGCCGCCAGGCGCAGGTTGGATGAGGCGGCGGTGCGTAGGTTGGGTAGATGGGAATCTAAGCGATTCAGCTCTTACATTCGACCTCAGTTGGTTTGTGAATAAATAAAAAAAAAGGGGGGGGATTGTTCTGTTAGTACTGGTCAAGATACGGGGATACTGTTGGGTGTGCATTGACAGTTGGGTTGTGTTTGTCTTTTCAGATGGCCTACACGCCTCATCTGGATCCTGGGGCACTCATATGTTTGTTGGGGTGCCCAGATAGGGGATGCAAGACCAGGTGGGAGACAGTTGGGAATCTCTAGGAGGGAGGCGGTAATACGGTGGCTGGGTAGACTGGGCATGTTGTGGGGCAGGGTGGTCCTGGAAGTAGAGAGGTATGCAAGGTTGGACAGGCCGCCAGATGTGTTGGTTATACATGCTGGGGCAATGATTTGGGAGTCAGAACTGTCAGGGACCTGATAGCGGACATCAAGTCAGACCTGGTGTACCTGCGCACGGCCTTCCCAGATACCTTGCTGCTATGGTCTGACATGGTGGCACAGACTACTTGACGCAGTGCCCCCTGGTGTGTATACATATATGTATACTTAAAAGGAGTTAGCTCCGTCACTGACCAACAAAATTGGGTAAAACATTGTTTCTTATATGTTGTTTCCATATGTGTGGAACATATGTTATTAAATCAAAGTTAATTTTGGAGTTTTTATTTTGGTTGGTTTAATAAAGGCTGTTGTGGCCATTTTACTCCACAAAAAGAATGGTGTGGTCTCTTAATAAGGGGGTAAAAAAGGTTGGGAGTGATAGGGTCGGTAACAGCGGAGTGGGTCTTATCTGGGTGAGAAGATCAGGTTGTACTAAGTTAGAGTTGTTCTTTAATTGTTTTTCAGAAATTAGTGTTTGATGCAATATGGGAGTAGTTACGGCATCCGCCCCCCATGGGTCACATCGCATGATCACTTGTGTAACCAAGTATTACCTTATATGGAAATCGTATGATAACTGTTATCTTGCTGACCTGTCTTTGTGTATAAATACCTCTCAATAAAACCTAACTAATTTGGCACGGGACTTCATGCTCGGAGCTGATATACGGAGAACAGTCTCTGTGTCTTATTTCTAAGATAAGAGCATAATAATTGGGAAACAGCAATATAAACTCATTAATGTGACCACATTGATAGTCACACTTAACAATTTTTGGCGCCCGAACAGAGACTTGCCAATGAGACTACAAGAGGTGGATGAACGGGACCGACGGAACAAAAGGATCAGGCACTCCGGGAACCACAGATAAAAACCTGCGCAGGTAAGAAAAAGCTTTATTTTTTCTTATATATATTCTGTGCTCCCCTGATTTGTGCCTATCCATTCTGTCAGTTGCGGTTTTCCAGGTAAAATACCAGCCTCTGTCGTGGTGAGTCTAGAATTTCTGTATATTCGGTTTATATTGCTGAAATTATTTGTTGATTGTTGTTTGTCTGTCTTGTTGAAAAAGTGAATAAGCCTTGTCAAGGATGGTATGAGTTGGAAGGGGATTGCCGAACTAAGCAATGGAATGCGCCCTTTCGGGGGGGTCTGACGCTTATGCTTAACCTCACATCTAATTCATAAACCATAGGCGGGTTGAGAGTATAAGCCCTGTCTGCTCCATAAAGCAGGGATAAGAGTGTACGAGAGGGATATCCCAGATACGGGGGGGGGGAATAAGGTCTCCATAAAGTCCGGAGATCTAGTTGGATACCTGGCCACCAAAAGGAATGCTTGTATATGTTGTAGCCGTCAGTCTGGTCATAATATTTGTCAGTTGGCTAGCATATAAAGTAATTCGCTTTCAGAAATCTCATCCAGGAGAGGTTTTTAGTATTCTAGCACCCTAGGGGGAAGGCAACGAGGAGCTGTTGTAGTAGAAGTTTACAGTATCCCACACGCTACCTAGGCACGGATTGTTAGAATGGGCCAGCAGTGCACGAAACCCCGTCAAGGAACTGTGGTGCATTACACTGTACCACAAATAATTAAGAACATTTATGGGAAGGATGAAGCTCGAGATATAGGGAAGGTTTTTCGTAAATTTAAAATAAAAGGAGCAGCAGGCTTAGACCCAGATGTATGGAGTGAAATAAGAAGGGACAGACAAGGAGAGGTGTTGGAGAAACAATGGATGTATCAGGTCCAATGTTTAATTAAGGTCTCAAATAGGGCAAAAGAGGAAGGATGGAAATATGATCCAGATTGTAATGTTTGGGATATGAAAGATAGAAGAAAGGAAAATGATAAGACTCCGATCCCACCCCCATATACGGATATAGAAAATAGACCACAAAAAGTATATCCTACCCTTGAGGGAAGAGGGTGGGTTTGTCAGGTCTGTGGAGCACAAAACCCAGAATGGGCAATAGAATGTGTGCATTGTGGGGCACAAAAACCTCATTCAGAAACTGTAGCCCCCATACGCACAGATACACACATTGTACAGGTAAACAATCCAGACTTCGGAGCAGCCCATCCAGACGCCCCACCTACTGTTACTCGTAGGATGCAGATAAGGACATGGGCACCATGGTCAGCAGACACCCTTATGGCATTAATACAGAGCGCCCCAGATCCTGTTGCAAAACCAGCTGCTTTCTGTAGATTCGTGACGCAGCTGATGAATATGCATGAAGCAACCTGGCAGGATGGGGAGGATTTGTGTAGACACAAAATGACACTAACCCTATTTAACCAGTTTATGACCGAAATAGGTCCTCATCGGCCTCCAGATCGAATGGGTGCGGATGGCAATCTGGAGGCAGGGCATGTCAGACACCTAGACTCCAGAGCCCCCTTTATTGCTAGACTAGAAGCATTTTGTCAGGCAAAACAACGGGAGAGGGGGTCCATATCACCCATGAAACAATCACCAGGACAGACTGTATCAGAATTTTACTTAAACATGGAAAGTATGATGGCAGATGAAGGACTAGATTTGGCTCTACCAGTCACGATCCGAGCTTTCAATAGACAATTTATGGAAGGCTTAATTCCACAAATAAGTGAGAGGTTGAAGGCCTGTACTCCGGAATGGAGGGCAATCAGAGATAGAGGGGCGTTACTACAGAAGGCGCAAGGCATAGAGGCGGATTTGGCAGAAGCCAAAGGGAGAAGACAGCATGTAATTAATGTAGTTACAGGTCCACAAGAGCAAAATAGGAGCTCCTCCCGCAAGCCCCTCACCTGTTATTATTGTAACAAGATTGGTCACATTAAACGAAACTGTAGGAAGAGAATGAGGGATGAGGAGGAGGAAGGTGCTGGTAGAGATCAGATCAGGGACAGACGCAATGAGGATAATAGGGGACAAAGAGATGGTCCGAGGGCATGACTCACTCCTGTCCTAGGAAAATCGCATACAAAAATGTTACACATCCCAATACAAATAGGCAATAAAAACATCTCATGTTTGGTGGACAGTGGAGCTTCGCGTAGCCTGCTCTCAGACTCGGTGATACGGCCCGGCCAGGAGTCCACTGAAACAGTATTAATAACTGGATATGATGGCATTTTAGCTGACGCCCTGCTGACAAAACCTCTAAAAGTTAAAGTAGGTTACCACATGTTCCTTTCACGCTTTCTGGTATCTAGAGGAGCCCCCACTAATTTGCTAGGAGCTGACATTTTGCAGAAAATAGGAGCTAACATTACCTATCACCCAGATGGCACTGTCACCTTAGCTATAGGGGATAATCAAGAACACATGGAGATGTGTAACCTGATACAATACCTAGAGGAGGAATCGGAACTATCCGGTCCATCTCCTTCAGACTTAGATCAGATTTTGTCGTCCCTTCCAGAAGGACTATGGGAGAAACATCCAGCTGATGTTGGACTTTTGCCCATACTTCCGGTTACCCTACAGCTGGTTCCAGGAGCAGTGCTTCCCCAACAAAAACAGTATCCACTCAGTGCACCCCAAGAAGCGGCCATAGAAATGCAGGTCCAATCCTTGTTAAAAAGTGGAGCATTAAAAGAGGTAAAATCACCGGCGAATACTCCTTTGTACCCGGTTAAAAAGAAATCAGTAACCGGTAGTCCGGTTAAGTACAGAATGGTCCAAGACCTTAGAGCGGTCAACAAAATACTAGCGCCGATGACACCTTTAGTACCCAATCCACATACATTACTGTCACAAATACCATCAACCAGTATGTACTTTATGGTTATAGATTTGGCCAACGCTTTCTTTTCCGTCCCACTTGCGGAAGAATGCCAACTATGGTTCGCATTTTCCTTCAAAAATAGACAACTAACCTGGACACGCCTACCTCAGGGTATGGCGCATTCACCTACTTTGTATTCCCAGGCCTTACAAACGGTATTAGGGGAATGGATACCACCTGATTCCTGTGTATTGTTACAATACGTGGATGATTTATTGTTATGCTGTCCTGACAAGGAAACTTGTTTAGATACCACCCTTGCACTGTTGCGATTTTTGGCAGAAAAAGGTTGTAAGGTTAACAGGACAAAGTTACAAGTATGTCAGAAAAAGGTTATTTTCTTAGGACATTGTATATCACAAGGTATAAGACATCTCACTGAGGAAAGGATTCAAGTGATAAAGGGAATGTTACCCCCACGGAATTTCAAACAATTGCGTATGTTTTTAGGCATGGTGTCATATTGTAGACAATGGATACCACACGCTAGCTCTTTGATGCAGCCATTATACGATTATTTGAAAATCGTGCCATATATGCTTACGGAAGTAGCTTATGAGTCGTTTGTCACTCTGAAAGAGTTGTTGATTTCTGCAACGGCTATTGGTATACCAGATTACACCAAGACATTTCATCTGTACGTTGCTGAGATCACTGGACACGCCACAGGGTTTTGACACAGTTACATATAAAACAAAGAACCGTTGCTTACTTCTCAGCAGCACTAGATCCTGTGTCCAGAGGTTCACCGTCCTGTGTACGGGCGGTAGCTGCAGTGTCAATTATCACAAATAAGTCATCAGAAATTGTTCTAGACAATCCAGTTGTAGTACACACCACACACGATATACATGCAATCTTGTCTCAAGTACAGCCCAAACACATTTCCATGGCTCGACAACTAAGGTTACAATGTACTTTACTTCTACCTCAAAATGTCACTTTTCAGCGATGTACAACTTTAAATTTGGCCACCTTTTTGCCTCTTCAGTCACCAGATTTGGCAAGGGGGAATGATGGAGCTAATAAAGCTAATAAGGAAGGTAATGAGGAAACTGACACTCTTTTGTTTAAGGAGATAGATGAACACGATTGTTTTCAGCTCATGGAACAAGAAACAATGGGATTCCCACATGTCACCGATACACCAATTTCAAATGCTGAGCACACTTTATATATAGATGGTAGCAGGTTTGCTGATGATAAAGGTAGATATCATACAGGATATGCTGTAGTCACTGACACCCAGGTAATAGAAGCACGGTCCTTACCAGTCCACATGTCAGCACAAGAAGCAGAATTAACAGCTTTGGAAAAAGCCCTAGAATACTTAGAAGGACGAGAAGGGAATATTTACACTGACTCTGCCTACGCTTATGGTGTAGCGCACGATTATGGAACCATATGGAAAGCTAGAGGTTATCTGACAGCAGCAGGTACACCTGTAAAACATGGAGAAGGGATTAAGAGAGCCCTGAACAATCTTCAAAAGGTTAAACGAGTGGCCATCATGAAGATAGCGGCACACACGAGCGCAAAAACAATTGAGGCAAAAGGAAATGCATTTGCAGATTTGACTGCAAAACAGGCAGCTCTAGGGGAAGGAGGCCCTGAGACCTTAGCAGCCATAGAGGTAAGTATCCCAGACCCAACATGGCAGCAGCTGAGCAGATTACAGGAGCAAGCAGGGGAGAGCGAGAAGGATAGGTGGGTCAGGATGGGAGCTGCACCAGACCTTGACAATGTATGGAGGGAAGGGGGCAAAGTATGCCTACCTGCCTCTATGTATCCAGCAATGGCAGCGGCAGTTCACCTAACCACACACATCAGTTCCAATTCCATGTATAGGATTGTGAACCAAGGATGGCTCGCCCCTGGATTCAGTAGTACTGCGAGAAACTACTGTGCAGCCTGCCAAATCTGTCTCCTGAATAACCCAGGGCAGAAAGTAAAAACCCCATGAAAACACCAGGTCCAAGCCCAATACCCCTTCCAGAGACTGCAAATTGATTATATACAAATGCCTAAGAGCGGCCCCTTTGAATTTGTTCTCGTGTGCATCGATTTATTTTCAGGCTGGCCCGAAAGTTACCCAGTGAAATCAGGTACAGCAAAAGTCACAGCCAAGAAACTGATCACTGAGCTAATACCTAGGTTTGGTCTTCCTGAAACCATAGAATCAGATAGGGGGACACACTTTACAGGAGAAATCATGCAGAATGTAATGGCTATGTTAGGGATTCAACAGAGTTTTCACACCCCTTACCACCCACAGAGTTCAGGATCAGTAGAAAGAGTAAATGGGACAATAAAGTTAAAAATACAAAAAGCCATGCAGGAGTTAAATAAACCATGGCCTGAGTGTTTACCCTTAGCTTTGTTCTCCATAAGGTACACCCCCACAGGGAAAACAGGGTTATCTCCGTATGAAATACTTTTTGGGAGTGCACCCAGACTAGGTTTATACTTTCCCCAGAGTATGCAATTGCAATGTGATAGTTTGACTGCATATGTGATACAATTACAACAACGTCTAACTAAGATCCACAAAAGTGTGTATTCTTCTCTTCCAGACCCTAACTCAATAGCAGGAACACACACACTGCAACCAGTAGATTATGTACTGTATATGTAAAGAAACACACCAGGAGAACCCCATTTTGAAGGACCATTCCAAGTATTATTAACCACTCCTACTTCAGTGAAATTGGAGGGAAAACCCACCTGGATACACGCCTCACATTGCAAGAAGGAACCTGGGTAAACAACATTATGAGATACCTACCGTATATACTCGAGTATAAGCCGAGATTTTCAGCCTCTTTTTTGAGGCTGAAAGTGCCCCCTCGGCTTATACTCGAGTCGCCGCTGTCTGACTGCTCGATCAGCGTATCGAGCAGACAGACGGCGGACATTAATTTTCAAAAGCCGCGCCTCCTTCTCCGCCTCCGCCTGTGATAGGCGGAACACTGAATTTCCCAGCAGTCAGTGTTCCGCCTATCACGGACATCCGCTCATTCTCATACTACGGACGAGTATGAGAGGATGTCCGTGATAGGCGGAACACAGGCTGCTGGGAAATTGAGTGTTCCGCCTATCACAGGCGGAGGCGGAATTTTGAATTGTAGAATGGCCGCCGAGAAGAGCGGCGATCCATCGGCACGGGACGGAGGAGGCACGGGACGGAGGAGGCACGGCACGGGACGGAGGAGACACGGGACGGAGGAGGCACGGCACGGGACGGAGGAGGCACGGGACGGAGGAGGCACGGCACGGGACGGAGGAGGCTCGGGACGACGGCGGCTCGGGACGGAGGCTTGGGACACAGGTAGGCTGGACACACACACAAGGCTGCACGGACACACACACACACACACACACACACACACACACACACACACACACACACACACACACGGATGGATGGATGGATGGATACACACACACACACACACACAGGGATGGATGGATGGATGGATACACACACACACACACACACACACAGGGATGGATGGATGGATGGATGGATACACACACACACACACACACACACACACACACACACAGGGATGGATGGATGGATGGATACACACACAGGGATGGATGGATGGATGGACACACACACAGGGATGGATGGACGGACACACACACAGGGATGGACGGACACACAGGGATGGACAGCCATGTCTCACCCTCGGCTTATACACGAGTCAATAAGTTTTCCAGTTTTTTGGGGGTAAATTGGGGGCCTCGGCTTATACTCGGGTCGGCCTATACTCGAGTATATACGGTACTTGTCTACTGTTTGTTTAAGCTTGCTATTTTACAGTTATATGCCTGGACTCCTGGTATTAATGTGACTGAAGTTTACGACACAGCAGGGATACTTTGGGTTGTAGATGATCAAAAGGTAGCCAATGATTCAGGGTATGCTATGGATGAATATATCACAGTAGGGAATTTCACGGTTGAGGGACACAAAGGAGCATTGCACATAGATCAAAACATAGTATGGATAAGGGCAGAACCACCGGCAGAAATAAATATAACATTCCAGCTAAACACAAGCATGGGATGGCCTTTTAATAACACTAAGAAGCATAGATGTCATCAGTTAGGACCCTCACATACATGGAAACAGGCACAGAAACGAATTTGGGAACAAATGTATAACGTTCTGGTAACAGTATCCGAAGGAGGAAACATGTCAACTGACATGTTCACCCTAACAAATTTTGTAGCAATTAATCAGTCCAGTACTTTTCTCTGTGCCTCCTGGTGGAGAGAGGAAAGAATAGATGGGTGGTATTGGAATGCACAGTCCTACGGGTTTAATATACAGATCAGGGAGGAAGTGACCCCCGTATTTGAGTCGTCCATGCTATCACCAATACCTAGCACTTGTATCAATGTGTCAGTATCACAACAGAAAACCAAGATTAAGTTTAACATAACCTTTCCAGAAACACCAAAATGTAGATACAAACGTGCCTGGTATGACACTGTATTGGGATTAGCAGGCACTGGAATGGGGGTCTTGAACTCAGTAGAAATAGAAGAGATGAATAACAGATGGAGACATGCAGGAGGACATGTGGCTGATAGCCTAATGATCACAAGCAAATGGTTACCAACCACCTTTGAGACTCAACTCCAGGAAATACCCCTGTTACGATACATAGGTGAATTAATAAATCATACAGTAATAGCAGATAACATACTATGGAATCAGACTCAACAGTTCATAAATCTCACCCAGTGTTCCCTAGATATCTTGTCATATCATATACAGATAGACAGAGCTAGAGTAGAGTTGCAGCTGGGAAATTATCATACTTGGATGAAATATTTTAAAGGGTTGAACGATGATGGCATATGGTTCGAGGTAAAAGGGAATGAGATAGAATGTGAACAAAGGTGGTGTACGGGCAAGTTTGAGGCCTATAAAATAGAAGAGATAGTGAAAATGTGTGAAATGGTGGTAATGCCTCTTATTATAAAAAATGAATTTTGGTATCCTGAAATATATGGGAAATATGTGGACAATAAGAATAGAACACACAACCTTAGTTTATGTGAAAAGACAAATAAAGGAATAGTATGTGGGAGAAGTTCCCCTGTATATGAACCTTGTCTGCTGAAACATCAAACTAGCATATGTAAGTTTCAGAGGTCACCTGTTAATGAAAGTAATAGATTCATCGAAATAGGACCTCAACATATATGTATAATCACAAATAATAGTAACACCATGATAGCATTGAATAGATCTGCCCCTTTTTCGGGATGTATTAAGGACATAAAAATATTAAAGTGGGGCAATGATACATATCTTTTTGAACCAGATGCAGAAAAGATATTTTCTTCTGTCTATCAAATATCTAATCTTACCGATACTGCACCCTTCATCATTTCCCTAGACCCACTAAGGCAGATCCTGGAACAGTCAGAGCTGCTCAGACAACATATAGAAACACTAGAACACACTTTACAAAATAACCTTATATCTGCAGTAATAGACAAAGGCAGACTTGTGCATTTATCTTCACAGATACAACAGGATACTTCTCCACATTGGTATGACATTTTTAATGGTATGTCTTCCACTGCAACTAGCATATTCAATTGGTTATTTAGTCCTATGCTAATTGTAATTTCTTTACTAATAGTACTCACAATTATAAATATATGTGTATATAGGAAAATTCAAAAGAAGGTAAAGCGGATGGAAAGAAGATATTAAACTGTTGGATTGACATCACCCTTCTCCCACAAACTCCTCTTCAGAATTTAAGATGTTTGTAATATCTGGGGGGATGGGAACATTTCCCCTCTGGCAACCCGCGGTCAGGGAAAGTACCCTGGGGAAAAACTAACTAGAACTTGTTCATGAGGACCCAGGGGGAGGGAGAGGGATGATGTCAAAGGGGGAAATTGAGAAGATCAGGTTGTACTAAGTTAGAGTTGTTCTTTACTTGTTTTTCAGAAATTAGTGTTTGATGCAATATGGGAGTAGTTACGGCATCTGCCCCCCATCCGCCCCCCATGGGTCACATCGCATGATCAATTGTGTAACCAAGTATTACCTTATATGGAAATCGTATGATAACTGTTATCTTGCTGACCTGTCTTTGTTTGTGTATAAATACCTATGAATAAAACCTAACTAATTTGGCACGGGACTTCATGCTCGGAGCTGATATACGGAGAACGGTCTCTGTGTCTTATTTCTAAGATAAGAGCATAATAATTGGGAAACAGCAATATAAACTCATTAATGTGACCACATTGATAGTCACACTTAACATGGGCTACACTGGTCATGATGTACTGAAGGCCTGATCAGATGTGATCAATTTTCAGTGATTGGCACCATATTTTGTAGACTCTATAACTTTCACAAAGACCAAATAATATACACTAATGTGGGTTATTTTTACCAAAGATATGTAGCAGTATACATTTTGGCCAAAATTTATGAAGAATAATTACTAATTAGCAAAAATTTATGACAGAAACAAAGAAAAAGGCATTTTTTCAACAAAATTTACATTTTTATTTTATTTATAGCGCAAAAAATAAAAAACCCACTAGTGAGTAAATACCACTAAAAGAAAGCTCTATTTGTGTGGCAAAAGGGACACACGTTTCATATGGGTACAGTGTTGCATGACTGAGTAATTGTCATTCAAACTGTGAGAGCTCTGAAAGATGAAAATTGGTCTGGTCAGGGAGGGAGTGTAAGTGCACTGTATTGAGGTGGTTAAAGTGGTTGTAAAGTCTTGTTTTTTTCTTTAAAATGTAAGTAGAAAAATCTGTACGGTGAAATTACACAGGGATCCCTCCTCAGCCCCCTCAATCCTGCTGACCTGCAGTACGTGAATCTTCTTTTCTGACCCCCAGTATAGCCGCCTCATGGCTCCAGGTCTTAGAAACCCTCTCATATTTCTCTCTTCTTCCCCGCTGAGAGGACGGGCTACACGGGTTGTGATTAGAGTTCTCCTAAGCGTCCCTCCTGACGGGGTACATTTAGGAGATTAAGCTCCGGGGATATCTAAGCCCTGGAGCCATGAGACGGCTATACCAGGTGTCAGTTAGAGGGAGGAGGATCTGGACAGCCACACTCCAATGTAAACGCCTTAAGCACTGCGTAAACTGTTGGTGCTATATAAATCCTGAATAATAATAATAAATGTGTAGATTTCTTGGCTGCTAGGCCCGAAGCCCGGGGCCTACCCAGGAGGCTGCCAGCTGCTAGGCCTGACGAGGCCTATACAGGTGTTCAAGTTTATGCAGAGGAAAGCCTGCCAAAGATCCGATAACAACTCTAGAGGGATGGAGTTCTAAGGAACCACAAACGTTGCATGAGGTCCAGTGTGAAGTTTCCACAATCAGTGATGTTTTGGGGAGCCATGTCATCTGCTGGTGTTGGTCCTTTGTGTTTTATCCAAGTCCAAAAGTGTTTTGAAGCGTATCACAATGCACACTAAGGAAGTTGGAGTAAAACAACCCCAGCATTGGTGTCTCAGTGACAGAAATAACAACTCCCAACGTTCGTGTTAGTGGATGCAATAATAGCCCCTGACATTGGTGTCAGTGTACAAAATAATAGCCCCCCAGTATTAGTATCAGCAATGATGAGGACCCCCCCCCCCCCCCAATTACATTGGTGGTCACCGGCAGTGAAATTTATGCTCAAAATATGAATTTGTGTGAATTTACTAAGCTCCCCATGTGATCTATTAAACCCCTTTATAGCATGTGAGTAAGTATAGAGCAGAAAAGATAAAAAATGCTCTGCTGCATTGGTGCAATAGGAGTCTTCCCTGCTCTGATCCTGCATACACTGGGCTGGGGTAAGTAAGAGGCAGGTGTATGTAGCTTGCAACAACAACACCTAGAAGATTCCATAACTTATTAATGTAGTAAATTTGACACCCTGTTTTTTAGCACAATAATGGCAATCCCCCCTCCCCCCATTTTAAAGTGTCCATCTACATAAAAATAATTGTCTCCCAATCTGAGCACTGTATGCAACTCTACTGGCATCTTGTGGTCAAATATGGGTATATCAAGTATGGGACCATTCCACAGTTATAAACTGCCATAGATGATAACAGTTCAAACATCAGGACATTTTAGATAAGTAGCGCGGGCCTCTTTAAAAAAAATAAAAAATTCCCAGCAGTGCTGACAAAATAAACACAGAAAGGACTTTTTTATCTTCTCTCCTGTGATGCAGGGAGAGAGGGGACTGGACTGTGCCCGGACTGGCTGTTGCTACAGCTGAAGAGGAAAAAAAAATGGGGATTGAAGATCACCAAAAAACCTTATTAAGGAACACTTTGGACTTTAAAAAAAAAAAACGACTTTAATGAAAATAACGTCATGAATTGATGCAATAAAATACCACTAGTGCCAAAATTAAAAAAAGACGTCAAACAACTCAGGGACCTGCCAGAAACACCCTTCCCCCCGCCCAACTATTGGGAAACAGGCTGGCTTTGCAGGACTTCAATCCTCCCGGGCTATTGCACTTGTAACTGGAATTGGCAAGCATGGACTACACACAACATGAGGATTTGCTACAACCCCCCCCCCCCCCCTTTTGTGAGACAAGAGATGGTGAGTATACTGATGAATAGCGGCTACATCCTGCCCAGTGATTGCTATATGGGTATACAGTGTTGCATTCTCCCCAGTCTTTATTCACCCAGTGACATGTGGCTGTAAATCTCCTTTCAGGGGGTTGACTTACAGCAACATTTGTGACTGGTTCTGGTGTTGATCCATAGACCTCATTCAAGGTATAGCCAGCTACTCCCATTTCCATTCCACAATTATCTCTATAACTTGGAGTCTCCTATACAAACTATTACCTCTATCTCATACTCCGCCTTACGGTTGCAGTTCACCTTAAGCCTGAGCTTGAAACTGCACTGATAGAAGACAACCATTCTCAGTTGATTTCTATTGATTTACTATTATTCTCTACACCTCACATGGATAAACTTAAAGCAGAGCTCCACCCAAAAGTGGAAGCCCCGCTTATCTGCTTCCTCCCCCCTCTGGTACCACACTTAGCACCTTTCAGGGGGAGGGAATGTGGATACCTGTCAAAAACAGGTACCCAATCCCACTTCCGTGTAAGGGCGCTGCGGCAACCCACATCATTTGCCGCTCCTCCTCCTTCCCTCTGCCACCTTTTGGGAGACACACAGCTCCCATAAGACAGCGTGACCATTCAGAAAGTGCAGAGCAACTCGCGCATGTGCAGTAGGAAACAAGCTGTGAAGCCACAAGGCTTCACTTCCTGTTTCCCTTGGTAAGGACATCGGCAACTGCCCCCGAAGCCGATGGACGGGTCGGCTTTGGGTGCCGACATCGCAGACTCCTTGGATGGGTAAGTATCCTTATATTAAAAGTCATCAGCTACATAAATTTTTTTTTTTTTTAATACAGGCTGGACTTTCTCTTTAACACTCAATGGCAAGAAGATATTGTTGCATTACAGGACAACACATGGGCGGAAGTGGTAGGGAGTCAATTATCTGGAGTTATGGCAGCTGGGGATAAGGTTATTCAACTAAAATGCCCACAGAGAATCTATTATACCCCATTAAGATTGTATAAAATGGGTAAGGCTAGGCTCCTCGGGGTGTTACAGATATCATAAGAATACTGGTGACTTTTTTCATAAGATATGGGCTTGTCTCAGTGTAGGATGTTTCTGGTCCTCTATCGCTACTTTTAGGAAAGAAAAATTAGTTTTACCTAACATTTGTACCCCAAATACTGGTATATGTCTCCTAGGAGACTTAGAAGATGAAGAGCTTAGAGAATCCTGAAAATCCACACTGTTCCATGTTTCATTTTGCATGTTTTAAATTTAATAAAATTACCTTTAAGAATTTTTTTTTATTTTTTTGGCAAAAAAAAAAAAAAGAAGATGGTGTACTTACAGTACCTGCTCTGTACAATATTGCACAGAGTGACCCCTTACCTCCACTTTCATAGTCCCCCACTGGCTCTGTCCTTAGCTCCCAACTGTCCCTGATTTCAAGGGACTTTCCCTGATTTGGAGCAATATCCCTCTGTCCCTCTTTCACCTCATTTGTCCCTCATTTTGGTCTGATCCATATAGTTGTATATACTGTAAAATGCATTTTTTATCTTTCAGTAAGTATTTCCCAGTGTTAAACCTTTCATCCAATTTCTAAATTGCTGCATGTGTACATCTTAAAAGCCAATATAAAGGAATGGCAGTGGTAAAAAAAAAAGCACTTGTGGATTTAATTATACTTTTTTTTGGTTAATTCTACTTTAAGGAGGTGGGGCCGGGGGCATGCCCTATGTCTACATACGTTTTTTTAGTAGGTGTCCCTCATTCCTATTCCAAAATGTTGGGAGGTATGCTCTGTCTGCTACTCCTTTCCTGTGGGTGCCCCCTCAGCAAGCTGGATGCTAAGTGGCACCTACGTGAGCGTGCTCTTGATCCGAGCTGTGTATCTCCATAGACACACATAGCCCGCCCTGATCCTTCCGCTTATGACTGAAAGCAGTAGGAGCTAATGGCTCTGGCTCATCTCAAAGTCTTCTGTGAGACCAGAAAGTCAGCGGTGCAATTATGCAGCCAGGGGACAGCACAAACTCGTGATAGGAGACAGGTGAGTGTTTAGGGGTTGGAGGGGGGGGGGGGGGGTGAGGATGACAGTTCTGTTTGTTATACCTTAAAAGTGAATGTAAAATCACAGTATAAAAAAATAGCATCTACACTCAAAAAAAAACAAAATATCAAATATACTGACTAATTGAACTGCAGTTCATGGACTTTATATGCAAAACCAAAGTACAAGAAAATTACAAAGCTTTATTGATGCGCAAAAGAGAGTTTAACTGCTTCCCGTCCGCCATATAGTGACGGACGGGTGAAAGCACTTTTGTTCTGAGACATATGACATCCTCCCAATCATGGCACACAGCATGGTGATCGGTCGTGTGCCGTGTCTCTAGGACACAGCCTGTCATGTAGTCTCTTTATCATGTGATCAGCTATGTCCAATTACAGTGTAAACAGGAAATGCCATTTCTCTGCATTCCTCCCCTCATGCTGACAGCGCATGAGGAGAGGAGAGCCAGTCGATTATATAAGTGTCCTAATTATCAGCGCAGTCCCAACAGTGCCGCCAATCAGTGCCCATCAGGGATGCCTATCAGTGCCACCTATCAGTTCCTATCAGTGCCCATCAGTGCCCATCAGTGCAGTCTCATCAGCGGACATCAGTGAAGGAGAAAAATGACTTATTTACTACAATTTTATAACAGCACTAATAAAAACTTTTTTTTTTTTAATTTTTGATTTTTTCATTTATTTAGCAAAAAATAAAACCCTACTAGTGAATAAGGATGAGCTCAGGCGTGTTTGCATACTCCACATGCAGAGCCTGCCAGGAACATGGCTCGATTGTAAAACTAGGATTAATGAGTGTCCACACTTACACCCAGTGGTTCCTCGTCTTTTACTTTCAGTCCCAATGTTTTGATATATTTATCTTCAATTTATCTTCAATACTGCGTGCAACTCCACCCAAAACTGAAAATTCACCAGTGCAATCCACCGTGACTCGACTCCACTCCCAGCAATTACCAGTTCTGCTCTCACCTTATGATATGGGACCTTGTAGTTTACTGTATAAGTCCAGCTGGTGCTTTTTCCCCATCAGGGGTTAATCAGAATAGACTAAAACTGACCAGCATTGGTCTGAATGCTCACACCTACACCTTACTGGCAGTAGCAGCTCCTGTTGACTGCAGACATCACTATGCACTATGTGTAATCTGCTGTAGACACTTTAAAATTAGGTCCCCATCATCCCCTACATACCAGCTGAAAATTAAAATCAGGAAGACTGGAAATGTCCATACCCAACTGCCAGCAAACAGCGGGAAAGGACAGAAAAAAATATTTATACAAGATTACATTATCAGCTTCTCCTGTCTGCAGCTTTAATAGTGTCATATTTCAGGCACTGTTGGTAATTATTGTACGCTTGTTTTAGGTTTAGACTGCACACAGAGTTAAAAAAAAAGAAATCAGACTGACTGACGTTAGGAGGTGGGGTTTGAGACTGCTTAAACGTTTGCCAACCGATGCCTGTATATATACGTCGGCAGAATGGCATGGCTGGGCAAAGTAACGTACCCGTACATTACTTTGAATTTCCCACCGTGCGCGTGCCTGCCGCAAGCTCCGTGTAAAAACAGCATCTCCCCGTTCTACCTAGTGACAGTACTAGGGATGAGCATCGGCTGTTCGCCCGTTCGGCGAATTCCGAACGTTATGGGCCGTTCGCGCCAAATTCGTGTGGCGCTCACGGCCCACAATGCACTGCGTCATCGCAGTGCATTGCTGGCTCATGATTGGCCAAGCATGCACTGTGACCCCGCATGCTTGGCCAATCACAGCGCCAGCAGCGAGGAGAGCCATGATTGGCCACAGGCAGGATGCCTGTGGCCAATCATAGCTCAGGCTGTGTAGTACACGCCCCACACTATATAAGGCCGCCAGCGCGGCGGCCTAGTGTAGTGTGTTGGCGTCTGAAGCAGTTAGTGGATGTTCTGTGTACCTTCAACACAGTACACACCGATCGTTTTCGGCCGATTTTCGATCTTGCTGTTGTGTAGTGGTTGTTGTCTGTGTGCCCTGACCGCAGTATACACCGCTATATTCACCTCACCTATATAGCTAGTGATCTATCTTTTATAATAGAGCTTGCAGTCAGTAGTGTTAGGAGCTTGTGCGTGCTGTCTGCGTGCTCTGTACCCAGTACACACCGCTATATCCACCTACATAGCTCTTCTCTATTTGAGCCCACTTGCCATCTGCAGGAGTTATTGGAAGTTGTGTGTGCCTCCAGCACAGCACAGTATACATCTGTATATACCCCTTTATCTCTGGTGTTCTATAAAAAAGGCATCTGCAGGAGTTAGTGGGTTTTTTGTGCCTCCAGCACAATATACACCTGTATCTACCCTTTATTGCTGTTCTCTAATAGAGGCATCTGCAGGGCTTAGTGGGTGTTGTGTGACTCAATTACAGTATACCCCTTTATCTCTGGTGTTCTATAATAAAGGCATCTGCAGGAGTTAGTGGGTGTTGTGTGACTCCAGCACAATATACACCTGTATCTACCGTTTATTGCTGTTCTCTAATAGAGCCATCTGCAGGGCTTAGTGGGTGTTGTGTGACTCCATTACACTGCTGTTTTACCCAACTCCCTTCAGGCCATTACCATGTCTGGAAGGCCAGCAAGGAGAGGCAGACAGGCGCGAGCTGATAAAAGAGGGCAAGCAGGCTCTGTGTCTAGAGACAACAGTGCTGGTCGTGGACGCGGTGCATTGTCATCAGCACGTGGCCATGGGACACGCTTCTCCTTTTCGGCAGCTGGACATGTTGAACCGCAACATGCCAACGACTTGGTAGAGTGGATGACTAAGCCCTCTTCATCCTCCTCATCCTCTCTCACCCAGTCTCAGGGTATTAGCAAAGCAGCTGCCAACGCATCATCTTCCCTCCTCTCAATGTCATCATCAGTGACTCCTTCCCTAGACCCACCACGTCCTCCTGAGGAGTCTCCTGAACTCTTTGAGCACAGTGTTGGGTACATGCTCCAGGAGGATGCCCAGTGTTTTGTGGGCTCTGATGATGACACTCAGCTAGAGGAAGGCAGTAGCGTGAGCGCAGAGAGAGGGGATGCTCAAGAAGGACAGCAATCTGGCAGTCATATTCCACAAGCTGCAGCATACTGCCAGGTTTGCTACAGCGATGAAGAGGGAGGGGATGATGAGGGCACTGACTCCACGTGGGTGCCTGGTAGGAGAGAGGAGGAGGAGGAGGAGGAGGCACATGTCCAACGAGGCAGGATGCCTTCCGGGGGCCAGCTTAGGGGCAGCACACCGACTGACTCACACCGCAGAGCTCCGCCTGTGCAGGGCGCTGCCTCTGCGCGTTATTCTAAAAGTTCTTTGGTGTGGGCCTTTTTTGAGACGAGTGCATCAGATCGCACCGCTGCTATTTGCAACATATGTCTCCACCGTATCTCGCGTGGCCAAAACATCAGCCGCTTGGGCACCACATGCTTGACCAGACATATGTTGACCTGCCATGCAGCTCGTTGGCAAGCGTACCTCAAAGACCCACACCAAAGAACAAAGCGGACCTCTCCTTGCTCCTCATCAGCTGGCATCTCCAACCCCACTAGACCTTCAGTCCTCTCTGAAACCTGCTCTGAGAGGTATGAAGGTGTAGAATTAGGTGTGTCACAGCCAAGTGCTTTCGGGAACTCTGCTAGCGGTACACCCACGTCCGATTATAGCAGGCAAATGTCCCTGCCCCAGCTGCTGGACCGGGCGAAAGAAGTTCACTCCCAGCCATCCACATGCCCAGCGGTTGAATGCTAGCTTGGCTAAATTGCTAGCACTTCAACTGCTGCCTTTTCAGTTGGTAAACTCGGCCCCCTTCCGTGAGTTCGTACAATGTGCGGTTCCTCAGTGGCAGGTCCCCAAACGCCACTTTTTATCACGGAAGGCGATTCCGGCTCTCTACCGGCATGTGGAAGGCAATGTCCTTGCCTCGCTGGACAGGGCGGTCAGCGGTAAGGTGCATATTACCGCTGACTAATGGTCCAGCAGGCATGGACAGGGACGTTACCTGTCTTTCACGGCCCATTGGGTCACTCTTCTGGCAGCTGGGAAGGATGCAGGACAAGGTGCAGTAGTGTTGGAGGTTGTTCCGCCACCACACCTCCAAAATGCTACTATTGGTTGTGACACACCTCTCTCCTCCACCCCCTCCTCTTCTTCTTCCTCCATGGCCTCTTCCAGTGCTCTGTCCTCAGAACCAGCGGTGCTCCGTAGGCGTTCCAGGGGATACGCAAGTACGCAGGCAAAACTATGTCATGCCATGCTTGCGCTGGTTTGTTTGGGGGACAGGAGCCACACTGGGGCGGATGTTTTGTCAGCTTTGCAGGGGCAGGCCGAGAGGTGGTTGACGCCACGCCAGCTTAAGCCAGGAATGGTGGTTTGTGACAATGGCACCAACCTCCTCTCCGCCCTCCGACAGGGACAACTGACCCATGTGCCCTGTGTAGCTCACGTCCTTAACCTGGTGGTGCAGCGGTTCTTGGGCAGGTACCCCGGCTTACAGGATGTCCTGAAGCAGGCCAGGAAAGTCTGTGTGCATTTCCGCAGATCATTTAATGCCTGTGCTCGGCTGGCTGAGCTCCAAAAGGAGTTGAACCTGCCCAAGAACCGCCTTATATGTGACATGCCCACCAGGTGGAACTCAACGTTGGCCATGCTGCAGCGGCTGCACACGCAGCAGAGGGCCATCAATGAGTACCTGTGCGACTACGGCACCAGGACAGGGTCAGGGGAGCTCGGTTTTTTCTCACCACGCCAGTGGGGCATGATCAGGGATGCATGCACTGTCCTGTCACCGTTTGAGGAGGCCACAAGGATGGTGAGCAGTGACAGTGCATGCATCAGTGACACTGTACCTCTTGTCCACCTCTTGGAGCATACGCTGCGTGGAATAATGGACAGGGCACTTGAGGCAGAACAGAGGCAGGAAGAGGAGGACTTCCTTGCCTCTCAAGGCCCCCTTTATCCAGACAGTGTTCTTGCTGTGCCACCCATCACACAGGAAGAGGATGAGGAGGAGGAAGAGGAGGAGGAGGATGATTGTGTCAGCATGGAGGTGGAGGCTGGCACTCAGCATCAGCAGCAGCAGCAGCAGTCTTGTAGGCATGATTTACAGTCCCAAGAAACACGTGGACTTGTACGTGGCTGGGAGGAGGTAGCTGCGGATCATGTTGTCCTTAGTGACCCAGAGGACTCCGGACCGAATGCCTCAGCTAACCTACGCTGCATGGCCTCCCTGATCCTGCAAAGCCTGCGGAAGGATCCTCATATTCTTAGGATCAAGGAGAGGGACCATTACTGGCTGGCCACTCTCCTTGATCCATGGTACAAGGGTAAGGTTGCCGACCTTATCTTGCCATCGCAGAGGGAGCAGAGGATGAGACATCTCCGGGAGGCCTTGCAGAAAGGTCTGTGCAACACGTTCACAGTAGGGATGAGCTTTGTGTTCGAGTCGAACATACGTTCGACTCGAACATACGTTCGACTCGAACATCGGCTGTTCGTCCGTTCGGCGAAGTCCGAACATTTTGGTCCGTTCGCGCCAAATTCGTGTGGCGCTCACGGCCCACAATGCACTGCGATGGCGTAGTGCATTGCTGGCTCATGATTGGCCAAGCATGCACTGTGACCCCGCATGCTTGGCCAATCGCAGCGCCAGCAGCGAGGAGAGCCATGATTGGCCACAGGCAGGATGCCTGTGGCCAATCATAGCTCAGGCTGTGTAGTGCACGCCCCACACTATATAAGGCCGCCAGCGCGGCGGCCTTGTGTAGTGTGTTGGCGTCTGAAGCAGTGGGTGTTCTGTGTACCTTCAACACAGTACACACCGATCGTTTTTGGACGATTTTCGATCTTGCTGTTGTGTAGTGGTTGTTGTCTGCGTGCCCTGACCGCAGTATACACCGCTATATTTACCTCACCTATATAGCTAGTGATCTATCTTTTATAATAGAGCTTGCAGTCAGTAGTGTTAGGAGCTAGTGCGTGCTGTCTGCGTGCTCTGTACCCAGTACATACCGCTATATCCACCTACATAGCTGTTCTCTATTTGAGCCCACTTGCCATCTGCAGGAGTTATTGGAAGTTGTGTGTGCTTCCAGCACAGCACAGTATACATCTGTATATACCCCTTTATCTCTGGTGTTCTATAATAAAGGCATCTGCAGGAGTTAGTGGGTGTTGTGTGCCTCTAGCACAATATACACTACCCAACTGCTTTTTTACCCAACTCCCTTCAGGCCATTACCATGTCTGGAAGGCCAGCAAGGAGAGGCAGACAGGCGCGAGCTGATAAAAGAGGGCAAGCAGGCTCTGTGTCTAGAGACAACAGTGCTGGTCATGGACGCGGTGCATTGTCATCAGCACGTGGCCATGGGACACGCTTCTCCTTTTCGGCAGCTGGACATGTTGAACCGCAACATGCCAACGACTTGGTAGAGTGGATGACCAAGCCCTCTTCATCCTCCTCATCCTCTCTCACCCAGTCTCAGGGTACTAGCAAAGCAGCTGCCAACGCATCGTCTTCCCTCCTCTCAATGTCATCATCAGTGACTCCTTCCCTAGGCCCACCATGTTCTCCTGAACTCTTTGAGCACAGTGTTGGGTACATGCTCCAGGAGGATGCCCAGTGTTTTGTGGGCTCTGATGATGACACTCAGCTAGAGGAAGGCAGTAGCGTGAGCGCAGAGAGAGGGGATGCTCAAGAAGGACAGCAATCTGGCAGTCATGTTCCACAAGCTGCAGCATACTGCCAGGTTTGCTACAGCGATGAAGAGGGAGGGGATGATGAGGGCACTGACTCCACGTGGGTGCCTGGAAGGAGAGAGGAGGAGGAGCAGGAGGAGGAGGCACATGTCCAACGAGGCAGGATGCCCTCCGGGGGCCAGCTTAGGGGCAGCACACCAACTGAATCACACCGCAGAGCTCCGCCTGTGCAGGGCGCTGCCTCTGCTCTAAAAGTTCTTTGGTGTGGGCCTTTTTTGAGACGAGTGCATCAGATCGCATCGCTGCTATTTGCAACATATGTCTCAAGCGTATCTCGCGTGGCCAAAACATCAGCCGCTTGGGCACCACATGCTTGACCAGACATATGTTGACCTGCCATGCAGCTCGTTGGCAAGCGTACCTCAAAGACCCACACCAAAGAACAAAGCGGACCTCTCCTTGCTCCTCATCAGCTGGCATCTCCAACCCCACTAGACCTTCAGTCCTCTCTGAAACCTGCTCTGAGAGGAATGAAGGTGTAGAATTAGGTGTGTCACAGCCAAGTGCTTCCGGGAACTCTGCTAGCGGTACACCTACGTCCGATTATAGCAGGCAAATGTCCCTGCCCCAGCTGCTGGACCGGCGAAAGAAGTTCACTCCCAGCCATCCACATGCCCAGCGGTTGAATGCTAGCTTGGATAAATTGCTAGCACTTCAACTGCTGCCTTTTCAGTTGGTAGACTCGGCCCCCTTCCGTGAGTTTGTACAATGTGCGGTTCCTCAGTGGCAGGTCCCCAAACGCCACTTTTTCTCACGGAAGGCGATTCCGGCTCTCTACCGGCATGTGGAAGGCAATGTCCTTGCCTCGCTGGACAGGGCGGTCAGCGGTAAGGTGCATATTACCGCTGACTCATGGTCCAGCAGGCATGGACAGGGACGTTACCTGTCTTTCATGGCCCATTGGGTCACTCTTCTGGCAGCTGGGAAGGATGCAGGACAAGGTGCAGTAGTGTTGGAGGTTGTTCCGCCACCACACCTCCAAAATGCTACTATTGGTTGTGACACACCTCTCTCCTCCACCCCCTCCTCTTCTTCTTCCTCCATGGCCTCTTCCAGTGCTCTGTCCTCAGAACCAGCGGTGCTTCGTAGGCGTTCCAGGGGCTACGCAAGTACGCAGGCAAAACAATGCCATGCCGTGCTTGCGCTGGTTTGTTTGGGGGACAGGAGCCACACTGGGGCGGATGTTTTGTCAGCTCTGCAGGGGCAGGCCGAGAGTTGGTTGACGCCACGCCAGTTTAAGCCAGGAATGGTGGTTTGCGACAATGGCACCAACCTCCTCTCCGCCCTCCAACAGGGACAACTGACCCATGTGCCCTGTGTAGCTCACGTCCTTAACCTGGTGGTGCAGCGGTTCTTGGGCAGGTACCCTGGCTTACAGGATGTCCTGAAGCAGGCCAGGAAAGTCTGTGTGCATTTCCGCCAATTATTTAATGCCTGTGCTCGGCTGGCTGAGCTCCAAAAGGAGTTGAACCTGCCCAAGAACCGCCTTATATGTGACATGCCCACCAGATGGAACTCAATGTTGGCCATGCTACAGCGGCTGCACACGCAGCAGAGGGCCATCAATGAGTACCTGTGCGACTACGGCACCAGGACAGGGTCAGGGGAGCTCGGTTTTTTCTCACCACGCCAGTGGGGCATGATCAGGGATGCATGCACTGTCCTGTCGCCGTTTGAGGAGGCCACAAGGATGGTGAGCAGTGACAGTGCATGCATCAGTGACACTGTACCTCTTGTCCACCTCTTGGAGCATACGCTGCGTGGAATAATGGACAGGGCACTTGAGGCAGAACAGAGGCAGGAAGAGGAGGGCTTCCTTGCCTCTCAAGGCCCCCTTTATCCAGACAGTGTTCCTGCTGTGCCACCCATCACACAGGAAGAGGATGAGGAGGAGGAAGAGGAGGAGGAGGATGATTGTGTCAGCATGGAGGTGGAGGCTGGCACTCAGCATCAGCAGCAGCAGCAGTCTTGTAGGGATGATTTACAGTCCCAAGAAACACGTGGACTTGTACGTGGCTGGGAGGAGGTAGCTGCGGATCATGTTGTCCTTAGTGACCCAGAGGACTCCGGACCGAATGCCTCAGCTAACCTACGCTGCATGGCCTCCCTGATCCTGCAAAGCCTGCGGAAGGATCCTCGTATTCTTCGGATCAAGGAGAGGGACCATTACTGGCTGGCCACTCTCCTTGATCCACGGTACAAGGGTAAGGTTGCCGACCTTATCTTGCCATCGTAGAGGGAGCAGAGGATGAGACATCTCCGGGAGGCCTTGCAGAAAGGTCTGTGCAACGCGTTCCCAGAGACTGGGAGGTTACAAACTCCTGGTCCTGGACAACGTGTTGCTGAGGCATCGGTCAGAAGGAGCGGTGGAGAAGGTGGCCGTCTGACTGATGCTTTCAGACAATTTTTTAGTCCGCAGCCCCAAGGTATGATCGGTTCCAGCACCCATCGCCAGCGTCTGATTTACATGGTGCAGGAATACTTAGGGGCAAGGTCAGACTTGGACACCTTTCCCACCGAAAATCCTCTTGCTTACTGGGTCTTGAGGATGGATTACTGGCCAGAGCTTGCACAGTATGCAATTGAGCTACTGGCCTGTCCTGCATCCAGCGTTCTTTCGGAACGCACCTTCAGTGCTGCTGGTGGCTTTGTTACCGATCACAGGGTGCGCCTGTCCACCGACTCAGTTGATCGACTGACCTTCATCAAGATGAATCAGTCTTGGATCACCCACAGCTACCAAGCACCTGAAGCTGATGTAACAGAATAATTTTTTTTGAAATATCACATCCCATCAAGACTGCCTATGCTGATGCTGAGTGACTGTCCTGTTATGTTGATTGTCTATCCTCTTCCTCCTCCGCTGATATGTTGGAAGAACATTTCTGGTTCTGGTTGATGCCATCAGCACAATTTTTCTGCCCCTGTTTAACAGGGGCGTTTAAGTACAATTTTTGATGCAATGCTTTGCAGCAGGGCTAATTCCTGCAATAAAACTAGAGTATATGGAAGAGGTTGCAGTGTGGTGGCACCAGCACCAGTGCCTAAGGCCCAATTTTTCTGCCCCTGTTTAACAGGGGCGTTTAATTACAATTTTTGATGCAATGCTTTGCAGCAGGGCTAATTCCTGCAATAAAACTAGAGTATATGGAAGAGGTTGCAGTGTGGTGGCACCAGCACCAGTGCCTAAGGCCCATTTTTTCTGCCTCTGTTTAACAGGGGCGTTTAATTACAATTTTTGATGCAATGCTTTGCAGCAGGGCTAATTCCTGCAATAAAACTAGAGTATATGGGAGAGGTTGCAGTGTGGTGGCACCAGCAGCAGTGCCTAAGGCCCAATTTTTCTGCCCCTGTTTAACAGGGACATGTAATTACAATTCTTGATGTAATATTTCACAGGAGGGCCCCTTCCTGTGCCCACCCAGAGTAACGGTGAGGACTTATAGTGTTGTGGCACCAGCACCACAACCACCAAAGGTCAATTTTTCTACCACTGTTCAACAATGGCATGTAATTACAATTCTTGATATAATCGTTCACAGCAGGGCGCTCCAGCGCCCACCAAGAGTCACTTTGAGGGCTTACAATGTTGTGGCAAAACCAACACCTTGTTCCGCCATTTCTGCAGAGCATATAGGGCAGGCCCCTACTTTCAAACATCCAATTTACAAACATCTCCTACTTGCAAACGGAAGGAGACAACAGCAAGTGAGATGAAAAAAGATGGACGACAAAACAAATTATACAAGGGTGATAACCCTTCCCTATGTTTTCCAAAAATCTTAAAAATAGTTTTTTTGACTGGAGCTACACTTTAAAAATGTACCAGTTGAAAATTAAACAGATTCAACTTAAAGCGAAGGTCCACCCTAAAGTGGACCTCCGCTTATCGGAACCCTCCCCCCCTCCGGCGCCACAATTGGCACTTCCGGGATAGCTCTCTGCGGAAAGGGGCGTATCTTACGCCCCTTTCCGCAAAGTCCTGCCCCTTTCCGCAAGTGCCCCGCTGCCTGCTGAGAAAACACACAGATCTCAGAGGCAGCGGGGACCGTCCTTATTGCGCAGCGTGGCTCGTGCATGTGCAGTAGGGAACCGGGAAATGAAGCCGAAAGGCTCCATTTCCTGATTCCCATACCCAAGATGGCGGCGGCAGCACCCGAGAAACGATCTACAGATCGGCTTCGGGTGCCGACATCGCGGGCGCGCTGGACAGGTAAGTGTCACTATTTTAAAAGTCAGCAGCTGCAGTATTTGTAGCTGCTGGCTTTTAAAAAAAAATAAAAAAACGCGGAGTCCCGGTGGACTCCCGCTTTAACACAACAAACCTACACAGTCCCTGTCTTGTTTGCACCGCCTGTATACTGCTGTTCTGAGTATACAGGGCCTGGGGGCCACACGCATTTCCTTTCTTTAATATGGGTACAGGGTTCCCCTTAATATGCGTACAAGTCCCAAATAGGCTGGTAATGAGCAGGGAGGGCTACCCATGCCATTTTTCTCAATGATTTTCAACCATATTGCAGGAACCAGATATAACATTAAAACCGCAAGCAGTTTTAAATGGTGTTATTTCCGTTTAATGTAATTTTGTGCAGGGACTGTTCTAAACACGGGAAACACGTGGCACTTCACAGGCATACTACAGACACCCCCCAGGCGCCATATTTAAAGGAATATTTCACTTTTTTTTTCACTTTAATTGTCATTAAAATCAGTGCTTCCGCCAAAACGGCCGTTTTTAAAAACATTTTAGGCATTGACCCATGTCCCCTGGGGCAAGAGCCAGGTCCCCAAACCCTTTTTAGGACAGTATCTTGCATATTAGCCGTTAAAATTAGCACTTTTAATTTCGAACGTTCGAGTCCCATAGACGTCAATGGGGTTCTAAAGTTCGTTCGAATTTGGGGTCCGTTCGAAAGTTCTGGTGCGAACCGAACCGGGGGGTGTGCGGCTCATCCCTAGACAGGACAATGATCTTCTGCTCCCTGTCATCAGGAGCAGCATCAGTGTTGTGTCACTGCTAGCCTATCCCCCAGACAGTTAGAAACACTCCCTCAGGACACACTTAACCCCTCCTCGCCCCCTAGTGGTTAACCCCTTCACTGCCAGTGACATTTTTACAGTAATCAATGCAATTATATTGCATTGATCGCTGTATTAATGCCAATGGTCCCAAAAATGTGTCAAAATTGTCCGATATGTCTGCCATAATATCGCAGTCACAATAAAAAAATCGCCATTACTAGTAAAAAAAAAAAAAAATGCCAGAAATCTATCCCCTATTTTGTAGACGCTAGAACTTTTGCATAAACCAATCAATAAACGCTTATATCAGTTTTTTTTTACCAAAAATATGTAGAAGAATACGTATCGGCCTGAACTGAGGAAAAAAAAAAAAAAAGAGGTGATCAAATACCACTAAATAAAGCTCTACTTAAGGGGAAAAAAAAAGGATGTCAATTTTGTTTGGGTGCAACAGTGCATGACCGTGCAATTGTCAGTTAAAGTGACGCAGTGCTGAATCACAAAATGTGCTCTGGTCAGGAAGGGGGTAAATCCTTCCGGGGCTGAAGTGGTTAATAAATAATGAAAGATCAGAAAAAAAGTAAATAGGAGTAAAAAAAAAAAGATAAAAAATATTAACCACTTGCTGACCGCCCTATAGCAGTTTTACTGCTACAGGGTGGCAGCTTTGAGCTGGATCATGTACTGTGTATATTATATATATGTTATATATGCAATCCTGCACTTCCACTATGTGCGTGTTGCCAGCGCAGCGGGCTACTTCTGCTATGATTATTCACAGCAGAAGCCGATCTGTGGGTCTCAGTCACTTGATGTCTGCCAATATCCGCCGATCATCGCACAGAGACTCAGAATGGAGCTCTGCCTATGTAAACAAGGCAGATCTCTGTTCTGACAGGGGGTGAGCAATGGATTTTGCTTTCCTGCAAAGCAATAACTAAAATCCATCTCTTTCCCTGGTAAAAGCAGCAAATACAGTACACAAACACTGGCTAGGCACACAGTTAACCCTTTGATCGCCCTAGATGTTTAACCCCTTCCCAGCCAGTCATTAGTACAGTGACACAGTGTATATTTTTAGCACTGATCACTATATTAGTGTCATTGGTTCCCACAAAGTATCAAAAGTGTCAGTAATCGGGGGGCGTGGCGACCGCGCAACGTGATGGCCGCTTGTTGAAAGAGCTCCGCTCAATGCTCAGGGAACTCTAGCCCTCAAGCCCGCTACTCGCATCCCACGGCCGGCACATCAAACACCAGCGACGCGGGAGACTCCCGCCGACCTAGCGAACATGCGGAGGAGAACACAGCACCCGGCCAACACCATGAAATTACCGGATTTCTTTCCGGCGGTAGGCCGCGGGCTACAGAAAGATGGCGGAGGAGGCCGACACGCAGGGAGACGCTCTCACCATCTATCGTCACCTAAGACGAAACCCGGAGCGGAACACGCGGTGGAGATGGACGCGGAAACAGGTACACAATCCTCGGATTCGGACTCTCCGAACGTTTCCCCATCGTCACGAAGCCCTGTCAAGTCTAAGCCTAGACTTGACACTACACGAGCGTCTAACCGAACGGATTTAGAAACGACCGATTCGACTGGCGGAGGTACGACCATACAACCGCACGTGGATCCGTTCGCACAGTTCCCGACTACTGGTCAGCCTATCTCTGACACCACACTTAAAGAACTGTTAATGTTACTGAGGTCATCCCTACAATCCGACATGGCAGCCTGCTTAAATCAATGCAGAGCTGAGATTAATGACTTGGGGGGAAGAGTGCACCAAGTGGAAACCAGAATGAGCGACGTCACCTCATCTTTTAATGCGTTGGTGGACTCGCACGCAATGCAACAAGAAACTATCGACAAAATGCAACTAAAAATGGCAGATCTTGAGGACCGGTCCCGTAGAAACAATCTAAAGATCCGAGGGGTCCCGGAAACAATCCTAACACAACAACTGCCATCCTACGCCCAGGACCTCTTCCAAGCAATGGTCCCATCACTGTCTCCGCTGGATCTGACGATTGACCGGATCCACAGGGTCCCCAAACCGTCGTTTTTACCCCAGGAAATACCCCGAGATGTCTTACTCCGACTGCACTTCTATCACACCAAAGAAAAAATCCTGGAGACGCTTAGAAAAGGTGAAAACATTCCGGAGGCGGCCTCCAATCTCCAGATTTTACCAGACCTCTCACAACACACCTTACAACTTCGCCGCAACTTGGCGACAGTTACCAAAGCCATGCGGAACCACAAGATCCTATATAAATGGAAGTACCCCGCCAAACTGCAAGTGACATTCAACGGCTCCACCCATCTCATCCAATCACTAGAGGAAGGGCTGCATCTCTTGAGAACCTGGCAGATCCTACCGCCAGACCTTCATCTGGACCTATCTCAGTCGTCCACCAGACCGCCGACCAAACTGCATCCCGATTGGCAAGTAAAACAAAATCGTAGATCCAGAGCTCTTCACACTTGAGTTCTTACAACATGGTCATCCTCTCCATAGCTTCCAAATAAGTTCCCTGAGCATTCCTGGTACATGTTATCGTACCGTAAACCCCCACCCTGGGCATTCATATTGCCTGACCCGTATGGGTCTTGTTTCTTACCCCAGTTCTCCTGTTTTCATTTTTTTTCTTTTTTTCTTTTCTTCATTGTTCCGACTATGTTCCTTTCATGTTCTTTTTGGCGCTTATACATGTCATGGTACTGGCATACGAATATGACCAACATTCTGATATCCCTAAGAATCCTATTTAACCACGGTTCATTGTATCCCTACCTGCTATACTTCGATCCTCATGGACACAACCTGCGTAAATACGAGACCTCTCGAAACAGATGCTGCACAATAATTGTTATAGTTCTACCTCGCAATTTGGGCCCAAGATACTACACCTATACAAAACACGATATGTCCTGGACCGTAAACCTCTTCTTACGTAACTACGAGATTATATATCGCTCTTTAATTTGAACCCATGAATATCAATATTTTATCGCTTAACGCGCGCGGACTTAACCATCCTGCTAAAAGACGATCCCTCTGGACTGAAGCAATCAAGCAGAAAGCTGACATCCTGGCAGTGCAAGAAACCCACTTCCACAAACTGTTCACGCCGCTTTGCACACACCAGAACTTTCCGTCCATCTTCCGCTCCTCCATAGCGGCAAAGAAAAGGGGAGTCATGATAGCCGTGAAAGATTCAGTGAACTTTGACCTTAAAGATTCCTTTATCGATCCCGATGGCAGGTTCATTATATTGGTTTGTAATGTCAATAAGATCCCTATTACTTTAGCTTGCATATATGCTCCCAACTCGCACCAACTGAGGTTCCTTAAGAAAGTTGTTAAGCGGATGGAGTCGATGCGAGTTGGAAATTTACTGATTTGTGGGGACTTTAATATGATTCTCGATAAAGATTTAGATACCTCATCTGGAGTCAGGAACCACTTTCCCAAATTCCGCGAACTCCTACTACAGGAAGGACTATATGATGCCTGGCGTTGCCTTAATGCAAACGAGAGATCGTATACATACTATTCACCAAGATTCAATTCCTACTCCAGATTAGATATGTTTATTACTGATGGGGAGTTGCTCCACAGGGTCACAAAATCTTCTATCCTAGATATCACTTGGTCAGACCATGCCCCTGTGTTGATTTGTATTGCAGGAACCAGATCCCAAGTTTCGTCTCGTATTTGGAGGAATAATGAGTCGATATTGCAAGACCCAAAACTCCAATTAGAAATTTCCCAACATTTGGAAGAGTACTTTAGATTTAATGACCCTGAGTATACTAGTCCCTTCACCAACTGGAATGCCCATAAGGCTTTTATAAGAGGAGTCCTGATAAAACTCAATTCCAAAATTCTTAAATCTCGATCTGCTACACTAAACGATTTATTAAATGAACTCCGCTCTTTAGAACAAACAAATCAATCTAACCCTTCCCCAGACCTAGCCGATAAACTATTTCATGTGAGATACAAAATAAGGGAATGGTACTGTGCTCAACACGAACAAGCCATGAAAAGACTCAAAATAAACTATTATGGGAATTACAATAGAGCGGGGAAGCTTCTGGCCAACCGGTTAAAGGATAAACGCTTCAAAACCTCGATCCCATACCTGCTCCACCCCACGACCTCGGCAAAGATAGAACATCCTCAGGCAATTGCGGATGCATTTGCAGATTATTATGCTTCCCTTTATAACTTACACCTGGACCCAAACACGAATACACCTACAAAAGAGAGTATAGATTCCTTCTTAGCCAAAATCCGACTACCCTCATTATCACAAACACAACTCCAGGAGTTGGAAACCCCATTCACCCCAACGGAAGTAGAGAAAGCAATTCGATCACTGCCTCTGGGAAAATCCCCAGGCCCAGATGGCCTCTCCAATGCCTACTATAAACATTTCAGTACCATACTATCTCCACACTTAATATCCATATTCAATATAGCTAGGAAAACCGGATCTTTCCCTATTGAAATGCTAAAGGCCTATGTCATTACATTACCCAAACCAGGGAAACCCTCAGATACCCCTGCCAACTTCCGCCCTATTTCTCTTCTCAACGGAGACGTTAAATTATATGCGAAAGTGATAGCAAACAGAATTTACGATATTATGCCTACCTTGGTGGGTCCGGACCAAACCGGATTCATGAAGGGGAGGCAAGCCTCAGACGCTACACGACGTCTATTGAATATCATCCACCAAGCTAGAGCTCGGGGAACGCCTTCTCTGCTTCTTTCAATAGATGCAGAGAAGGCGTTCGATAGGGTCCAATGGGAATATATGGAAGCGACTCTACGTAAATTTGGCTTTCAAAATGAAGCCTTGTCAGCCATTTTAGCGCTCTACTCCAATCCCTCTGCCCAAGTCTTTACCATGGGGCTCTTGTCCAAATCCTTCAACATATCGAACGGTACCCGTCAGGGGTGCCCTTTATCACCGCTAATTTTTAATCTGATGATAGAACCCCTGGCGGAGGCCATCCGAACCCACCCACAAATTTCAGGACTAAAAACCAAACGAAGGGAACACATAGTGAACTTATTCGCAGATGATATCATCTTGTTTTTATCGAATCCAGTAGTATCCCTCCCGTTTACACATGCTATCTTAGAAGCTTTTGGACAGATATCCTTTTACAAGGTAAATTTTACCAAATCCCTTATACTAGATCTAGGTCTAAACCCTCACACGAGCTCTCATCTGAAAAAAATGTACCCCTATATATGGACTTCTACGCAGATCCCCTACCTTGGCATCCTATTAACAGCAAATCTACCCCAGTTAGCAGATGTCAATATGAAATCTCTTTTACAAGACGTTAAATTGACCCTTTCCAAAATTTCACGCACTGAATTGTCATGGGCAGGTAGAATAGCATCATATAAAATGTTAATTCTGCCAAAAATTCTCTACATATTTAGAACTCTCCCAATACCATATAAAGCCTCACATTTCCATGAATTAACAAAACTCCTTAAACAGTACATCTGGCAAGGCAAGAGAGCCAGATGCCCAATCCACAAACTTATAAAACATAGGAAAGCTGGAGGCATGGGCCTCCCTGACATTAAAGATTACTATTGGGCGGCTATATTAGCACAGGCGAAACTTTGGTTCCTCCCCAACCCTGAACAACTATGGGTAGACATTGAGGCGTCTATTACAAACACCCACCCTATTAGTCTCCTTCTTCTAGCAGACGCTTGGAAACTCAGACCCTTGACACATTTCTCTCCTCCTATCGTAGCGACCATAACAGCCTGGAGACATCTCTGTCAACAGCAACTGATGGGGAAGCCTTCCACTAATGTTAGACTCCCGATTCAAACTTTAACTATACTACTACCGTACAGTAACATCGCCACGTGGGAAAACTCCGGAATAGCATGGGTAGATGAGCTATACAACCAGGGAACACTAAAATCATTTGAATCCTTGAGAATCGACTTCAAACTGCCCCAAACCGGCAAATTTCTATACAACCAGGTATCATCATTCCTATCGAGATCCCCACCACCAACCATTGAAATTCAAACACTCATATGGCAATATTATGTTTCTCATAACTCCAGAGATAGAGGTATATCCCTTCTATATAACACTTTACAACACAAACAACTTCTAACGAAATCTCCCTCTATGCTTACTTGGGAGAACGACTTACACCAGAGCTATGACATTAGCCAATGGAGCTCTGCCCTCAGATATAACTATAAGGCCTCACGCTGTGTTAGCCATTGGGAACTCACACAGAAGATATTACATAAATGGTATAGAACCCCCCACCAATTAGCCAGAATGTTCTCAACTCACTCGTCTCTATGTTGGAGAGACTGCGGCAACGTAGGCACCATACTACATATATTTTGGCACTGCAAAAACGTCTCTAGTTATTGGAGGAAATTATTTAGTATACTTGCGGAAATTACAGGGGTACTACAGCCCCCTAACCCGGCTTTAGCAATTCTCCATATAGGTATTGATAATTACCCACCCGAGTTCCGCATAGTAGTGACACACTTCCTTATCACGGCCAAGTTGGTTATAGCCCGACATTGGAAAAGTGTACTATCCCCAAATCCATCAGAAGTCCTAGTTCAAATAAATTTAAACTATCATTATGAACGATTACTAGCTCTCAGGAAATCTTGTGGCAAAAAAATTGATTTACAGTGGAAATGTTGGACAGAGTGGTATAAGAAATAATCACTACTTTAAGTAGCAGCAAGATACCTTGAACAGATCCCAAATCGAACGTCCACCACTCCACGACCCATTTAATGTCATTTAACTCTACTCTGTGTGGCCCCTCTGTCACAGCGTGATCCCAATTTGGGGTGCAGAGGGAGCCACACAGAGGTCCGAGTAATCTAAGGGATGCTGACCGAATAGAATTCCAGGTTGATCCTTAAATGTGACTGTTCGAGTTCAGACTTATGGATTCATGAGAAAAGCCAGTAGACAGAAAATGTGCTGTTACTTGTAAGCGAATTTCTATAATGTTCTATAATAGTTGGTGATCTCCTTGAATTACATTGGTCTGATTATTCCTTTTATTTTTCTCTCTTTGTTTTTCCTTTTCTTTTGATTGATCTTTCTAGATTGATTTCTTTGATTTACCGTATATACTCGAGTATAAGCCGAGATTTTCAGCCTCTTTTTTGAGGCTGAAAGTGCCCCCCTCGGCTTATACTCGAGTCATCGCTGTCTGCCCGCTCGATCAGCGTGTCGAGCAGACAGACAGCGGCCATTCTATCATTCAAAAGCCGCGCCTCCGGCTCCGCCTTCGCCTGTGATAGGCGGAACACTGAATTTCCCAGCAGCCTGTGTTCCGCCTATCACGGACATCGTATCATCCTCGTACTACGGACGAGGATGATACGATGTACGTGATAGGCGGAACACAGGCTGCTGGGAAATTCAGTGTTCCGCCTATCACAGGCGAAGGCGGCGGCGCAGCTTTTGAATTTTACAATGGCCGCCGAGGCGCCGACGAAGAGGGCACGGGACGGAGGCAAGGCAAGGCACGGCACGGGACGGGACGGGACGGGACGGGACGGAGGCAAGGCACGGCGGCGAGGCACGGAGGCAAGGAGGCAAGGCACGGGACGGAGGCTCGGGACAAAGGCTCGGGACACAGGTAGGCTGGACACACACACACACACACACACACACACACACACACACACACACACACACACACACACACACACACACACAGGGATGGATGGATGGATGGAGACACACACACACAGGGATGGATGGATGGATGGATGGAGACACACACACACACAGGGATGGATGGATGGATGGACACACACACACACAGGGATGGATGGACGGACACACAGGGATGGACGGACACACAGGGATGGACGGACACACAGGGATGGACGGACACACACACAGGGATGGACAGGCATGTCTTACCCTCGGCTTATACACGAGTCAATAAGTTTGCCAGTTTTTTTGGGGGTAAATTGGGGGCCTCGGCTTATATTCGGGTCGGCCTATACTCGAGTATATACGGTACTTTGATTAGTACTAGTTATCGATATGTAATAACAACCACAGATCACTGTCATTTATAATGGTTTATTTTTCTTTTTTCCTTTTATTGTTTCTTTGTATCACATGGAAATCAAAAACTTAATAAAAATGATTTAAAAAAAAAAAAAAAAAAAAAAAAAGTGTCAGTAATCGATTGTTAATATCATAGTTCTATAAGTTGCTCATCACCGTCATTAGTAGGTATTAAAAAAAAAAATTCCATAAATATATAATATATAATCCCTATATAAAAACATATTTTTCATATGCTATAACTTTCAAGTAAACGGAACAATATACGTTACTTTATGGGGATTTTTATTTATTTTTTACCAAAAACTTAGCAGGGCCTAAATTTATGAAGAAATTTGATTTTTTTTTTTTTTTTTTATATATATATATTTTTTCAGAATTGTTGGTCTCTATTTTTTATAGCACAAAAAAATAAAACACAGTGGTTGTAAAATACCACCAAAAGAATGCTCTATTCATGGAAATTTTATTTGGGTACAGTGTTGCATGACAGTTAAAATAACGCAGTGCCATATAGTAAAAAATGGACTGATCATGCATGGGGGGTAAATCTTCCAGAGGTCAAGTGGTTAAAGAAAATAATGATAAAATAAAAGCAGGATAAAAATGAAAATATCTGACCTGTAGCAAAGCTTTGTATAAAGTGATAAGACTCATTTCACAGTGCTAACATAGGAATAAAGATCTTTATTTAAGCCATGGGATTGTAAGTTTTAAATATCAATCAAAATAACGGTCACTTTAATAATAAAAAAAATAATTTTGTATGTGAGATCTGTATACTGAGCCTAGAGGCTGAATTCACAATGCTAACACACCAGATGAAAGGTCCCTTTAAAAACGGCAGTTATTCTTGGCTGAGTGCCAGAGATCTAAAAATAGAACGTCAGTTACTCTTGGCTGAGTGCCAGCTGCCCCTATATATAAGAGCGAGCTCAGTAGGATTCTGCCAGTCCTAGAGTGTTTACTGAACAGAGCAGACCTGTTTTGTTTTCTCTGGCGATATTTTGCTTGCGATTTTATCCTAGCGATTTAATACTAGCAATTTCATTTTAATACAATTGTATTGTAATTTCATTCTTGAACCCTTCAAGCGTGCTTGAATTCTTCAGAATGAGATTTTTTCAGTGTAAAAAAGCTGTTTATCACAATAACACCAAAGATAAACAGACCACTGGAAGACCACCTATGGAAGGAGGTATCATTGAACAGCCTGCAGATACCCCAATCAAGAAGCCTTCAAGAATGAAGAGGGCTCAAGTTTTTCTCCGTGGCTGCTTTAGAGCCGCCGCTGGATGCTTTTGTGTCAGCTGTAAAGCGTGTGGTCCACACCAGAAGACAGACTGGACTGGTGAGTATTGAGAATATTGCTAGATTCATTTTCTACTTTTCCCCATTGATGACAGGTGACATTCCCATATGAACATATGTATAGGGATGGCCATGAACAGGGCACAGTGACTGGCACACATGGTCCTGGATAGACATACATTGGAACAAGCAGTGTGGGGAGTAAATCACATAGTGAATGGGAAGGAGACAAGCCTGGTCCACATTAGAATTGCTGGGTTGTGTCTTGTAAACACCAATCTGCAGATTATTGTTTTTAATTAAGAGAAGCATATGGTAGATCTTACAAAACACAACCCTGCAGTCTGATCCCTACAGATCCCTTTTCATTGGGACATGATTAGCAGGGCCGGATTAACATAGGGGCTGATGGAGCTGCAGCACCAAGCCCCTGCCTTAAAATAGGCCCACCCAGCCAGCAGCATAAGCCCGATTTTTTTTTTTCCTGTCCATAAACTTCTATGGGACAGGAGAAGTGTGTGTAAATGTAGGGGTGTCTGGCTGCATCTGTGTTTGCTCACTGTGGTTATTACAATGTCACAGTGCACAGTTCCCCCCCTACACAAATGGGAGAGGCTGAGTCGGCTCTGCCTTTCCCCTCCCCCTCTGTGAAGTCTGTGCAGTGAAGGAGCCGTGTGGGTGGGAAACACCGGCAGATAGAAGGTGAACAGGATATCTCTGAGTGATGAGCCTCCAGGGACCGTCCACATGTGAGCTCAGTGACTGGTTTCTTATATCCCTTTCCCTCGTTTTTAACTTTTTTCTCCAGCAGTAGCTGTTATAACTGCAGCCAAAGTGTTTATAATTGTGTCATCAGCCTGTGGCAGTGCTTGGTGGCCCCTTGTGCTTTTAGGTGGTTCACACTGATTTGCTGTGTTTTGGCCCATTGCTGGTGTATCCACAGTTTTCCTGCGTTTTACCCCCAGTCCTATAGATTTCTATTAGGTTGTTTGTTTTTTCTGCATTTTCTGAAAGCGCACCAAAATTCCTGCATGCTGCATCTTTGGCACACTGTCAGAAAATGCAGCAAAAACCTGCAACCTGATATAAATCAATAGGACTGCAGCTAAAACTGCAGATACATGAGCAGTGCAGCCAACTGCAGCACACCAGTGTGAGCCCAAAAGCTTGCACACACAACCCTGTACAACTTGGTCTAAACAAAACTCCTGGCATACAGCCATACCATCCCAGCTCAGGAGGGGTGGGGGCTCCAGGGATTTGATTGACTATGCAGGCCCTGTCTCTTCTATCCAATTGGGGAGAGTCTTGGAGGCAGTGGCAGGCTGCTGGTGGTAAGTGGCACACTGTATCTGGTGACAGGCTGTGGGTGGCGAGTGGCACACTGTATCTGGTTGCATGCTGGTGGCAAGTGGCACACTGTATCTGGTGGCAGGCTGCTGAAGGCAAGTAGCACACTATATTGTGGAAGGCTGCTGGTTGCACACTGCTGCTGGTGGCAAGTAGCACACTATCTGGTGGAAGGCTGCTGATGGCACACTGCTGGTGGCAAGTGGCACACTGTATCTGGTGGCACACTGCTGGTGGCAAGTGGCACACTGTATCTGGTGACAGGCTGCTGGTGGTAAGTGGCACACTGTATCTGGTGACATTCTGCTGGTGGCAAGTGGCACATTGTATCTGGCATGCTGCTGGTGGCAAGTGGCACACTGTATCTGATGGCAGGCTGCTTGTGGCAAATGGCACACTGTATCTGGTGGCATGTTGCTTGTGTCAAGTGGTACACTGTATCTGGCATGCTGCTTGTGGCAAGTGGCACACTGTATCTGGTGGTACACTGCTGCTGGTGGCAGGCTGCTGATGGCAAGTAGCACACTGTATCTGGTGGCAGGCTGCTTGTGGCAAGTAGCACACTGTATCTGGTGGCAGGCTGCTTGTGGCAAGTGGCACACTGTATCTGGTGGAAGGCGGCTTGTGGCAAGTGGCACACTGTATCTGGTGGAAGGCGGCTTGTGGCAAGTGGCACACTGTATCTGGTGGAAGGCTGCTTGTGGCAAGTGGCACACTGTATCTGGTGACATGCTGCTGGTGGCAAGTGTCACACTGTATCTGGCATGCTGCTGGTGGCAAGTGTCACACTGTATCTGGCATGCTGCTTGTGGCAAGTGGCACACTGTATCTGGCATGCTGCTTGTGGCAAGTGGCACACTATATCTGGCATGCTGCTTGTGGCAAGTGGCACACTATATCTGGCAGGCTGCTTGTGGCAAGTGGCACACTGTAACTGGTGGCAGGCTGCTTGTGGCAAGTGGCACACTGTAACTGGTGGCAGGCTGCTTGTGGCAAGTGGCACACTGTATCTGGCATGCTGCTGGTGGCAAGTGTCACACTGTATCTGGCATGCTGCTTGTGGCAAGTGGCACACTATATCTGGCAGGCTGCTTGTGGCAAGTGGCACACTGTAACTGGTGGCAGGCTGCTTGTGGCAAGTGGCACACTGTAACTGGTGGCAGGCTGCTGTTGGCAAGTGGCACACTGTATCTGGTGGCATGCTGCTGGTGGCAAGTGGCACACTATCTGGCATGCTGCTTGTGACAAGTGGCACACCGTATCTGGTGGCAGGTTGCTGGTGGCAAGTGGCATGCTGCTGGTGGCAAGTGGCACACTATCTGGTGGCAGGCTGCTTGTGACAAGTGGTACACTGTATCTGGTGGCAGACTGCTGGTGGCAAGTGGCACACTTAAAGAGGGATTCCGCCCCAAAAAAATATTAAAAGCCAGCAGCTATAAATACTACAGCTGCTGACTTTTAATAAATGGACACTCACCTGTCCCGGGTTCCAGCGATGCCGAGGCCGATCGACCGCTCGTGCCTCGGCTGCTGCCGCCACCATTCTAGGTGAGGGAATCAGGAAGTAAAGCGAATCGGCTTCACTTCCCGGTTCCCTACTGCGCGAGCTGCGCCGCGCAATAGGAAATCTCCGCGCTGTCACTGGGACCCGTGTGTGTCCCAGCAGACAGCGCGGCAGGGCAGGAAATGGCGTAGACTCCCGTGGGAGTCTATGCCCGGAAGTGGGTGAAAATACCCCCCTCCCCCCTGAAAGGTGTCAATTGTGACACCGGATGGGGGGGGGGTTCCGATCAGCGGAGGTTCCACTTTAGGGTGGAATCCCGCTTTAATCTGGTGGCATGCTGCTGGTAGCAAGTGGCACACTATCTGGCATGCTGCTTGTGACAAGTGGCACACCGTATCTGGTGTCAGGTTGCTGGTGGCAAGTGGCACACTGTATCTGGTGGCAAGTGGCACACTGTATCTGGTGGCAGGCTGCTAGTGGCACTGTATCTGGTGGCACACTGTATCTGGTGGCAAGTGGCACACTGTATCTCGTGGCAGGCTGCCAGTGGCACACTGTATCTGGTGACAGGCTGCTGGTGGCAAGTGGCACACTGTATCTGGTGGCATGCTGATGGCAAGTGGCACATTGTATCTGGTGGCAAGTGGCACACTGTATCTGGTGGCAGGCTGCGGGTGGCATCTGGCAGCAGGCAATGGTGGCAAGCGACACACTGCATCTGGTGGGAAGTGACAAGCTCAGGTTCCCACTGATAATGCATCATGGTGAGTTGAACTATTTCACTATATATTACAATGTAGTAATAGAAATAATGGAATTTGATCATCCCGATGCCATATCAAGCATAGCGTCAGGATGATTTTAAGTGCTAAGTGCCATTTGCCTGAAAAATCACCCCCCGCCACCTATTTCCCCATCAACCCGAGACTACATCCCCCCTCTTTTTTTTTTTTGGGAAGGGGGGGATCTCCCTGAATGGCAGTTTGGAAATGTGGTCTCCTATGTTGCTGCTGTTGAGAGACCGCATAGCAGGTGGTATTGGGGGTGTTCCTGCTGCTCAAAGGCTGCACGGCCGATATTACTGGTGAAAGTATATTTAATTTGTTTTAGCAAAACATTTTTGCATTTTCATTTTGTTTCCGTAAAAAAGGCCCACCAAAATCCTCAGCACCAGGCCCATGATGCTGTTAATCTGGCCCTGATGATTAGGACTGTTAGCAGCTCTCTGGTCTCCTTGGACTGTAGAATGATGTCTGTTCATTTCTAACAATGAAAGCCTCTTCCACAGATCCACAACGATCGGGGGGGGGGGGGGGGGGGTCAGGTGGAGATTTGTGTCCTGCATAATTTCTATATCCTCACCCCTGACAGTCTGTATACAATATGGAGCTGATAATTATACCCAATTCCTGGTGTTGGGTATCATAAATTAACCATTGTGTACAGGGAACTCCTCCGCTCACCCCCACCCCTCTGCCAACCAACCTTTTCTTATTTTAACAAGCTTTGCATGCCCATTACTACAGGCTAGGCTTTATCCCCTCTTATCACCTGGTATTCTGGCCAGTAACACCCATTGTATTAGAGTGCCTACACTCTGGATGAAGGAGCACAGGGGGCACAGCAGACAGCAGCATTGCGAGTCTGGAAGGAGGGGAGTGTTAGAATTACTAGCAGATTTAGATATACTAACAAATGGAAGCCAAATTCCAACTAATAAAAGCTGATCATTGTAAGCACCCCTGCCAGTGGTAAATGGTTTATCTCATCCCTTTAACTCAGGGTTTCTTGGAGGAACCATTTGCAAAAAGTATGAGATCTTGTGGAACTCAAATCTACAGCTCAGGGAACTTTGGATGTGATCATGTAGATATATCAACAATATTTGTAGAAATATCATTAAATCAGGGTTTCTCATCCAGGGTTCTGCAGAAAATCAACTTTGTGGCAGATGCATATACATCCAATTTTGTTTCAGTACTATCAGTGAACATAACATCCCACCCCATACACAGCATATCCCTCCATACACAGCATCAATGGAATAAGCTGTCCTGCAACTTTATTACACATTTGCACATGCACAGCATCCCACCCCATACTCTGCATATCCCTCCATCAGACATGTACTGGCCATAGGGACTATAGGGAGTTTCCCGGTGGGCCGATGGCTCAGTGGGCCGGTTTCAATGACAGCCAGTGGCATCGCTGGGGGGGACTTTTGGGGCTATAGCCCCGAATCTGGGGCCCATAGCCCCAAGTCAGTCCAGGAGTCCCCAACCACAGGGTCCTGGCCCACTACTTGCCCTCTTTCTGGTGACCCTGATATTAGGAGGGGCTTTCTGTGGACCCGGATGTAAGGGGGGGCTCTGTGGGGACTCGGATGTAAGGGGTTGGCTGCCTAGGGACCCTGATGTAAGGCGGATGGTCTCTGGGGACTCTGATGTAAGAGGGGCTCTCTGGAGACCCTGATGTAAGGGGAAGGCTATATGGGGACCCTGATGTAAGGGGAGGCTCTCTGGGAACCCAGATGTAAGGAGGGGCTTTTTTGCGCAATTGCGTACAGTTTATATACTGTTTTTTTGCGTGTTTGCAAAATTAAAGTGGGCCGGTCTGGATGAAGTCCAGGGCCAAATTTTTGTTCCAGTCCAGCCCTGCCCTCCATACACAGCATCTCACACCATATACAGTATCCTACCCCATACACGGCATCCCATTCCATGCACAGCATTCTATACACGCCATCTGTATCAGCAACATATGCCTGCTCTCTCCTCCCAGCGCCACCCTTTGAGTTCACAGGAGGCATCGGGTATCAATGCAAGCTGATAGTACTCACTATAAGTGCGCATTGAAAACAATATTTAGCGGATATACATCTGCCACAATGTTGATCTGTTGTGGAACCCCTGAGAACTTCTGGCAGAAAAATTCTGCTCTTACGAATACATTTGCAGCACAGCTTATTCTATTGAAATTCAATAAACTTACTGGCAGCATCACCAGATAAACATAAGGAATGACAGCCTAAAAAAGAAAACTAATGCAGCTAGAACATCTAAAGCCGCATACACACGTAGCCGTCTGTCCGACGTACTTAGTCTGGCGAACTTCCCGCCAGACTGTCCGTTGGTCTTTCCGAACGGGCTACTTGCCCACACACAGTACGCCGTATTAGTCTGCTGAAAAAGTGCCAAGTCCGCCGTACTGTCCGCCCTACTTTTGAAATGAACGGACTCGCCCACACACGCGGAGGAAAGTCCGCTCATTTCGAGCGCGTCTCCAGGTAGGCGGGGCCAGCGAAGGATGCGTCGCTGGCCCCGCCGCCTGGTATGGACTTAAAGGGGAACCCCAACGCCGAAAAAAATCGGTGTGGGGGTCCCCCCAAGTCCACATCAGACCCTTGTCCGAGCACGCTACCCGGCCGGCCAGGAAAGGGGGGACAAGCGAGCGCCCCCCCTCCTGAGCCTTACCAGGTCACGTGCCCTCAACATGGGGGGTGCCTTGGGGAAGGGGGAGCCGCGCAGCACCCCCACCCCAAAGCACCTTGTCCCCATGTTGATGAGGACAAGGGCATCTTCCCGACAACCCTGGCCGTTGGTTGTCGGGGTCTGCGGGCGGGGGGCTTATGGGAATCCGGGAGCCCCCTTTAATAAGGGGGCCCCGGATACCGGCCCCCCACCCTATGTGAATGAGTATGGGGTACAATGTACCCCTACCCATTCACCTGTAAAATAAAGTACAAAAAAAAAACACAACACACAAGATAAAATAGTTTATTGCACAGCTCCGGGGGTCTTCCGTCTTCGGGGGTCTTCTCGCCGGACTCCTCCGCTATCTTCTTGTAGCTCTTTTACTAGCGGAGGAGCCCGGCTTTCTTCCTCGCCGCCGGCCTCTTCTTCCGACTTCGGGGGTCTTGTCTGTCAATAGCAAATACTGTGGTATTACAAAGATCTATTGAATACAACTTACAATTGCAACCATCAGATACCTATAGCGACAATCCATAAGATTAAAAGCAACATCAAAAATAGCGCAGCAGCCACGGGAGACCGTCATCACCCTTGGAGACCCAGTGTAGAACAATATGCAATATAAAGCCTAAAAAATCATCAAAAGAGGGACTCACTACATGTGGGACATGAAAAAGGAACCAACTGAGGCCCATGAAAAAGATCCTACAATGAAAAAACGAGAGAGAGATATGACAAAGATGTGGAGAGACACAGAGTATGTGCAAAGTATATTGTATACCTGTATTGCCTAGATGTATAAGAGATCATAGGTTCATATGCATACCTGGGTATGTGCTCAGGGGCAGGAGTGGAAGACAGATGTCCGTCTTCTAATTATAGTATAAGGGAGACACTGAAGGGACAGAATATATATATGTTTACATTACTACTAACACTGTACCGCAGGTGCAACAAACTACATCAGCATCAGTGCTATATATGGTTCCGGCTTCCACCAGTGTGATGATAAATGGATCACACGATACTCAGAGCATATAACCAAAAATAAGTAATATATAGTTCAATAAAGTTAAAACAAATGTTCCTCCCTAATAGGTACCCTATAACATGTAATAATATGTCTGTGGACAAAAAGTACAAGCAACATCAAATCCAAATGTGCCCTGGAGTCCACAGAAATGGATACCCCACGCATAGAGGTAGACAAACATCTCAAAGATGAACCTCCAAACCAAAGGAAATCTAGCCCAAAGCAAAGGCAAAAACAACCAGGCTTAGCATTATACCTTCAAAGCTGTAGAAGTCTGACTTGTGTCTCTTCAACTGGTCTCATGTGAACAGGTTGCATTTCCTATTCGCAATCATTGACCCAATTTAAATAGTGTCCAGGCATATGAGCCGACGCGCCCAGCAATTAACATCAACTGGGTGCCATCAGCACAAACGAGGACCATCACGTCGCCATGCCACGCATGCCTAGACACTATTTAAATAGGGTCAATGATTTTTAACAAGAAATACAACCTGTTCACATGAGACCAGTTGAAGAGACACAAGTCAGATTTCTACAGCTTTGAAGGTATAATGCTAAGCCTGGTTGTTTTTGCCTTTGCTTTGGGCAGATTTCCTTTGGTTTGGAGGTTCATCTTTGAGATTTTTGTCTACCTCTATGCGTGGGGTATCCATTTCTGAGGACTCCATGGCACATTTGGATTTGAGGTTGCTTGTACTTTTTGTCCACATACCCCATGTTATGGGATAACTATTATGGAGAAACAGTTGTTTTAACTTTATTGAACTATATATTACTTATTTTTGGTTATATGCTCTGAATATCGTGTGATGCATTTATCATCCCACTGGTGGAGCCGGAAACCATATATAGCGCTGATGTAGGTTGTTACATGAGCGGTACAGTGTTAGTAGTAATATATATATATATATATATATATATATATATATATATACACATACTCTGTCCCTGCAGTGTCTCCCTTATACTATAATTAGAAGAAGGACATCTGTCTTCCACACCTGCCCCTGAGCACATACCCAGGTATGCATATGAACCTATCATCTCCTTATACATCTAGGCAATACAGGTATACAATAGACTTTGAACATTCTCTGTGTCTCTCCACATCTTTGTCATATCTCTCTTTTTTTCATTGTAGGATCTTTTTCATGGGCCTCAGTTGGTCCCTTTCTCATGTCCCACATGCAGTGAGCCCCTCTTTTGTTGATTTTTGGGCTTTATACTGAATATTTTTCTACACTGGGTCTTCAAGGGCGATAGCGGTCTCCCGTGGCCATTGTGCTATTTTTGATGTTGCCTTATGGAGTGCGCTATAGGCATCTGATGGTTGCAATTGTAAGTTATTCAATAGATTTTTGTAATACAACAGTATTTGCTAATAACATGTACCCCTGAGGAATGAGTATCTCTTGTAGACTCCAAAACGCGTCCCGTGAAGGATTCAACTCCTTGCCATCTATTTTGACTACTTGCGATATCAGTTATGGTTGACATGTTTTTATCTTTGTATTTTCTTAATGAATGTAGGATTATCTTTATATAACTTCCTGACCACTATTTGAGTGCCGTTAAAGTCCTACCCCAAGGGGAATCCTTCTTTTTGCATTTGTCTATCAGGATGCTGGCACTGTGATACAATCACTGCTACCTCTCTTCTATAACACACTTTATGAGCAATACTGCCCAGCACATATTGGGTGGGTGGTGTGAGGGCCTTGCACCGGCCCTGGATTTACCAAGCTCTGAAACAATGTGCAGCTAGGCAGGTGACATAGCTAGTTCCGGTTGCAGCTTCATAACTTCCTTTGTGATCAGCTCACTCATTTTAAAGTCTATCATCACACCACTGAATATACTTGTTGCCAACTACTTTGACTGACTTGTAGTAAGTATCATATCCAGTGGGTTATTATAAGTGCCAGGCAACCAGAATTTTTAAAACAACCAAGAGTCGTCCCTGTATCCCTGTCATGGAGGATTTATTGTCCCTGGCACTGGAGTTTTGAACTTTGCTGTCTATAATTCGATTTTCTACAAAGATACATTTATCAAATGTAGGTGAAGGTTCTATATCTGATTTCCTTTTCTTATTGCAGATGTATACAGCAGACACAGCTCACACAGCAGGCCTGCCCCAGTGAGCGAGATCAAACATGATGTCCACGCGGAGACTCCACCAACATGTGTAGTCCACGCAAAGATTCCACCAACATGTGTAGTCCACGCAGGGACTCCACCAACATGTGTAGTCCACGCGGGGACTCCACCAACATGTGTAGTCCACGCGGGGACTCCACCAACATGTGTAGTCCACGCGGGGACTCCACCAACATGTGTAGTCCACGCGGAGACTCCACCAACACGTGTAGTCCACGCGGAGACTCCACCAACACGTGTAGTCCACACGGAGACTCCACCAACACGTGTAGTCCACGCGGAAACTCCACCAACACGTGTAGTCCACGCGGAGACTCCACCAACACGTGTAGTCCACGCGGAAACTCCACCAACACGTGTAGTCCACGCGGAGACTCCACCAACACGTGTAGTCCACGCGGAGACTCCACCAACACGTGTAGTCCACGTGGAGACTTCAACACGTGTAGTACACATTGAGACTCCACCAACATGTGAAGTCCATACTGACACTCCACCAACATGTGAAGTCCACATTGAGACTTCACCAACATGTGATCGTAGGTCCCCCAGCACTAGGGAGGTCAACCCAATGACATTGGATGGCTTCAGATTCCATCGCCTTCTTGGAGAGGGGAGTTTCGGAAAGGTAAGTGATCAGATCTTTTCTCTTAATTAGAATGTTCATCCAGGGCTACATTAGAGCTTCCTCTCTTGCTAACATTAGTTTCAGCAGGAAGTGATGGAATATCTGCGAGAAGGACATAGACTGAAATACCCTCCTCCTATGCTAAGCAAAGTATTTTGATTTCTATCTGTGTGGCTTTTGCAGAGCTGGAGATACACTTTAAAGCTCAAATTTTTCCATTTAATTCTGATAAATTCATTTGAGATGAATTAGCACAAACTGTTTTTATAGTTATTTTTTCCTTTAGCAGCTAATGCCAAGTAGATAAACCTGTCCCCTGCCAACATATTATAGAGCAGGGCACTTGCTCTCTGTGGGGAAGCAGTGATTTCTCTGCAGTGATCTGACATGCCCCCTGATGAGTCAGAGCTAGGGCTCTCCAATCAGAAAAGCCATGCAGATTTGGGGGCTCTGGGCTATGACTCAGAAAGGGACCTGTCAAACCTCTGTAGAAAGACCACTGCTTTGGGGGGAGGGGAGACAGGGATACAGGAAGAGCTTTTCAATTCAGGTTGTTGCAGCTTTTTAATGAAAACAATCTATAAAAAAATTATATTGTTCTTATTTGATTTTGATGCATCTTCAATGTAGTTAGCTCATTTCAATTGAGCATTCAATCGGACGTCTAACTTTATATAGCATTGAAAGAATCAGGGTGGTGAAGGACATCAGCTTCTCCATAAAAGAAGAATGAATGGGATGAACTTTTCTCGCTGTATTCTTTATTGACAAATATTTTAATACACCTGGATGAGTGAGACTCCAGCCAGGAGTAGGAGAAGGGCCCTGAATTTCAGCTGTTTAACCAATGTAGACCCTGTGATGAATAAAATGCCATTATGGTGATTCTACCATTATTGGTGACCCATAAATAAAGTATTAAATGTGATTGAACTTCTCTGATTGTCACCTATAATTTTTCCCTCTCTCTGTTTCCTCCAGGTGGTTTTGGCATCACACACCTCCAGTGATGAACCGCTGGCTCTCAAAATCGTGACCAAGAACAACGAATTCTACAAAGATACCCTCAACGAGAGCCAAATACTGAAGGAAGCTTGTGCCAGCCCATTCTGCACTTATGCATATGGTACCTTCCAGACAAAAGTAAGTAACTTCGCATTTTTGTTGGGAGAGGTCGATGTTAAACAGAGTGAATCATGTCTAACCTGAATCTTTCTTTCCTCTTCACAGAATCTTGCATTCTTCGTCATGGAATACCTAAGTGGTGGAGACCTGGAGAACTTCTTAAATAAGAGGGCACCAGTAAATATTGAGACAGCAAGGTAAGGCATGGAACCATGATAATAGGGATGGAGGTAGAACATAGTACTGTACATCGATCACATCTCATGCCCTGTACACACGGTTGGACATTCCGACTACAAAATCTGTCTGATTTTTCCAGACAAATTTTTGCCCAAGCTTGTCTTGCATACACATGGTTGCACAAAGTCGTCGAAAAATCCGATCGTTCAGAACGTGGTGACGTAGAACACGTACGACGGGACTATAAAAGAGGGCAGTAGCCAATAGCTTTCGTCTCATGATTTATTCTGAGCATGCATGGCACTTTGTCTGTCGGAATTGTCTACACACGATCGGAATTTAAACAATCGGATTTTGTTGGAAAATTTTAGATCCTGCTCTCAAACTTTGTGCATCAGAAATTCAGACGGAAAAAGTCAGATGGAGCCCACGCACGATCAGATTTTCCAACAACAAGATCTGATCACACATTTTCCATCCGAAAGTCCGACCGTATGTACAGGGCAAAAGTGTAGGCTTGTCCTACATACAAGATTGTGGCAGGAAGGTCTGACTTTTAGTACATCTGTCCTACTACAGCTCTACCTATACATGTACAATCACACACCGAACAGACATCTCAGGCACTGGACATATCTTAGCAAAATTCTTTTTTACCCCGAGAATGAACTGTCACGAGGCCTCTACAGATGCAGTATGTTCATATACATACTGTTATTGGCCAGTTCATCATCCAGTGGAAGCCTTCAACCTTGCATCTGATTGGACAATCTCTAAACTTTTTCCTCTCTAATTTACAAGTAATTATATCATATGGGGGGCTCTACCAAAAAATCTATTTGATATATATCTGACACGTTCTTGTATAATGTAATTTTTGATAAAGTTTGATTGTAAATGTGAAACTTTTTTTGTAGTTTTGTATGAAGAGGGGACGTTTTTTTTATTGTCTTCTGTTGGTCTTATATACACTTTAGGAGAGACTGTACAATCACAATCATATTTTTCAGAATTTGCAAAATGTATTTGTTACAAATTCAGTAATTTCAAATATCCATATACAGTAAAACATTTCTTTGTATTGTGCTAAATTCTGCTGTTACTGATAATATTTTCTTTCAATGAGATAAAGTTATTACAAGCATACATGACTATACATGATGATTGGAGCGATGGGATCAGTGTTTTGCTATTCTGTGGCTTAGATTATTATATGAAATAAAGCTGTTTGAATGGTCATCTTATATATCATTTTTTCTTTATCAGATTTCTCACCGCAGAGATCCTTTGTGGCCTACAGTTTCTTCATAACCGGGGGATTGTACACCGGGATATCAAACCAGACAACATTCTGCTGGATAGTGTTGGACATGTCAGACTCGCTGACTTTGGCTTATCAGCAACCGAGGTGCATGCATCCCAAACCCTGACTTCATTCGTTGGTACTTTACAATACATCGCACCAGAAGTGAGTATTGGATTATTTTGGATTTCCTCTCTTCTTGTCAGTAAAACAATCAGTACTGATCATTCTACTCTTTTTGATATTTTCATAGATCTATTTGGAGACGCCATATGGATTTGCTGCTGACTATTTCTCCCTGGGAATTATAGTCTATGAATTGGTGACTGCAAATTATCCATTCAAACAGTCAAATACTGAGATACGAAGAGATACGAAGTCAGACACTGCTTCCGACACCGACTTATATGCTGACTCAAGCACTGCTTCTGATTCAGACACTAATTTAGATGCCAGCTCAGACAACAATCTAGGCACTAAATCAGACGTTTCGGACACTGCTTCAGATGCCAACTCAGATGCTGACTCAGAAACAGAATCATACAACGAGGAGGAGTTCTGTAGAGACTTAATCTGCAACCATGAACCAAGATTCCCTGGGGATTTTAATACGGATCTCAAGGACCTCATAGAGAAGGTAAGTAAAGACCATCTATAGCCAGCAAAGAAAATGGCTATTTTATGAATAATTATAAAAGTGGAATAGCATAGTTATTGTCTTTGTATCATGGATAATCAAATTTTTGTATATTTTTACAGCTCCTATGCAAATGTCCAGAAAGAAGAGCGATTCTTGTTAAAGATCTGCGAAGCCACCCATTTTTTAAGAGCATAGACTGGTTGGAACTGGAGGCTGGAGAAGTAAGCCCACCATTTACCATGAGCACAGTAAGTATATGGACCACACATGGGTCCAATGCAGTGCATTGTCCAATGTTCTGCATTCTATATTCTCCCAGCACCTGAGTGTGTATAATCATTCATAACAAAAAGGCCATCATTGCACAAATTCTTCAGTACTAATGTTTATTCTCTTCACAGTGCTCAGCAGACCTGACAACACAGATGCCAATGGAGAAAATCATAGAATCTGCCAAACTAGAACTGAAGACCGAATTATCAGAAGAGGATCAGAAGCTTTATTGTGGGTTCTCTTTCACAAGCAGCAGATGGGGAGAAATACAAAGGCCACAGGTGCTATCAGCACTATGGGGATGTTGGAGGCCAGTATTTTCTAGGCATGTTAGATCAGCTAAAAAGGGAGGTTGGAGGAAGAAAGGAAGGGGGGGAGGGGGTAAGGAATAAAGTAAGGGAGGGGGAGGAAGAAGGAGGGGGGAAGGAAGAAAGGAGGGGGAAAGAAGAAAGAAGGGGGAAGGGAAGAAAGGAGGGGGGAGGGGAAAGGAAGAAAGGAGGGGGGGGGGGGGGAAGGGAAGAAAGGAGGGGAGGAGGGGGGGGAAGGGAAGAAAGGAGGGGAGGAGGGGGGGAAGGGAAGAAAGGAGGGGGGGAAGGGAAGAAAGGAGGGGAGGAGGGGGGGGGGGAAGGAGAAGGAGGAGAAAGTATCAGACAATAACATAAAGTTACAAAAAAATAGAATACTATAGATAACCATAGTAGTCCATAGTGCTATAATCATGGTTAGGAAGGTAATAAGGAAAGATAAAAAGGGAATGAAAACCAGTGTGTTGGGATGAGAAACACCTACCTTGATCGGCAGTATTGACTAGCATAAAATGACCAATCCAGGGAGATCACTCCGATCATTCACACCAAGTTAGCAAAGACAGTCAGGCAATGTTAAGCCTATAGAGGTTATTGGTAGAGAGCCTTAGAGTTAGTAATTTTACCTCTCAACCATCGTTATGGAGCATAGAGAGTATAGTGATAAAGGTCTATCCATATTGGAAACAGCCATTACCTGTATCTGTGGAGATTGCTGGCGTGGTCCCCGGGGTGGGTGCCTACTCTTAACGGGCAGTCTGAAAAACGCCCTTTTAAAGCCTCCAACCCGGCGTACATCACCCACTATCGGCGGCGCCGAGCGGTGACGTCGCGGGGCCCGCCGCTCCTAGTGCGCATGCGTCATGAATTTACTGCGCGCACCAGCTTTTGGTAACCATGGGAACATCCCTGGGCCAGAAGCACCGACGGGTCCTCCCCTAATCAGGGGGCGGAGCTCCGTTCTGATGGAGAGGCGCATGTCCGCCCCTGGGAGATTAACTCCTAGTGCCTGTGAGCTGCTAGTGGACGATCCCTGATGTCAGCCATGCCAGATGGATTTATACAAATACGTTCCTTAAACAGATACAATGTTTACCAGGAATAATATCATATTCTAGGTAGTGATTCACAGAGTATCAAAGAAAAAAATCTCACCAAAGATAATAATGGAATAATCTATGATAAATCAAAAACAAATTAACAATTAAAAATAACAAAACAAATAAAACACAGTTCCACAGATTGGGCACAGCGATCTTTATAATAAGCTTACGGAATTAAGGAGCTCTAATTCAGAAAAAATTTAATTTAATAGCTCACAGGTAATAACAAAGAGGAGATGATCAATTTAAATGGACAAAAATTTGACATAATTAACGAGGATGAGGATACCAACCTTTAAACAAATTTAATATCAATATCTATTTAGGCATTCCATCGACTATATATTTTCTGGGCATGTTAGATCAGCTAAAAATTGAGGTTGGAGGCTGGTCCTTTATTAGGCGTGTGTTGGACTGGCTATAGGGGAGGTTGGAGGCCAGTATTTTCAAGGCATGTATTAGATCAGCTAAAATGGGAGGTTGGAGGCTGGTACTTTTATTTCTTTTGGCATTAGAGGTGCGTCAAACCAGCAATAAAACATTGTCTGCAATAATATGACATCACTCTCACAATAAATGGTGAAAATAATATTTTTGAGTGCTACAAGCACCCAACACTTAGAATAGTCATAGGCATTAACCCTGAAAACATTTTTGAAGGGACACAGAAATCCTGATCATGCGAGGTGTCACTGTTACCAAGTACAAATGATAAGGATAGATCCAGTGGGGTTCACCATTGTATGATAGCAGCATGTCCCAAGCTGGGAGCTCTTTGGGGCTTCACATATGATAAATACCAATATGACGTCCCATCAAGGTTAATTTCCCACCAGATGAATAGTATAAATGGTCACCCATTCTTTGGCGTAGTTCTCCGATGGTCTTGCCCACATAAAAAGCCTTGCAGGCACAGACCACATATGATTGCAAATATATGCAACAAAAACCTCTGTTTTTAACAACATTCTTGAACTAGTTCAGACGCTCAGTTTATTTATTGCTATAAATGTCTCAATTTGGAAATTACATTAGAGTAGAGTTAGGGACCACACTTTGCAGAGGGGCCTTGAAGTGGCAGTGTGACTTTACATACATACATACATACACATATATATATATATATATATATATATATATATATATATATATTAGGGCTGTTACTGATTCAAATTTTCGCCTTCGATTAATCGATTTTTTTTTTTAATCGATTAATCGACTAATTTTGATTAATTATAATACACATACAGATCCAACTACTTTTAGCTGATCTCCTTGCATTGCAACTCTGCATTAGTCAGTGATAAATGTGGTATAGACTATATACAATCACCCGACACTATTTAGTTTCCACAATCCATGACAACTTCACAGTTCACACAAATACGTTTTAAATTCAAATTGTAGCACTGACGTAAGTCATTTTTTTTTCCACAGTATCGTGACAATCCCTCCACCTCTGGTCTAACTAATCACTCTCACCTTATGGCATGGACCCTTCTGCAAACAGGTGGTCATGCAAGCGGGTATCAAAAGGGTTATGGACCATAAACTTCTCTCATGTCTCCTTAGATCTCAGCAAGGACGCCGGGCCATGGGTAGAAAGAAAAGATCTAAGTGATTTTTTTGATCGATCAAAAGAATTTTGATCGATCAAAAAAATGAACGCTTAATCAGGGAATTAATCTTTAATTTCCACAGCCCTAATAAATATATATATATATATATATATATATATATATACATACACACACACACACACACACACACACACTGTAAATCTAATATTTTTAACAGTTTAGATTTTTTTTTTGTATTCTATTGGAACAGCTGATAAGCATGCTGGAAATGTTGTATTGTATTGTATTGCTCACAGACCAAGAATCTTTGGTCTGGAAAAAAAAGTCAGCAGCTAAAATTATTTTAGCTGCTGACTTTTTAATAAACATGCACTTACCAATCCAGGAATTCATCACTGTCCTCAACAGGGATAGTTCTGTGCCAGTTTTTGGGTTCCCGACCTTGCCATCTTAATTGTGGGAATCCAGCTGTAACTTCCTGCAACTTCACAGCTGCACATTCATGAGGCACAACTGCACTTTCTGAATGGATCCACAGCTTCCTCCTCCTGGGACATGATGTCTCACAGGAAGCTAAGGGCAGAAAGGGGGAGAACTTCTGTTTGGCCAAGTGGGAGTGGGTACTGGTGAAAATTAGGCACCTGCTCCCTAAAAAAAGGAAAAACTTCAAAATATGGTGGTGGGGATGGTTGGGGGAAGAAAATAAGTACTTCCCTTTTTGGGTGAAGCTCTGCTTTCAATGCCAAATCACACTTTTGTGCATTATTGCAAAGTATATTAACACATGAAGGCATATGTTGCCCACTACTGTCTGAATTTGTAAATGACTGTAAATAAATGATGTATACATTTCCTATTCCTTAGCTGTGAAATCCTGGAAGGAGAAAGTGGAGAGAGAAAAAGTCTCATGTCCGGTCCATGCTGCTAAACCCCAAGCCAATAGGGACTATTATACAAGTTGTCCTATGATCTCATAGTTTATCTGCAGCTGTTGAGTCTATATCTAAACCCATGTGACAGACAGAGCATCTCTGCCCCGTCCCAGGGGTGGATTCAGAGTCAAGTTTCGGGAGGTGCCCTACCAGAAAATATGTTTATTTGCAGGCAATATATCTTGGAAATGACTGGTGTTGGCTCTTCAATCATCCCGGCACCATGGTTGTTATGGTGTCAGGATGATTGAAGCGCATTATTTTATTATCAAATTGTTATATAGAATTAATTGGTTCAACTCACCATAATGCAGCATCAGTAGGAGCCCTGAGCGTGTCACATGCCACCGTCGCCTGCCACCATATGTGGATTTTCACTTGCCACGTCACTTGCCACACATTGTGGACTGTCACTTGCCACGTCACCTGCCACAGGTTGCAGATTGTCACTTGCCACACATTGCGGACTGTCACTTGCCACGTCACTTGCCTGCCACCAGATGCAGATTGTCACTTACCATGTCATCTGCCACACGTTGCTGGTTGTCACTTGCCACGTCATCGGCCACGCGTTGCGGACTGTCACTTGCCACATCACCTGCCACAAGTTGCAGAGTGTCACTTGCTGCTAAGGGATTGTCTTTTGCTGTGTCCCAGAGTCAGGCAGCAGAGAGATGATGTAATCTCTCTGTTGTCCGCAGCTGTCTGCACAGTGAGGGCAGGGGGGAGAGATTATGTCGGTTTCCACATCAAAATCTGTTTCCCCTGCCTTGGCTCTAGGCTGAGATCAGAACTCCGCCCCTCCAGCCCTCTGCGCCATTGCTCCTCCTACACTCCCCCAAATGCACGGGGGCGGTAGAAGGATGATTAGCATTCAGGGGAGAGTAGGAGGAGCAGCGATGTAGAGGGCTAGAGGGGTTGGGTTTCCGATCTCAGCCTAGACCGAAAGCAGGGACAGGGGAAACTGATTTTGATGTGGAAAACGTATTCGGTTCAGCACCGGACCGCCCGCACTCTCACCCACCCACATCTAATTTCTTGGGGGGAATTGCCACGTTGCCCCCCCGGATACACCCCTTTCCCGTCCTTGTTGTTATTTTATATTGTAGGTCTTGTGGTCACCTAGCAGTATATTGATAGGTAAACTTGTTTATATGCAGCTTCTATTATTCTAGTTGGCCCTGTCCCTTCTGTTCTAGGAATGTATAGTTAACTTTAGCTTGGGGCTTGATATCCAGGATAAGCTAGAACCAGGTTAGACATTCAGGGCCACGTCGGGATCATAGGTTTAGAGGTCTGGTTAGAGTTCATGTACACAGGACATTGTTTAACCTCTCCTGAACGATTTAACGCGACAGCATCTAAAAATTTCCGTTAAGCCGCCTTTGCATCTACAAACAATTGTAAAAAAAAAAAAAAAATTATATACAGCATCTCACAAAAGTCCCTGGCGCACCAGATCAATGGAAACGCCCACAAAATGCCCCCGTTTTGGAAAGCTAACACCCCAATATATAATCTATGAAGCATAATCAGTCTTTTGAACATTTTTTTCCAGAAGTTTTTGGAAAATGTGGAAAAAATAAATGAAAACGCATTTTTTTTAATACAAAGTTGTAAATTTATAAGATATTTCCAATAAATAAGCAAGGTAAGGTGATACCACATGTGTGAGACTTTTACATAGCCTGGCCACATACAGAGGCCCAACATCCAACTAGCACCTCTAGGCGTTCTAGGAGTATAAATTACACACATAAATTCTTGACAAACTATCACATTGTTGAAGGCCCTTCATATTTCTAACTCGTAGCATGTAATGTACATACCAATTACAAACCATTATACAGTCTGCTGAGCAAAGGGTAAAGAAAAGATTACCTGCGGTTTTAGTAGTACAGTGGTCCACAGAGGAGAGCATCGGTCCAGGCAGCAGGCAGGAATACTGTCCACAGTCAGTACAGGTAGAGATGTTCTCAGCACAGCCAAAGCATTGGTCCAGGTAGCAGGCAGGGATGTGTGTGGTCAGCAGCAGCTAAGGGATCATCCATGCAGCAGGCAGGAATACTGTCCAAAGTTAGTATAGGCAGCAGGCAGTGATATGGTCAGCACAGCCAAAGTATTTGCCCAGGGAGGAGGCAGAACCATAAAAGCTTAGTGCATCAGTCAGGAAATAATGGGGATGGGGTAGAGGCTTCTCCCACTCAAATCTCTTTGAAGCCTCTTGAAAGCCAGACCCTATTCTGGGAACACAGAAAACCAAAAACAGTTTTTCTCAAATCAGAACACTATTCTGGAGCCCCACACATTTGTGAGACCCCTGTGTAGCAGTGTGAAAGATCAGTCCAAGGGGCAGGCATAAACATGGTCAATAGGCCGAGGTTAGTGCAGGTAAAAGGCAGAGATAGACGGTAGGCAGAGGCATAGTCCATAGTCCAAGGTCAGTTCACGTAAAAGGCAGAAACATGTTAGCTAAACAATGCAGACGGCAGCCAGAGGCATAGTCGAGAAACAGGCCAGGGTCAGTTCACATGGAAGGCAATGATATGGTTGGTTGAGGCACCAGGGAAATATTCAGGACAGATATTGAAAACGGGAGAACGGGTAGTCTATTAGAAATCTGGCCTAATAGTTTACAAGAGTGTGATAGTGTCTGAAGCATTGTCCGATGCAAAGGCCAGGTTGTGAGGGACATTGGGTACAATGGAAACTGGTGTCTTTCCTAACTCCTCTTTTGGTGCACACCTGACATTTATTTTGGCGTCGTCCTCCAGATCCTAATGGTGGAATATGGTCAAGAAAATGGCGCTCGTAGTCTGCTGGCACAATCGGAGCGAATGCTTTCTGGGGGGGGATACATGTTGATATATCAGGGCAGTGACGATGTCTTCAATAAACTTTAGGAAGGTGTTGGGTGTTTCTGTTGATTTTTGTTAGATGATGAAAGAATTATACATGGCTAAATGAAAAAAGTAAATGGCGACTTTCTTATACCAGAAGAGGGATTTTCCTGTTGATAAATAGCTTTTCATTGGCTCTTTACCCTGATCGGGGCTAGGCTTTGTCAGAGAGAAAAGCCTCAACCCTGATCGATGCGGCTTGCGCGGCAATCTGCATAGTGATCAGCTGTGACTGGATACAGCTGGTCACGCTGTTTCGCAAGCTCTGCCACCTGCTCATTACCCTCATCGGGGAATGGTTGTGTCCCGAGGGACCTGCAGTAGCGGCGGAAAGCGGAGGATGACATACGACGCCCGCCCAGGATGGGAGATCCCATCTGCAGACGTCATTTGACTATACGTGGGTAATGAAGTGGTTAATGAGTCTCATGGATGGTAAGAACTTTCTGGTTAATGTTTCTTTGCTATGAGATTTGGCCTTGATGTTTGAAGTATTATAGAGGTCCTTTTTTAGTATTTTCAAGGATAAGCCTCTGGATTTTTTTTCCCCCTTTATTTCCTTTTTGTTTTCTTCTTCTAATTTTGCTATTTTTTTGTGTTTTTGTCATTTGTTCATTCATTTATTTTAATTTTGTTTTGTTCAAGTGGAAAAATTCCAAATTGTTAGGTTTAGTCAACCTGAAAGGGGGGAGTCATGGACTTTGCCCTAAGTTAGCAGCTGAATACATCTTATTTAAGACGAGAGTTGCTAGAAAGCCATTTTAGCTGCAGGGGTTGAAGGGATATTTTAGCTTAATGTTTGTTTTAGCTTATTGCCTGCCATCTTAGATATTGTAACCTATAATATGAGTATCCATTTTAAGATAAATATTCACATAGAGTCTGTTAGGGCCGGTTCACACAGCGAGGCGATGCGAGGCGACACGGCTCGCCTCGCCTCGCTCCCGCAAGTCGCCCCCGTTCTGTACAATGGAACCGTTCTGAGAGGAGCGACTCGAGTCGCTCCGACTCAGAAAAAAGGTTCCTGTAGTACTTCTGGGCGACTTCGAGGGCGACTTGCATTGACTTCTATACAGAAGTCCTCTGCAAGTCGCCGCTGAGGTCCCCGCAGGTCGCGGCGAGGCAAGTCGGAGACGCCCCGCCGCGCCTCGCTGTGTGAACCGGCCCTTAGGAGTTAAATTAAGAGTTAAGTTCCTCTTATTGAGAACAAATGTTCGAGAACCATCTATTTTTTTCTATTGGCCTTTCCTGTGGCCAGTTTCTATATGAATTTGGGGGTGTATATTGTTTTATGCATGTTGGGCTTTCTTTGTGAGGTCATTTTGCCCTTATGAGCTGAAGTCCGGAAATAAATTGTCAGACCACTTTGAGAACTGTATGGTGTGTGTGTGTGTGTTTGAATACTTCCTGATCAGAATGGTCTCCAGGCCTTCTGGGTTTGAAGAATACTCTAGGCAGATACCTTAACCGAGGGTCCACTCACCCCTAGACCACTCTACACCCCAAAAGTCTTTTTGGTTTCACCTTTTACCGGTTTATGCACTTGGTCCCACGGAGCTAGTATCCCCAAACTTTACAACGCTTATTGCGATTTTACCAAATATATGTATAAGAATTACAGAGAACTGCAGAGGTGATCAAATATCACCAAAAGAAAGCCCTATTGTGGAAAAAAAGGATGTAAAATATTTGGGTGCAACATTGCACGACTGCACGATTGTCAGTTAAAGCGACGCAGTGCTGTATCGAAAAAAAAGCTCTAGTCATTAAGGGGGCAAATACGTTGGGGCTGAAGTGGTTAAGGAACAAATAAATGCATTTTTTGGGGCGTTTAAAATGAGAATTTTGAGGAGCAACATTCACTTTCATTTTTTTTCTCTTATCATGGGGATCCAGAGTGGGTACAGCCTAAATAAATCATGGTTGTTTTGATCATTTGTTCAGAGTTGCAGAAGCCAGCAAAACTTAGTTCCTGGGTTCCAAGGGGGAACTATAAGCAGAAAGTAAAAAATATATTTTTTTTAAATGTCAGTCTTTGTTTTGTTTATAGCGCAAAAAATAAAAACAGCAGAGGTGATCAAATACCACCAAAAGAAAGCTCTATTTGTGGGAAAGGAAGGACATCAGTTTTGTTTGGGTACAATGTCAGGAGAATGGGCAATTGTCAGTTAGAGCGATGCAGTGCCTTATCACAAAAAATGGCCTGAGTTGGTTAAGGGAACAGGATTTTTGTTTGGGGGGGTTAACGCTTTAACAACGTCCTGGGCTGCAGAGTCCAATGAATAAGCAAAAACGGTACAGTGGCTCTCTCAAGTCCAGGTGGGTGTTCATTGATTTTATGTTAAAATTAGAGCCGTCAAAATGTGGTTGCATTTAACTTTTCACATGGGGGGGGGGGGGTTGACAGATACCATCTGACCAATCATACGGGTCTTAGCCCTTGTACACACGGTCGGAGAATCCATCGGAATGTGTCCTATTGGACCGTGTTGTCGGATAATCCGACTGTGTGTGGTATGCATCGGACTAATTCCGTCTGAATATCCGTCGGACCCAATTTTCCAACTTGTGGGAAAATATTTTCCGACAAACTGGTCGGATAGGACATACTCCGATCATGTGTAGAGAATTTTGATCGGACAAAGTGCCACGCATGCTCAGATCAAATTCCTACATCAAAGCTATTGGCTACTAGCCTGAATGTAGTCTCATCGTAACGAAATTACGTCATCACGTTCTGAAAGATCGGATTTTTCGACAACTTTGTCCGACCGTGTGTATGCAACAGTTTCGAACAAGATCCGACGGACAAAATCCGACGGATTTGGTTGTCGAAATCTCCGACCGCGTGTACAGGGGCTAAGAGGTGGTTATCGGAATGTCACTACGTTTATGACAAAATCCTGGATACAGTTTTCTATAAGTATTTATATGTCTGAATATCTGCAGGATACAATTGGCTACCTTGCATATTAGCCAGCATGAAATTAGCTTTGAAATGGATATAGACATGACAGATTTCAGATATCTGTTTCTTATAGGAGGGGGGTGGGGGGCCTAATCCACTCAGGTACCTTCTAGCATAGGGATGTTTGGGTTCAAACTGCTACAAATTAACCGAGAGAGGTAAATGTAATAATGTCTTTGTTCTAGCTGTGCTGTTATTATTTCATAAGTTACGGCGTATATTGGGATAACGAAGAGGGCAAGACAGAAATGTGGATTGCTAGAGGCTTCAGCTAAGATATTTACAATAGGATGACCTGGCAGATCTCTGTTTTCCATGTTGCTCAAGCAAATTGGACAGTTTTATAAGGGTACCTAGACAGAGTTGTGTATTGTTTAATGGAGAGGTCTGTGTGTCTGATCAATAGACTGATAAAAAGGTCCTGGCGTGCAACTAAGAGGTTGTGGATTGTTTGAACTGAAAGGAGGAGGGAGGAGGAAGGTCACTGCAGCGGTTTCTCCAGTTCAACACAGAAAAGATAGTTAAAAATAAAATGTAATAGCTGAACATCGCTGCCACACACATAGCCTGTCCTGTGCCTAGTATGCACAACCATTACACCATCCATTTTCAATGGTACCCCAACGCATCGACTCAATGCACTTTCAACATGCATGTGTTGCAGTGCGCCACAAGGCACATCAAGGTACTGCAGTGTGCCGTGTCAGAAGAAGTGGGTAACTTTTCAGCAGACTGAGAGCTAATACCAACCCTTTTACCCTAAGCATCATACACAGACCAGATGTTGAGGTAAAACCAAAGGAATCACTGTTTCTTGAACAGAAAACAAGTTTTTATACACTTCAAAATTAGAGCAGTCACCACATGAACAATAAAACCAAATACTACCCAAATCATCACACAATGGTTAGATAACAAGGTAGAGCTGACACAAGGCTAATCCCATCATGAAGGAGCCTCAAAGAGCATTAGCCAACAGACAGAAATAGGTGATTCAATTAACAATTGGAATACACACCTAGACCATGTTTTGATTAATCAGGGATCCCAGACTGCCCGGCAACAGTATACAAGAGATAAAAAGAAGAGAGGGGTTACAAGTGATTGAAAAATGACCAAAAAAAATGAAACAAAGTTGTCACTAAATTATATATTGCTCACACATGCCATGGTTATATGTGGAATTACACCCCAAAATACATTCTGCTGCTCCTCCTGAGTATAGGGATACCACACGTGTAAGACTTTTTGTGGGCCTAGCCACGTACAGGCCCCCAAAAACCAAGCACCGCCAATTTATGCCCATTTCCAAGGGCGTACATTTTTGATTTCAAGCCTCACTACCTATCACAGTTTTGAAGGCCATAAAATGGCAAGATACACAAAACCCCCTCAAATGACCCAATTTTGGAAAGTAGACACTCCAAGCTATTTGCTGAAAGGCATGTTGAGTCCATGGAATATTTTACATTTTGCCACAAGTTGCGGTAAAATTACAAATGTTTTTTTTTTGCACAAGTTGTCACTAAACAATATATTGCTCAAACATGCCATGGGCATTTGTGAAATTACACCCCACAATACATTCTGCTGCTTCTCTTGAGTTCATGGATGCCACATTTTTGGGAGCATAGACATGTACAGTCCCCCGAAAACCAATGACCGCCGTCAGGCTTTCTAAGGGGGTAAAATGGCGATTTCACTTCCTCACTACCCCTCACAGTTTTGGAGGCCATGAAATGTCAAGATAGCACAAATCTACCCAAATGACCCCATCTTGGAAAGTAGACACCGCAAGCTATTTGCTGAGAGGCATTATGAGTATTTTACACTGTAGAATATACAATACAACACAACTCTTAGCTTACAAAAATATGCCTACAAATATAATCAATAAGTAAACTAAACCATTAATCAACTTAGGGTTTAAGATGTAATGTCCTTCATAGTTCCATGCTCAGTCCAACTCAAAAGTTCTCCAAAACTCTCCAGCTTCTGGTAGCCATGTCTTTCCTCATTGTCCTTCCAAACATCTCCCTTCCTCTCTCCACATGCTTGTTTCAAAAGACCCCAAGCACCTCCCACCAACTTCCTATATACCAACTTCCTCTGTTCAGCTCCAAAACCTATCCAACTGATTTATATACATATCAATTGAAGGGGGGGGGGGGGGGGGGCTGGCTTTTTTGCAAACATATGCTCTTAAAATTCTAATTCTATACCTGTTTCCCCAAAAATAAGACCTAGAGTGATTGTCTCTGTTGGCTGCAATATAAGCCCTACCCCTCAAATAAGCCCTACCCTGTTTCCCCGAAAATAAGCCCTACCCTGAAAATAAGACCTACAAGGACTTTAACTAGGGCTTATTTGGGATAGGGTTTATATTGCAGCCATCACCGACAATCACGCTAGGTCTTATTTTTGGGGAAACAGAGTGTTATTGCTATGAAGACAATACAAATGGCCATAACAACACAATCACAACAAAACAAAGGGAATGAATCAATTTCATTCAGTAAAATACTTGCTTATAGCAATGTAGTTTATTGCTACTGTGGATATAAAAAGTCTACACACTCCTGTTAAAATGTCAGGTTTCTGTGATGTGAACCACTTCTGGACCAAGCCTCTTTTTTACAAGTTCAAAGCTGTATTTTTTGCTAGAAAATTATTTAGAACTCCCAAACAATATACATAATTTTTTAGCAAAGACCCTAGAGAATAACATGGCGTTGAAATATTTTTTGCCACACGTCATTTGCACTGTCTTTCAAACGCAATTTTTGGGGAAAATATACACTTGACTGAATTAAAAAAAAATTAAGAAAACCGTAAAGTTAGCCCAATTTTTTTTTGCATATTTTGAAAGATGATGTTACGCCGAATAAAGAGATACCGAACAGGTTACGCTTTAAAATTGCACACACTGGTGGAATGGCAACAAACTAAAATTACGGTACCTAACCACTTTAATACAGGGCACTGTCGCACCTTCATGCCCAGGCCAATTTTCAGCTTTCAGTGCTGTCACTTTTTAAATGGTCACACTGTAACTACATTTTTATCATTTTGTTCCCACAAATAGAGCTTTCTTTTGGTGCTATTTAATCACCTCTGTGGGTTTTATTTTTTGCTAGAACAGAAATTTTGAAAAAAAAAAAAAAAGTTTTTCTTTGTTTTTATTATAAAATTCTGATCAACATTTTTTGATAAGCTGCACTGATGGACACTGATAAGGTGGCACCAATGAGATGGCACTGATGGGCACTGATACGCGACACTGATAGGTGGCACTAATATGCAGCACTGATGGGCACTGATAGGCTACACTGATGGGTACTTATGGGTGGCAGTGATGGCTGGCACAAATAGATTTCACTGATAGGCATCACTGGTGACACTGGTAGGCATTTTACATTGACACCGATTGGCAGCTGCCTGGGCACTGATTGGCATTTCCCTGGTTATCTAGGGTGGCATACCTGGTGGTCCAGTGTGGTGGCAATCCCTGGTGGTCCTGGCTGCATCCTGCTGGTCATGGGCAGGCATCCAGGGGGGGGGGGGGGGGCTGCACTAATAAACTGGAGAGCAGTCGATCGGCTCTGTCCGACACGAGTGGGGAAAAGCCTATCAATGGATCTTCCTGTTTACATTGTGATCAGCTGTGATTGGACACGGCAAATCACGTGGTAAAGAGTCTCTGTCAGAGACTTTACCTAGATCGGAGTTGCGGTGTGTCAGACTGACAATTGTAAACATCCCTTGTGACAGTAATAGGCCATGACACGTAGTCTTTATGGAGGGATCGGGGGTGTAAAAGACCTCAAATCCCTCTTTTGCACTTCTAAGTATTCAAAAAGCCAAAATGTGCATTTTGGAATACTGTAATTTTTTTAAATACCGTATATACTCGAGTATAAGCCGAGTTTTTCAGTCCACTTTTTGGGCTGAAAAAAGCCGCCTCGGCTTATACTCGAGTCACTGAAATTTTGCCGGAGATGGAGGAGAAAAAGGGGCGGGGCCATGCCGCTGGCTGACGCTGGTGAATGGCCTGTGTAAGTGTACCGCTCAGCACCATCCCCTCTGCTCCCTTTCGTTTGGTACAGGTTTTTTTTTTTTTCTCGATGTGCTGTATGGCTGTATGGCTGCAGTGGCGGGGGGGGACTCTTTCTTCTATTTCGGGCGCGGAGGAATACATCCTCTGCACCCGCTCCGCACACCGCTCAGCATTAGGATAGTAACTGCAGTGGGGGGGACTCTTTCTGCTATTTCGGGCGCGGAGGAATACATCCTCTGCACCCGCTCCGCACACCGCTCAGCATTAGGAATAGGTTACTGTGTGCTGCGGAGTGATATGCCCAATCCTCTCTCTCTACACACTACCATAACAAGAAGCAGAGAGAGCAGGGGCCGGGCGATCCAGTCATCTTGAAGTTGAGGTGAGAGGCAAAAAATATGAAACTGACCTGCTTTTGTGATTACCTTAGTATCTATAGTGATTAAAATCCTGTAATTTTTTTTTTTTTTTAAATCTTAAGCAATTTTGTACTTTAAGGCTGGGTTCACACTGCAGAGGTTACGAGAATCGGATGTGATTCGCACTGCACTGCAGTGCAAATCACATGCGATCTCTGTGCGATGCGAGTTCAGCCATACAGATAGTATGGCTGAATTGGCATCGCATCCGGCCCAAACTCGCACAGGACCCTTTTTTTGGTCCGCAGCAGAATCGGATCGCATGGGTGTTCACACCATGCGATCCGATTCCTGTCCGAGTTTGCAGATCGCACTGCGATATGCGAACTGACACTCCCAGCAGTTCGCATAGGGCAGTGTGAAGTGCCGCTGGGAGGTATGCGATGCGGGAACCCGCCGCGGATTCACGGCGTTCCCGCATCACTGCAGTGTGAACCCAGCCTAAAGTGCAATTATTACCGTAAAATTACCGTATGTTTCAAAAGGCTGGGTTCACACCGGAGCGATGCGGGAACGCCGCAAATCCACGGCGGGTTCCCGCATCGCATACCTCCCAGCGGCACTTCACACTGCCCTATGCGAACTGCTGGGAGTGTCAGTGAAATGTTAATGACACCCCCAGATCAGTTCGCATATTGCAGTGCGATCTGCACACTCGCACAGGAATCGGATCGCATGGTGTGAACACCCATGCGATCCGATTCTGCTGCGGACCAAAAAAGGGTCCTGTGCGAGTTTGGGGCGGGTGCGATGCGAATTCAGCCATACTATCTGTATGGCTGAACTCGCATTGCACAGAGATCGGATGTGATTTTGCACTGCAGTGCGGTGCGAATGACATCCAGTTCTCGTAGCCGCAGCAGTGTGAACCCAGCCTTAATGAATTCTAGCACATGTAAACACAAAAGAATACCGGTACCCTTTTTTTTTTTTTGTTAAATACGGTATAAAAGATGTTGCACCGAGTGGTGAATAGATACGGTACCAAAAATACCATGCTTTAAAACGATGCCCACCTGTGGAATGGCAGCACACTACGGTAAATTTATATTATCCATAGACGGCGCCGGGGTCTGGGGAGGGGCAATGGGTGGGGCCAGGGTGGAGCTGAAGGGGGCCCCGTCAGGTAGGCTGTACGGGGCCCCATGATTTCTATCAGCGGCCCTGTCCGCGGACATCATCATCACAGAGGGACATCAGCATCATGAGGTGAGTGAAAAATCACAATGGCTACTGTATATTTAATGGGCAGGCTGTATACCGGTATGTGTCTAATGTGTTATCCAGAGCATTATTACAATGGGTACTGTATATTTAATGGACACAGGCAGGCTGTACGGTATATTTAATGGACACAGGCAGGCTGTACGGTATATTTAATGGACACAGGCAGGCTGGACGGTATATTTAATGGACACAGGCAGGCTGTACGGTATATTTAATGGACACAGGCAGGCTGTACGGTATATTTAATGGACACAGGCAGGCTGTACGGTATATTTAATGGACACAGGCAGGCTGTACGGTATATTTAATGGACACAGGCAGGCTGTATATTTAATGGGCACAGGCAGGACACTGGTAGAATGTACGGTATATTATGAGCCCTAACACAGGCTGCTCTATGCAAACAGTCATGTCATCACTTTCTGTAATATCAGCCTGCATTAGGCCTCAAAAGGTACCCGAACAAGTCTTTTTTTTTTTTTATCCTGTTAGAAATGGATCCCAATACTTCTACCGGTAATCCTGGACCAAAAGAAAAAACGCAGGTCATTCGAAGCTGGTTTCAAACTTAAGGTTGTGTCAAGAGCAGAAGAAAGCAATAACAGTATTGCAAGTAGGGAATTTTGTGTTGATGAAAAACAAGTGAGGGAATGGCGGAAAAAGAAAGCTGACTTGGAAAACATTCCAAAGGCAAAAAAAGCTCAACGTGGTTTAACAACTTCATATGGGGCTCTAGAGACTGAATTGCATAAATGGGTTATGGAGTGTCGTCAAAATGGTTACTGCGTAACACGCATGGGAATTCGCTTACGTGCCCTTCAAATGGCACAAGATGACAAATTAAAAGCACCAGGCATTGAAAAATTTGCTGCGTCAGCAGGATGGTGTACCCGCTTCATGAATAGGTTTGGCCTATGTTTGCGGCAAAGAACAAAGATTTCACAGAAGTTGCCAAAAGACCTGGATGAAAAAGTGATGTCATTCCATTCATTCATCATAAAACAAAGAAGGATCCATAACTATGGCCTGGGAGATATTGGAAATATAGATCAAACACCGATGACCTTTGATCTTCCAAGCAGCAGAACTGTGGCAAGTTTGGGAGACAAAACTATTTTTCTCAGAACCACAGGAAATGAAAAAAATCATTTCACAGTTGTTCTGTCATGTTTGGCTAATGGAACTAAGCTGCGGCCTGTCATTATTTTTAAAAGAAAGACCTTGCCTAAAAAGGTCAAATTCCCACCATGAATTACAGTGCGCGCACATGTTAAAGGCTGGATGGATGAAGACGGAACAAAAAAATGGCTGGAAGAAATTTGGAAAGAACGACCAGGAGCAGCCTTAAAGAAAAAACCATCATTGCTAGTTTGGGATATGTTCAGAGCCCACACATCTGATGGCATAAAAGAAATGGCAAAATCTTCTCAAGTTGCTTTGGCCGTTATTCCAGGTGGGCTTACATCTGTATTGCAACCGCTAGATGTGTGTTTAAATAAACCTTTTAAAGACCGTGTGAGAAAGATGTGGCATGAATGGATGTCATCTGGTCAAGCCCGACTGACAAAAGGTGGAAATCTGATGAAGCCCGACATAGAATTGATAGCAAAGTGGGTTCGTGATGCATGGGAAGAGATTCCGGAGGACATGGTGCAACGCGCCTTCAAGAAATGTGGCATTAGTAATGCTATGGATGGCAGTGAAGACAGCGCTTTGTATGAGAACGACAGCAGTGATGGTGATGACTGCGAACTCAGTGATGATGACAATGTCTACGCTGATAATCTCACACCAGCTAATGCTGAAGCTCTGTTTGGACATACAGATGATGAGGAATCCAGTTTTGAAGGATTTTAACTCTTGTGTTTTAGCTTGGTTGCTGAATGAGCTAAGGTTTTTGTACTTTTAAAGTTATTGTTGATACCATATTGTTTTATTGACCCTCTTTTACACTTACAGAGATAGTTTACTGTTTTTCTTTGAAATAAATATTCAAAAACATTATTGGTATCTATTTTTATTTTTGAAATTTACGGTAGCTGCTGCATTTCCCACCCTAGGCTTATACTCGAGTCAATAACTTTTTCCAGTTTTTTGTGGTAAAAGTAGGTGCCTCGGCTTATATTCGGGTCGGCCTATACTCGAGTATATACGGGTAGATAGCCGACAGCCCACTCTAAAAAAAAAAACGGTACCGCGGCGGAGCTTGTAAATGAAGGCTTCACTCCGGTAGCACCACTTTAACCAAATGACATACAGGTACATAATTTAGCATGAAGTGGATAAATCATTAAAGATAAATAATTTCAGAACTTTTTCCACCTTTAACCACTTAAGGACCGGAAGGATTTGCCCCCTTAGTGACCAGGCCATTTTTTGCGATACGGCACTGCGTCACTTTAACTGACTATGCTGCAGTTGTGCAACGGTGTACCCAAACAAAATTGATGTCCTTTTTTTTGCCACAGAGCTTTCTTTTGGTAATTATTGATTGCTTGATTTGATCACCTCTGCAATTTCTATTTTTTGTGCTATAAACAAAAAAAGACCAACAATTTTGAACAAAAAAAAAAAAAACAATATTTTTTGCTTTTTGCTATAATAAATATCCCAATTTAAAAAAAAACAAAAACAAATTTCTAAATCAGATTAGGTCAATATGTAGTTTTCTATATATCTTTGGCAAAAAATTTTAATAAGCATATATTTATTGGTTTGTGCAAAAAGTTACAGCATTTACAAAATAGGGGATATATTTATGGCATTTTTATTTATTTATTTATTTTTTTTACTAGTAATGACGGTGATCTGCGATTTTTAGCAGGACTGCAACATTGCGGCGGACAGATCAGACACCTTTGACACCTGTTTTGGGAACATTGACATTTATACAGTGATCAGAGCTAAAAATAACCACTGATTAATTTATAAATGTCACTGGCAGGGAAGGTGTTAACACTAGGGGGCTATCAAGATGTTCCCTAGGGAGTGTTTCTAACTGTATGGGGGCTGGGCTGACTGGAGGAGGAGAGAGAACGCTGTTCCTAATTACTAGGAACAGACGACACCTGCCCTGGCACAGACTATAAATCTATTTAGAAGGAAATAGCGACAAACACTGATTGTCCTTCACACGTTTAACACACTTTACACTTTTTTTCAGCACTGAAGGCATGGAGGTAACCTGCCGTTTCACAAGGCCTAGAACACTTGGGGTCCATGCCCAGTCCATAGGAAAGCTCTGCTATGTAGTGGGCCCCAACCCAGGGTCCCTGCTGCTGAGATTGGTGGACCATAGAGACACCAGTTCACTCGTCCAATACAGCCTCCATCACCAGCCACCAGTGTCTCCTCTCCCAAACTGGCTGCTTCTCCTTCCTTTGTATTTATCACTCTCCAATACCCAGAAGGTTAACACAAGATGTATACTTCATTCCACATTCCCACAGACTGTAGGTTTTCACTCACTTGTCATTCCCAATTATAAGACCAATCGATTCACTTAACCAGTAGCTGCATTTAGGGCCAATTCACACTATGTGCAGTGACAGACGTTTTACCGCATGATAAAACATCCGTCGCCACAGGGACACACAGGAAACAATGGATTCCTATGTGTGCCATTCACACTGCAATGTAGCCTAGGGCTGCACTGCAGCGTACTGTCAGAAAATGCAGACATGTTGCATTTATTACAGCGCACTGGCCCAAATCGCAATGCAATGTCAAGCAGCGCATCACGTTTTGTACACTTCAAATTAAGCTTGTGGTGTGCTAAATTGTGCCCCACATTTCCCCCTAACCGGACAGCAATGCAGAGCAGTCGAAGCATTGAATCACTTCCGCTGCTCTGCAATATTGTGTGAATTTGCCCTCACTGAGTACAGATTTGTCATTACAACTTCTTTCTATACAGTTTAACCCAGCAATCATGAGACAGTGCAACAGACATTAGATGAATGGTGTTCACTTTTAGCTTTGACAGAGGCCTTAGGGCTATGCTTTGTCATACCTTTTAATAGTTTCCATCCCATGGCCATTTACTCACTACAGTCCCAATGGTATTGCCCAGAGTAGCCTTTCCTGGGTTCCCCGCTGTTGATCTTGGCTCCTCTTCCCCTCTGTCTGCTCCATAGCAAGCTGCTTGCTATGGTAGTAGACATGCAGGCTCAATTCTTACCGGGTTGTGTGTGTCTATAGACTCACACTCAGTGTGGCTCAGCCCTGCCCCCTGCTTACTGGATTTGACTGACAGCAGCAGCAGCCAATGGCTCCCAATGCTGCTGAGTCTTCTGTGAGAAGAGAGAAAGGAGAAGAGATGCTGCAGACGTTTAGGGGGTGGGGGCCACACACACACACACACACACACACACACACACACACACACACACACACACACACACACACACACACAAAGGTTTGGTACTTTAACTATATGCCAACCGCCGGCCGTCAAATGACAGCCAGGTGGCACAGCTCTTGTGGCAGGAGGGCGTCATATGACATCCTCCCATTTAAACAGGGAATGCGCGGGATCGTGTGCACGCATCCCTGTTCCTTCAGTGGCGGCGTGTCACGAGACACCACTCGCCACCGAGGGGGGTGAACAGCCATTGGGTATGGCTGTTTCCCACGTGATCGGCCGTGATGAAGTCACGGCCACTCACAGATGGTTACACCCCCACTGTGCACAGCGCGTGCGCGCAATCAGGTTGGTGGCGGCGTGTTCCCGGGAACACTGCTCGTTGCCGACACTGGTAAACAGCCATTGGCTGGCTGTTCACCCACGTGATCGGCTGTGATCGTTTCACAGCCGATCACTAAATGCAAGCAAACCGCAGTAATGAGATGTTACCGGGTTTTTGTCCTCACACACGATCGGGAGATTGCGGTAACATCTCGAGTACCTGTCACAGCCCATCAGAGTACCAGAGTACCTGTCACCAGGCCATCAGAGTACCAGAGTACCTGTCACCAGGCCATCAGAGTACCCGAGTACCTGTCACCAGGCCATCAGGGTACCTATCTGCAGCCCATCAGAGTACCCGAGTACCTATTTGCAGCCCATGCCTCATAGAATATATGCGTTGGGGTGTTTGCTTTGCAAAATGGGGTCATTTTATGGGTAATTCATTTATGCCCCTAGAACGCCTGAAGGTACTAATTCAATGTTTGGCCTCTCTATGTGGCCAGGCTGTGTAAAAGTCCTACACATGTGGTATTGCCATACTCGGGTGTCAGGTCACCTGAGACCAGGTGACAGATGCACTCCGTAGGAGTCGGAAGTGCACCGCTAGGTAGTGGACCTTAGGACTGACTGCTGCGGATTGTACCCAGGGAGATTCAGGACACAGGTCTACAGGATCACTAACACAGATCCCAATGGGAGCTGGAGCATAGATTCCCCAGGACACACAGGGTCTAAGAGCCAGTGGGTGTTCACCAGAGCCTCCAGTGGTGAGGAGGAACTTCGCTGCAGTCTGGCTCCAGGTCGCGGCCCCTAGGGTCTCATAGCTCACGCCCACAGTAGACTACAGGAGAAGGAAGCAGCAGGCTGGAACGACAAGGATAGTAAGGGGATATGGTAGAGGTCAGGGCAACTAGCAGACAGGAACAACAGAGTACACACCAAAGGTTCAGGGTCACAGGCAGACAGGGATGGATAGGGACATGCAAAAGGTCAAGGTCACAAGCAGACAGGAATTGTTGAGAACACGCCAAGGTCTGTAACAGAGTCAAACATAGAGCACACGGGAAGCAGGAACCAGGAAGCTAAACACACAATGAATACACAATGGTTGATCAGCACTGTTGGCTTGCAGTGCACAGGTTAATATAGGGTTCCCTGATAGGGCCTGGGGTGGAGCCATGCTTAGAGGAGAGGTATAAAAACTACCAGGTGGAAGTGGCTGGCCTCTTAGTCAGAACACGAGGGGAGGTAAGCAACTAGAGGAAGATCACTGCATAACCATGACAGTACCCTCCCTCTTACAAGGCCTCCCCCTCCCCCGCCTGGGTCCAGGCTTAAAGTGAAACTCCAGATGGAACCTCCTCAACAGACGAGGAGCAAAGACCTCAGATGCAGTGATCCAAGACCTCTCCTCAGGGCCAAACCCTTTCCAATGTACGAGGTACTGAAGAATGCCTTTACGGAGCCGGGAATCCAAAACTTGACTAACCTCGTATTTTAGATTATCCTCAGAGACAGGAACCAAGATAGGGAGAGGACGGGAGGACTTGAGGATTAAAGGCTTTTTAGGAATGGGTAAGGGCATGAGAAGATCAGGAGTCTGAGTAGGGTCCCCCAGACCCTTAAAGATGAGCTGGACATCCAGCACAGGACCACCAGACTGGGCAGGGGTCAGTGGATCCCTGAGGTCAGGTTGGTTAGAAGGCGACATGTCACGGGTCAGAGAGAGTCAAGCTGGATAGCTAAAACACAAACAGAATGCAGAGAGCCCTGAGAAAAAGATTGAAAACCCCACTTGGCCGAATGAGTTGGTCTATCCAAAGGATGGATTGAGCCTCTTAAACGGGTTTGAATGGACATAGTAGCAGTAGGTTGAGGCCAGGTTACAGAAGGTCCTGAACCAGAAGCAGGAAGCTCATTGGGCATGGGCTGGACTGGCATAACTGGTGCAGAGGCCGACTGAATAGTATTGTCAGGTGTAGCGACCATCTCAATCGCATCACAGGGCATAGCGACTCTGGAACTTGCAGACAAGTTAGCCTGGCTGTGCGTCCAAGGGAGATTAGGGACAGGCAAAGGTAAATGGCCATGCAAACTGGAGTGAAAGATCGACTCAGGTTCACAGGTGGGCCCCTCATCCTGAGTACCACATGACCCAGAGAGTGCACCAGTCTGACTATTGCAGGACACATCCCAGAGATCGCTATATACAGCGGGAAGAGCAGAAGATACTGGGATGGTGGCAACAGGAAGTTTCTCTTTTGGGGTACCCTTGAGTGGGCAGGAAGCGGAACCCCAAGCCAGGATCTGTCCAGCAGACCAGTCAACGTGTGGAGAATGGAGCCATAACCAAGGAAGACCTAATATGATAGGAGATGAAGCCTTAGGTAAGACAAGGAAGGATATCCACTCCTGGTGGAATGTGTCCCTACTGACATCTTAACAGGAAGGGTCTGGAAGCGGATAGGGCCCCCTGGTAGAACAGTGCCATCAATCGCCAAGACCAGCAATGGCGTTGTAAGGGGCAAAAGGGTAAGTCTCATGGAGGATGCAGTTTCCCAATCCATGAAATTGGCAGCGGCTCCGGAATCCAGATGTGCTGAGACCGAACGAGAGGAAGCACCGACATGAAGCAACACAGAAAGGAGAAGACGAGAAGGTGAAGGTGATATTTCAGGGTCTAATACTCCACCTTCCAGATGTATTATCCCTGAGCGTTTTTCCGGATGAAGAGAACAAGTGTCATGGAAATGACCTTTGGCCCCACAATAGAGGCATATGCCCAGAGTTCTACGCCTAGCGCGTTCTTCGGGAGATAACTTTGTCTGGCCCAACTGCATAGGTTCCTCAGGAGGCAGGGGGTGCTCCTCGGCTCGAAGAGAAGGGACTGGGAGCTTAGTCTGCCTAAAGAACGGGGAGTGCTGGTGTCTTTTTTCCAGGGCCCTCTCCTGAAAGCGAATATCGATCTGGTTACACAAGGTGATGACACTGTCCAGATCAGCAGGAAGGGATCTTCCTGCTAATTCATCCTTCACTCTATCAGAGAGGCCATGCAAAAAGGTTGCAACTAGGGCCTCATTATTCCAGCTCAATTCAGCTGTGAGGATACGGAACTGAAGAGCATACTGTCCCACAGAAGCGGACTCTTGACGGAGACGTAAAAGAGCGCTAGCCGCTGAGGAGACACGACCCGGTTCCTCGAAGATATTCCGAAAAAGATTCAAGAAATCATACAGGCTAGAAACCACTGGATCATTCAGTTCCCACAGAGGGGCAGCCCAAGCTAGCGCCTCGCCGGACAGGAGGGATATAATATAAGCTACTTCAGCCCGATCGGACAGGAAGTTTTGGGGCTGAAGTTCAAAATGAATTGTGCACTGGCTAAGGAACCCCGTGCAAGCCTTGGAGTCCCCAGAGAAAGGGGCCGGAGCTGGTAGTTGTAATGAATGTGTGGCTGCGACTGATGCAATAGGTGCAGCGGCAGATAGAGGTGGTTCAACATGGGATGCCAAATCCTGAAGGAGTCGCATCACCTGGATCTGATGCAATTCTTGGGTCTCAAGTCTGCGAACTAAGCCCTGCAATGGATCATCTGTGGGTAGCAGCACATCAGCTGGGTTCATGGCTGATCAAACTGTCAGGTCACCTGAGACCAGGTGACAGATGCACTCTGTAGGAGTCAGAAGTGCTCCGCTAGGTAGTGAAACTTAGGACTGACTGCTGCGGATTCTACCCAGGGACATTCAGGACACAGGTCTACAGGATCACTAACACATATCCCAATGGGAGCTGGAGCATAGATTCCCCAGGGCGCGGAGTCTAAGAGCCAGCGGGTGTTCGCCAGAGCCTCTAGTGGTGAGGAGGAACTTCGCTGCAGTCTGGCTCCAGGTCGTGGCCCCTAGAGTCTCACACTCACAGTAGACTACAGGAGAAGGAAGCAGCAGGCTGGAACAACAAGGATAGTAAGGGGATACGGTAGAGGTCAGGGCAACTAGCAGACAGGAACAACAGAGTACACACCAAAGGTTCAGGGTCACAGGCAGACAGGGACATGCAAAAGGTCAAGGTCACAAGCAGACAGGAATCGTTGAGAACACGCCAAGGTCAGTAACAGAGTCAAACATAGAGCACACGGCAAGCAGGAACCAGGAAGCCAAACACACAATGAATACACAATGGTTGATGAGCACTGTTGGCTTGCAGTACACAGGTTAATATAGGGTTCCCTGATAGGGCCTGGGGTGGAGCCATGCTTAAAAGGAGAGGTATAAAAACTACCAGGTGGAAGTGGCTGGCCTCTTAGTCAGAACACATGAGGGGAGGTAAGCAACCAGAGGAAGATCACTGCATAACCATGACATCGGGAAGAGTAGCAGAATGAATTTTGGGGTGTAATTTTTGCTATATACATGCTATGTGTTAGAAATATCTTATAAATTGACAACTTTGTGTAAAAAAAAATGCGTTTGGCCCTCTGATCTGATCAAATGGAAGGGGACGGATCCACTTCTGTTTTTTTAGCAGATCCGATTGAAGGTAGGCGGGTAGGAATGGACACAAGTCTGTTTACATCTGCCACTCCAGAGAAGTGAATGGAGGGTCCAATTAGGTCAGACACTGATGGTCTGCGGTCTACCCACACTGTGCAGCGCAGTGTACCTGTGTCTTTCCTGCGGGTTAGCTGTAATTTGCCATAGAATTCTATTATATCCTGAGGTGTGGTGTACTTTCTGAAAGTGCACCAAACCCACAGGTAAAACCAGAAGTATATGGCTCAGTGCAGGTAAGCCACAGGTGCTCTGCACTACACCTGCAGATCAGTAACCACTGCAGAACAGATATGTCCCTATATACACTTTGATTTTAGTAATAAACTTGCTGTCCCAGGCAGAGTGCATTTGCTATAACTCCACTTATGACAGGAGCCAGTGCTATACAGGAAGCATTGGCTTATGTAGCTCTGTTCTGCAGCTGCTTGCTTTCTCTACCGCTGGCTTCATTCACAACACTGATACTCTGGCATTGTGGGTAGGCAACATGTAATCTGGGCTTTCCAAGCTGCCATCCCAGATCAGGAGGTCATGGGCCAAATCATTGGGCTCTGTGGGCCACATGTGGCCCCCGGGCCACTGGTTGGGCACCCCTGTTGTATTCTAATGCCCTGTACACACGGTCGGAAATTCCGACGGAAAAGGGCCGATCGGATTATATCATCTGAAAATCCGTTCGTGTGTGGGCTTTATCAGACTTTTTCTGTCGGAATTTCCATCGAAAAAAATTTGAGAGCAGGACCTCAAATTTTCCGACAACAAAATCCAATCAGACTTTTTCCGATCGTTTGTAGAGAATTCCGATCGGTCAAAGTGCCACGCATGCTTAGAACAAATTACGAGACCAAAGCTATTGGCTACTAGCCGCCGCAACGTAGTCCCGTCGCAACAAACGAACGTCATCACGTTCTAAACGATCGGATTTTCCGACAACTTTGTCCGACCTGGTATGCAACATCAGTTTCAGACAAAATCCGTCGTAAAAAAAAAATCAGACGGATTTTGTTGTCTGAATGTCCGACCGTGTGTACGGGGGCTATGAATGAATACAAAGCTTCTTTTCTTTGGCTGAAGTGGAGAGGCAAGCAGGTGACCTCATAATCTCGGCCTCAGCTAATCAGAGGAGGCTTTGCATTCATTCACAGAATACAAAGCCCCGCTGTGAATTGCTGACCAGTGCTAAGCCTAACTCAATTTTATCCAGGAGTGGGATGGGAAGCTCCCTGCTGGAACACAATGCTGTACAACGTATTGTGTGTGTGTGTGTGTGTGTGTGTGTGTGTGTGTGTGTGTGTGTATATATATATATATATATATATATATATTGATGCCCTTTGACCAAGACAGATTTGAACCACAAAAGTTGCATGAGGTCCAGTGTGAAGTTTCACAGTCAGTGTCAGTGATGATTTGGGGAGCCATATCATCTGCTGGTCTGGGTCCTCTGTGTTTTATCAAGTCCAAAGTGTTTTGAAGCGAATCGCAGTTCACACTAAAGAAGTTGGAGTAAAACAACCCCAGCATTGGTGTCTCAGTGACAGAAATAATAACTCCCAACATTAGTGTTAGTGGGTGCAATAATAGCCCCCGACATTGGTGTCAGTGTACAAAATAGCAGTCCCCCAGACTTAGTGTCAGCAATGATGAGGACCCCCCCATCCCATTACATTGGTGATCACCGGCAGTGAAATTTATGCTCAAAATATGAATTCTTGTGAATTCATTAAGCTCCCCATGTGATCTATTAAACCCCTTTATAGCATGTGAGTAAGTATAGAGCAGAGGAGATAAAAAATGCTCTGCTGCATTGGTGCAATAGGAGTCTTCCCTGCTCTGATCCTGCATACACTGGGCTGGGGCGAGTTATGCCTTGTACACACGACCGGTTTTCCACTGAAACTGTCTCGTGTACACCAAAGTCTGAGCGTGAAGAAGGCGGTGACGTACAACATGTACGACTGGACTAGAAAAAGGAAGTTCAATAGCCAGTAGCCAATAGCTTCCGTCTCGTACTTGCTTCAGAGCATGCGTCATTTTTGGTCCGTCGGTACAGCATACAGACGAGTGGTTTTCCCAATAGGAATTGGTTCCGTCGGAAATATTTAGAACATGTTCCATTTCTAGGTCCGTCAGAAGTTTTGGGAAAAAAACAAAAACAAAAATCAAATGAAGCATACACACAATTGGAATATATGATGAAAAGCTTCCGTCGGACTTTTTCTTTCAGACATTCCGCTTGTGTGTATGTGGCATAAGAGGCAGATTTATGTAGTTTGTGACAACAACACCTAGAAGATTCCACAACTTATTAATGTAGAGAATTTGACACCCTGCTTTTTTAGCACAATAATGGTAATTCCCCCCCCCCCCCCCCAATTTTACAGTGTCCGTAAAATAATTGTCTCCCATTCTGAGCAAAATGAAACCACTTGCCACTGTATGAAACTCTACTGGCATCTTGTGGTCAACTATGCGTATCGCAAGTATGGGACCATTCCAGTGTTATAAACTGCCATGGACAATAACAGTTCAAACATCAGGACATTTTAGATATGTAGCGCTGGGCTCTTTAAAGCGGGAGTCCGCCGGGACTCTGCGTTTTTTTTTTTTTAAAAGCAAAAAAACTACCACTAGTGGCAAAATTAAAAAATGACGCTATCAAACAACTTAGAGATCTGCCGGCAGCACCTTTCATCCAACTATTGGGAAGCAAGCTGGCTTTGCAGGTCTTCAATTCTCCCGGGCTATTGTACTTGTAACTGGAATTGACAAGCATGGACTACACACAGCATGAGGATTTGCTACAACCCCCCCCCCCCCCTTCTGTGAGACAAGAGATGGTGAGCATACTGATGAATAGCGGCTACATCCTGCCCAGTGATTGCTATATGGGTATATAGTGTTGCATCCTCACCAGTATTTAATCACCCAGTGACATGTGGCTATAAATCCCCTGTCAGGGGGTTCACTTACAGCAACGTTTGTGACTGGTTCTGTTGTTCATTTATAGACCTCATTCAAGGTATAGCCATTAGCCAGCTACTCCCAATCCAGCCAGCAATACCCTCATTGCGGTTCTGAACACTCAGCTTCAGCGGCATTCTATGTGGATTGTTATACCCTTTGATTTGAGAAATTCCAGGGTTGGTCTCTGTGGATTGCTATAGTTATGCAGTAATGTTTGTCTGTCAGCTTACCTCTCCATCTGTTCAGATTAGAAGCCAGCCACTCTCACCTAGCTGTTTAAGTAATCTCTCCTCAAAGCATGGCTCAACCCCAGCCCCTATCAGGGAACTCTATATTAACTTGTGCACTTCAAGTCAGCTCTGCTGATCAATATTGTGTGATTTGGCTCTGTGTGCTCTTTGCTCTGTGTCCTACATCTGATCCTGTTTACCGATCTTGGCTTGTTCTTGACTATCCCTGCTTGCTTGTGACCCTGACCTTTTGGCATGTTCTCCGTCTATCCTTGTCTGCTAGTTGCCCTGACCTTTGGCTTATCTCCTTACTATCCCTTGTTGTCCTGGGCTTCTGCTTCCTCTCTGTCCTCCTGTAGCCTGCTGGGAGACCCTGGGGGCCGCAACCTGGAGTCAGTTGCAGCATGGTCCATCCTCACCACTAGAGGCTCTGGTGAACACCTGCTGTCTCTTAGACTCTGTGCCCTGGGGAATCTCATGCTCTAGCTCCCAGTGGGATCCATGTTGGTGCTCCAGTGGACCTGCCTTCCTGAACCACCCAGAGTTCCATCCGCAGCAGTCAGCAGTAGGGTCCACTGCCTTAGCGGTGCACTCCAGTCTCCATCAGTGTGCATATGTCACCTGTACTCACGTGACCTGACATGGATAGGGTGATTTAACATGGGAATAATCTCATCCGATTTTTTCCCACTGTCTGTGGAAATGCCCATGTATCCCCATAGACGTGTGGACTGAATGTGGTGGTAGTATGAGGTGTGCTGCTAGATCTCCGAGATGTTTGACAACACTGTCCGCAAAAGCAGGATAGCGGACGCCCGCTGTGGGAGCTTGCCTGCGGGTCCCACGGACTTGATGTCTGCCGGTGGCCCCGTGATCATGGCGAGGAAAGGCAGAATGGGGAATTGTAAACAAGGAATTTCTCTGTTCTGCCTAGTAACAAGACAGAGATCTTCTGTTCCTATCATCGGTCACAGTGATCTCTGTCATGTCAGTGATAGCCCACCCCAGTTAGAAAACGCTGAGGGAACACACTTAACCACTTGATCGCCCCCTAGTGTTAACCCCTTCCCTGCCAGTGTCAAAGTAATCAGTGGCTATTTTTAGCTCTGATCGCTGTATAAATATCAATGGTTTCAAAATAGTGTCAAAAGTATCTGTTCTGTTTTCCCAATAAAAATCACAGATCCCCGCCATTACGAATAAAAAAATAAATAAAAAAATGCCATAAATCTACCCCTTATTTTGGAGACGCTATAACTTTTGCGCAAAGCAATCAATATACACTCGTGATTTTTTTTTACGAAAATAATGTAGAAGAATACATATTGGCCTAAACTGAGGAAGAAATTTGTTTTTTTATATATTTTTTGGGGATATTTATTATAGCAAAAAGTAAAAAATATATTTTTTTTTTCAAAATTGTCAATCTTTTTTTGTTTATAGTGCAAAAAATAAAAACCGCAGTGGTGATCAAATACCACCAAAAGAAAGCTCTATTTGTGGGGGAAAAAAAGAAAAAGGGACATCTTTTTTTTTTGGGTACAGTTAAATCGATGCAGTGCCGTATTGCAAAAAACACTTTGGTGATTAAGGGGGTAAAATCTTCTGGGGCTGAAGTGGTTAATGTTGGCACTAATGGTAGTTTTTTGCATCAATTCATTTAATTATTTTCATTAAAGTTGTTTAAGTCCAGAATGTTCCTTAATACGGTTTGTGATCTTCAATGCCCATTTTTTTTAGTTTATGCATGACCTTAAAGTGTTTGTAAACCCACAAAAAAAAAAACGGCAAGACAAAGCCATAATGAGCTAGCATGCCCGTAACAGCACACTAGCTGAAGCAAGGACACGAACGAGGCATTGCTTCAGTTGCGCATGTGCCAATGTCGGCATATGCTGATACAGGGGATATCTCCTAAACTGCACAGGTTTAGGAGATATCTGGGGTAGCTACAGGTAAGCCTTATTATACGCTTACCTGTAGTAAAAAAGTGAATTGTAACGGTTTACAACCACTTTAAGGAACCATACCTGTTAATTTAGGTGGGGGCCCCAGCATAGGGATTCGGTTCTGACCTTGAACCGCCCTGTGCATCAACAAATTATTGGTTTTCCTGGGTTTATATGTTTTTGAGTACAGCTGAAGAGGACCTTCCCCATGAAACCCTGGAGAAGGAGGACTCCTGATTAGCTGCCTAAGCCAGGCTGGTTCCCAATCGGCTGTGGGACATTTTTCAGCCTTTCACCACTAATTGAAGCAGAAGATCCATGTAGGATCTGATAAGAAGCCTCTGGGACCCATTTTAGAGAGCCCGGGAATCACTTGGGGAACAGGAGTGCCTGGTCAGTACAATATATTCCCGAGAAGTGTTCTGGGAGTAGAGAAAAAGAATTGAGAACTTTCTGTGACTGCTATTACAGAGTCTAGGAGCTGAATTGTACTGTGTGTGCCCAGAGAGCATTAGCATTTCACCAGCCAAAGAGGAACCCCTCAGGACTTGAATCAGTCATCAATGGTAGAAGTTTCCAGCCACCATCTTGTTTCCTTTAGTGAGTACTCCCACGCAAGGGCCTCATCACAGGCAGACTCTACACAGTCCCACTGGCCAGTGGTTAGGCAGGACAACTTTGCATTAGGTAGTCTGTATCGCCTTTGAAAAATTCCATTTGTATTGCTGTACTGTGCTGGATTGTCAAGGGAAAGAAAAGAAGAAAAGGGCAAATTAAAATAGCATATAAACAGTCACAAGAGGAACAATGACAAGAAAACAAGTCATAGCTTATGAAAGTCCATATCATGTAGTTAAAAAAACAGCAACTGTAGAAGGCAGCCCCATTTGAAGACTAAGAAGCAGCAAAGCAATCTTCTAGGAACACTGGGAATGGAAACAGAGACGCCACTCTAAGTGCAGTATTAAGAGTGCTTTAATAAAAACTTAAAATTTGGTACTCACAAAAGTACACTAGCAATAGGCGTGTAAACAAGAAATTGCCACACTTGCCAAACATCCATGGAACTGGAGGACGGTGGTATTCAGTAGAGCAAGCTGGAACATACACTGCTGACACTTCCGGTCAGTGGAACGCATGCCGACAACCAGGGGAATTACATCACTATCAGAACCGGGCCATATGGCCAGGAAAAGGCCCTGAATCACGCCTATTGCTAGTGTACTTTTGTGAGTACCAAATTTTAAGTTTTTATTAAAGCACTCTTTTAATACTGGACTCAGAGTGGCGCCTCTGTTTCCATTTCCAGTGACACTAGTTCTAGTGAACCTGGTGACAACCCCTCACTTTGCAAGGATAACCTGTCTCTTGCTGTTTTAGCTATAGGACAGGAAGTGAAGGAAAGTCTTGCCAATGGGAAACAGATGGCAAAACAAACTGCCATTCCAAAACCACATAAAGATCCTCTGTTCTGTGAATTGTACTGTCCTATTTCTTTAATAAATTCCCATGTTAAAATTCTAGCCAAAGTTCTTGCCCATAGATTGAATGAGGTAATCTCTACTATTGTACGAGCCCAGAAAACATTAGTAACCTTATTCACACCTATGAGTTTTTGCGTGCAGGCACAGCAGCCCATTCAGCATATTTAAAGAAATGGGCTGCTGTGCCTGCGTTTCCGCAAAAAAAGTGCACGCACCGTTATAGAAACATGGGGAAACAGGGAAATTACATAGCCTTCTTGACCATGTGAATTTCCTGCGTTTCCCGCACATGCACTGCAATTTTACATGCTTGGGGGTGCCATTCAGAATGAATGCCAGCCCTGTGCGTTTCTGCAGAACAATGCATTTTCACTGCGGGTGCTTGCGATTCCCACAGCCACGCGCAGAAGTATGAACCTAGCCTTATGGATACTATAAGCAGCCATGCTGATGCACATTACGCAGGCATGGCCCACCACTGTCACCATCCAGAAACCTATCTTAAAGTGATATTAACCACTACAGATCCGCGCTATTGCCAAATGACGGCATTAGCGCGGACCTACATTTCCGGGACTACGTCTATTGACGTGGTCCCGGTTACGAGCGGCCTGCGCGCCCCCTGAGGGGCGCGCGTGGCGCGCTCTGTGATCGGCGAGTCCGTGAGACTCGCCTGATCACCGATCCGTGTAAGGGGTCGATCCCGACCCCTTATCACGTGATCAGCTGTCAGCCAATGACAGCTGATCATGTGATAGAACGGAGCCGGTAATCGGCTATTATTCCTATTATGCTGTCAGCGCGAGGAGAGAAAAAAAAAGCCGATCGCCGGCGGCCGTGATCGGGACATCAGTCCCGATCACGGCCATCAATACAAGGGACCACCTGCCACCTGCCTGTGCCCACCTGCCTCCCGCAGTGCCATCCTGAAATAAAATAAAAGCAAAAGTAAGTGCCCCCCGTCAGTGCCCCCCGTCAGTGCCCATAGTGCCCACAGTGCCACCCACAGTGCCACCCCACAGTGCCACCCACAGTGCCACCCACAGTGCCACCCACAGTGCCACCCAATCTACCTCAAAGGTGCTGCACCCCAGTGCCGCCCATCAGTGCCCAGCAGTGCCGCCCATCTGTGCCCAGCAGTGCCGCCCATCAGTGCCCAGCAGTGCCACCTATCAGAGCCACCTATCAGTGCCACCTATCAGTGCCCATCAGTCCCATCTATCTGTGGTACCTATCAGTGCCCATCCGTGCCACCCATCCGTGCCACTTATCCGTGCCACCCATCCGTGCCATCTTATCTGTGCCCATCTTTGCCCATCAGTGCCGCCTTATCTGTGCCCATCGGTGCCGCCTTATCTGTGCCTATTAGTGCCGCCTTAACTATGCCTATCAGTGCCCACCGGTGCAGCCCATCAGTGCCCACCAATGCAGCCCATCAGTGCCCACCAATGCAGCCAACAGTGCCGCCTAATCAGTGCACTTCAATGAAGGAGAATAATGACCCGTTTGCAAAATTTTATAACAAACTATTAAAACATGATTTTTTTTTTTTTTTTTTTTGCATCTTTTTTTGTTTGTTTAGCAAAAAATAAAACTCCGAGCTGTAACTAAATACCACCAAAAGAAAGCTCTATTTGTGGGAAAAAAATGATAAAAATTTCATTTGGGTACAGTGTTGTATGACCGCGTAATTGTCACTCAAAGTGCATCAGCGCTGAAAGCTGAAAATTGGTCTGGGACTGAGGGGGGTTTAAGTGCCCAGTAAGCAAGTGGTTAAAGTTCATTTTATGCACATTAGCTATTTTCCTCTGGGACATTTAAATGTTATACTTTGTGGGCTGAACTTGGAGTCTACTATACAAACTACTACTTCCATCTCCTATTCCGCCTTATGGTTGCAGTTCAAATTAGTTTGCAGGATGTCCACCTTAAGCCTGAGCTTAAAACTGGGCTGATAGAAGACAACCATTCTCAGTTGATTTCTATTGATTTACTATTATTCTCTACACCTGACATGGATAAACTTAAAGCAGAGCTCCACCCAAAAGTGGAAGCCATGCTTATCTGCTTCCTCCCCCCTCTGGTACCACACTTAGCACCTTTCAGGGGGAGGGGACGTGGATACCTATCAAAAACAGGTACCCGATCCCACTTCCGTGTAAGGGCCTACATCATTTGCCGCTCCTCCTCATTCCCTCTGCCGCCTTCTGGGAGACACACAGCTCCCATAAGACAGCGTGACCATTCATAAAGTGTAGCGCAACTCGCACATGCGCAGTAGGAAACAAGCTGTGAAGCCACAAGGCTTCACCTCCTGTTTCCCTTGGTAAGGACGTCGGCACCTGCCCCCGAAGCCGATGGACGGGTCGGCTTTGGGTGCCGACATCGCAGACTCCCTGGATGGGTAAGTGTCCTTATATTAAAAGTCATCAGCTAGATAATTTGTAGTTGCGGAATTAGCTTTACCTAACATTTGTACCCCAAATACTGGTATATGTCTCCTAGGAGACTTAGAAGATGAAGAGCTTAGAGAATCCTGAAAATCTACACTGTTCCATGTTTAATGTTGTATGTTTATTTAAATTTAATAAAATTACCTTTAACCACTTGCCGACCGCCTAACGCCGATGTACGTCGGCAGAATGGCACGGGCAGGCATAAGCACGTAGATGTACGTGATTTGCCTCCCGCGGGTCGGGGGCCCGATCGGGCCCCCGCCCGGTGCCTGCGGCGGTCGGTTTTCGTTCGGGAGCGATCCCGGACGAGGGGACGGCCATTCATTCATGGCCACCCCCTCGCGATCGCTCCCGACGAATGGAAATCCCCGGTGACATCACTTCCTCTCCTGTAATGTAAACACAGGAGAGGAAGTGATGTATTCTCTCCTCCGTGTCGGTATTTTTCGTTCCGACACGGAGGAGAGCGGATCAGTGAGTTGCACCAACACATCCCACACACAGTAGAACATGCCAGGCACACTCACACCCCCCCTTTACCCCCCGATCACCCCCCCAATTACCCCTGCCCCCCAGTCACAGTGACACCAATGTCATTTTTTTTTTTTTTTTTTTTTTTTTTGCATTGGTGTCATTTGTGACTGTAATAACTGTTAGGGCAGTTAGGGTTAGCCCCCTTTAGTTCTAATGTACCCCCCTAACCCCCCCAATAAAGGTTTAACCCCGTGATCACCCCCCGTCGCCAGTGTCACTAAGGCTGGGTTCACATTGCAGCGGTTTATGAGAACGAATGTGATTCGCACCGCACTGCAGTGCAAATCACATCCGATCTCTGTGCGATTCGAGTTCAGCCATTCGCCGCACCCGCCGCACCCGCCACACCCGCCGCACCCGCCGCAAATTCGCACGGGACCCTTTTTTTGGCCCGCAGCAGAATCGGATCGCATGGGTGTTCACACCATGCGATCCGAGTTTGCAGATCGCACTGCGATATGCGAACTGATCTGGGGGTGTCAGTAACATTTCACTGACACTCCCAGCAGTTCGCATAGGGCAGTGTGAACTGCCGCCGGGAGGCATGCGATGCGGGAACCCGCCGCGGATTCGCGGCGTTTCCGCATCGCTCCAGTGTGAACCCAGCCTAATAAGCGATCATTTTTCTGATCGCCGTATTAGTGTCACAGGTGACGCTAGTTAGGCAGGTAGGTATTTAGGTTCGCCGCAGCTTTTTATAGCGCTAGGGACCCCCATATACTACCGCATAAAGCCCCCTGATTGCCCCCTAGTTAACCCTTTCACCAGTGATCACCATATAACTGTTACAGGTGACGCTGGTTGGTTAGTTATTTTTTTATAGTTTCAGGGCACCCGCCATTTATTACCTAATAAAGGTTTAACCCCCTGATCACCCGGCAGGTGTCATTTGTGACTAATAACTGTTAGGGCAGTTAGGGTTAGCCCCCTTTAGTTCTAAGGTACCCCCCTAACCCCCCCAATAAAGGTTTAACCCCGTGATCACCCCCCGTCGCCAGTGTCACTAAGGCTGGGTTCACATTGCAGCGGTTTATGAGAACGGATGTGATTCGCACCGCACTGCAGTGCAAATCACATCCGATCTCTGTGCGATTCGAGTTCAGCTATACAGATAGTATGGCTGAATTCGTGTCGCACCCGCTGCACCCGCCGCAAACTCGCACGGGACCCTTTTTTTGGTCCGCAGCAGAATCGGATTGCATGGGTGTTCACACCATGCGATCCAAGTTTGCAGATCGCACTGCGATATGCGAACTGATCTGGGGGTGTCATTAACATTTCACTGACACTCCCAGCAGTTCGCATAGGGCAGTGTGAACTGCCGCCGGGAGGCATGCGATGCGGGAACCCGCCGCGCATTCGTGGCGTTCCCGCATCGCTCCAGTGTGAACCCAGCCTAATAAGCGATCGTTTTTCTGATCGCTGTATTAGTGTCACAGGTGACGCTAGTTAGGCAGGTAGGTATTTAGGTTCGCCGCAGCTTTTTATAGCGCCAGGGACCCCCATATACTACCGCATAAAGCCCCCTGATTGCCCCCTAGTTAACCCTTTCACCAGTGATCACCATATAACTGTTACAGGTGACGCTGGTTGGTTAGTTATTTTTTTATAGTTTCAGGGCACCCGCCATTTATTACCTAGTCTCACTAGTGTACCCCTAAATTTAGGGGTGTCTACTTTCTAAAATGGGGTCATTTGGGGGGGGGGGGGTTTGTGCCATCTTGGCATTTTATGGCCTTCAAAACTGTAACGCCCTTAGAAAGCCTGAAGGCGGTGCTTGGTTTTTGGGGCCCCGTACGCGGCTAGGCTCCCAAAAAGTCCCACATATGTGGTATCCCCGTACTCAGGAGAAGCAGCAGAATTTATTTTGGGGTGTCATTTCACATATGCCCATGGCATGCGTGAGCAATATATCATTTAGTGACAACTTTGTGAAAAAAAAAAAAAGTTTGTAATTTTCCCGCAACTTGTGGCAAAATATAAAATATTCCATGGACTCAACATGCCTCTCAGCAAATAGCTTGGGGTGTCTACTTTCTAAAATGGGGTCATTTGTGGGGGTTTTGTGCCATCTTGGCATTTTATGGCCTTCAAAACTGTAATAGGTAGTGAGAAGTGAACTCAAAAAATTACGCCCTTAGAAAGCCTGAAGGCGGTGCTTGGTTTTCGGGGCCCCGTACGCGGCTAGGCTCCCAAAAAGTCCCACATATGTGGTATCCCCGTACTCAGGAGAAGCAGCAGAATTTATTTTGGGGTGTCATTTCACATATGCCCATGGCATGCATGAGCAATATATCATTTAGTGACAACTTTGTGAAAAAAAAAAAAAAAAAAAAAAAGTTTGTAATTTTCCCGCAACTTGTGGCAAAATATAAAATATTCCATGGACTCAACATGCCTCTCAGCAAATAGCTTGGGGTGTCTACTTTCTAAAATGGGGTCATTTGTGGGGGTTTTGTGCCATCTTGGCATTTTATGGCCTTCAAAACTGTAATAGGTAGTGAGGCGTGAAATCAAAAATTTACGCCCTTAGAAAGCCTGAAGGCGGTGCTTGGTTTTCGGGGCCCTGTACGCGGCTAGGCTCCCAAAAAGTCCCACATATGTGGTATCCCCGTACTCAGGAGAAGCAGCAGAATTTATTTTGGGGTGTCATTTCACATACGCCCATAGCATGTGTGAGCAATATATCATTTAGTGACAACTTTGTGTAAAAAAAAAAAAAAAATTTTTTTTTTGTCATTATTCAATCGCTTGAGGCAAAAAAATAAAATATTCAATGGGCTCAACATGCCTCTTATCAATTTCCTTAGGGGGTCTACTTTCCAAAATGGGGTCATTTGGGGGGGTTTTGTACTGCCCTGTCATTTTAGCACCTCAAGAAATGAGATAGGCAGTCGTAAACTAAAAGCTGCGTAAATTCCAGAAAACGTACCTTAGTTTGTAGATGTGACAACTTTTGCGCAAACCAATAAATATACAATTATTGACTTTTTTTTTACCAAAGACATGTGGCTGAATACATTTTGTCCTAAATGTATGACTAAAATTGAGTTTATTGGATTTTTCTAATAACAAAAAGTAGAAAATATCATTTTTTTTCAAAATTTGCGGTCTTTTTACGTTTATATCGCAAAAAATAAAAATCGCAGAGGCAATCAAATACCATCAAAAGAAAGCTCTATTTGTGGGAAGAAAAGGACGCAAATTTTGTTTGGGTACAACATTGCATGACCGCGCAATTACCAGTTAAAGCAGCGCAGTGCCAAAGTGTAAAAAGACCTCTGGTCATTTACCAGCAAAATGGTCCGGTCTGAAAGTGGTTAAGAAAAAAAATGTATTTTTTTTTTTGGCTAAAAAAAATAAATAAAAAAAAATAAAGATGGTGTACTTACAGTACCTGCTCTGTACAATATTGCACAGAGTGTTGACTAGTATTTATGATTATGTACATACCCCTCAATCATTGTAGTAGTATGGACATATACATATCTAGATCTGAGAGATCTTGTACAAAAGAGATAGTTCAATCAGCAATACACATTCATTTATAGGGTTACATAATATATACAAATTACACACCAGACAGTATGTACATCACAATATACAGTGTAGGTCCCCTGGCTTACATGATATTTACAAATTACTCACAGAATCGTATTTACAATACAATATAAGGTGCAAGTTCAGAGTTAGGTTACCTGTTAACTTCAGGTCAGCCCATGGTGACTGCCGTGTGCTCCCACACCAGTGTGTCTTGGCTTGCTCACAAAGCATTATATCCCCCCCCCCTACTTTCTGTAGTGTGGCTAATACATTCTCCCTAATTGGCCACTGTACCTAGTCAATGTATATTGGGAACAGCCTGATTGGATGAGTCAACGAAAGCTGTTGTTTACTTCCCAGGTGAGATGTTATCAGGGAAAACAAAAGGCCAAGCTTTGAAGTTGAACCAATTACAGTAACACCAACCCAACACTCAATACTTTACATATATATTTAAATCTAATGGAAATATATTTCTAATTACAATATTGTACAGGTATTAATGGAGATTTCACATAAACTCATAAGGCTACAGATGGCCCCTTGTGGCCAGTTGAGAATATGAGACTCGGCCACACATAGAATAATGGTTTATGTGCAATCTTCTTTAATATTTTGAACGTTTGGCTTTGCCCTCTGAAATGAAATAAAACTCTTTGAGAAGAAAAAAAAACTTTTAAAATCCCCATCTCTACAGTTCACATTTCTGGATCCCAGTATCGGTAGTCCTCACTTGTTCTGAATGTAATAAGTCCATAATAAAAATCATAGGATACAAAATACAATAAAAAAAACAAGAGGGATAAAAAAAAAACATGAGGATCCTTGTTCTCAACCGTCCAATAATGTTAGTGCGAAAGTCAATAATGTCAATCTGGTCATGTTGCCCTTGCTTCTGGGACAGCCTTCCATGGTGATTCCCGTTGGATACCGCGTACAGTAATGGCCTTTGGATCAGCTTTCCCGGCTAAGATTATACTTTGTTAATGTGGACAGAGGTAGAGAAAGAACACCACAAGTACATTTGAGACACATGCATTCAAATTAATGCTTGTCTGGTAAGTCTGAGCAGTTAGGACCTTTTATTAGAATTACCATAGATATACTGCGACATATTAATAAGACCCCTTTCTCAATGACGTGTAACAATTTGGTTACGCCCTTCAGCCAGGTGTCTGATTTCCACCCCCCATCTTTCTTCCTCCATGGTCATATGCCTGCAAGTAACTTCTGCCGTATACCACTGTGTGTCTGTGTATGACCCTTCAAGTGTGCAGGGGGTTCTTGTTGCCATCGCAACTCACCACTAACTCCTGTTACTGAAGCTATGTTCAGTGCTGGTCCCAAACCTTGGGCACCGTCCTTGGCTACCATGTGTAGCTACTGCACGAGCCCTGCCTTTAGCAGGCTACGGAAGAGGTCATCACTTTAAGAGTTCTCATTGCAGATTAGGCAGTGTCGCCTACGCAGACAAACATGACTGGATTTCAGAATACAGATAGGTGTGATGTCACCAGTCACTAGTGGCTTCTGGAAAAATCTAAATAAAATACTCTTAAGTACAAATGTACTATACTCCCTGCTATTTGCCAATCACTATGAGTCTCACCAGTCCCAGTATATCTATATGATATTGACGCAATGCTCTTTGAACTTATTATGGCACAAAAAGAAAGAAATGAAAAAGAAAAATATATATCAATGACCACATCTGATGACTGCCCAACATTAGAACTGTAGAGAGGATTGTATGTCACATATACACAGAAAATAGTCACATGGCTGTTGCTAAAGCCTTATGTTACTATTGTCATGATAATAGCTACAATGACCTAAAATTATATAAAACAATTATCCAATGTCATAAGAGAAAAACAAAAACTGTTGGATACTCGACCCATCCCCAAAATGCTAAAGGGAAGCTTTTAATATTCTATATCAACATTTGTAATTGCTTTAAATGTTCTCCATATAATGTTCCCCATACTCCCCTCTTTTTTTTTTTTTTTATTTCACCATAGGCAAGCCAAACTGAAGAATCACCCAAAAAATTAAAATAAGGTGATATAGGCAGTAAAGAAAAAAAAAATAGTTTTCTTTAAGAGAAAAAGTTGAAGGAGAAAAAAAACAATAAAGAAAAAAAACTATTCAGATTGAATGCTGCCTCAACCTTTAATTTGTTAAAGAGCCTTGAATCTGTAATTGTGTTAAACAAAATGATTGAATCTGCTTTCAAACATTGCGCAACACCCTCTCTCGGTGGTGATTAACATATTAATTGACTCTTAGTGCAAAACAATTTGCAAGTTAAGCAGGCCACAAAAATTTGTATTAGAGAGAGCAGGACCTCTGTTTATTGAAACAGACCGCCCTAATGAAGTTAGAATTTAGTAAGGCCTGACTGTAATTAATTCCATTCAAGGCTTCTCCTTAAAACCAACATAAAATTGTTTTAAGGTCCTCATCTGTGTTTCACAATACTTTGCCCCATCTGCGTCCGATCATCCATCCTTGTTTGGGCAATTACCCTAAAATACAAAACTTAAAAATCATTAATAACACCTCACTGTACCTCTCTGAGAGGTTCATAATGGTCTACAATAGTAGTGGATGCTTGGAACAGACTTCCAGCCAAGGTAATGGGTCCATTAACCGTAAGTACAGTCAATAATGTCCAGGACCCACCCCCATATCTATACTCGGACAGACCAAAAATTATGGAAAAACTGGGAGGGTTTGTAAATACTTAAATTCTAAACGACAACATGTAGATCTATAACCTTCACACATATTAGCATCACATGAGTTAATTTGGAAGGAAAAACAAAACAAAACACAAGACCTACTGAATCCATAAGATGCCACAAGGTGCAAAGTAATGTATCGTGGTAGTTTCCGAGTGTCAGAGTGAAAGAACCTTCACTCTAAACCACAGGAAAGGAGAAAACCAAGATCTACACAACATCCCTACAGTTCCTCATAGTTATAGGGATTGAAATTTCATATTTTTGCACAGGTTATTTATTCGCAAGTACATTTAAACTTGTAAAAAAAAATTATAAATTTAAACTGGTACCAGTATTGAGCTCATTTCCAATGAAAAAAAAAATTATAAACAGTACAACGCATGCGCCTTAGTGTGATCACACTTATTTATGGCCATAAAGCAATGTTAAGTACAAAAAAGAAAAATATCTTTGTTTACACATGGACAGTTCATACCCATGCATTCCATCACTCAAACATACACATTCATTTCGATTGCATCCCATACATCCTGGATAGCACCTTGGTAATTGCAAATTAATTGTTATGTGTTTCTGCAAACGGGAGAGAGAGAAAAAAAAAAAAAACAACAACCAAGAACAAAAAATAAAAATAAACTGAAGCAAGAGTAAGATTCTGTACTAAGCAATACTTGTACCCTATACCTTTGAATATTTATGGCAGTCTTCTGATCCTTTGGGGAAGATAAACACCTATATTACAAATAACCATGTTTGAATACCTAGCCTAATATACATTACCTTAGGTGTATGTATTTATGTATATACATCTATATTGATACACCTGCTTAACATGTAAATACTTTTTCATGAGCTCCCTGCACCTGGAAAATATAACTTATACAAAAGTTATTACCCTTTTCCCTTTCGTTGGCACAAAGAAAGCAAACACTACCACATTGTTACATTTACATATTTACATTGTTATATGTTCACTGACATCCGCACTTGGATCTGGTGAAAATAAATTACTCAGATCATAGACATCTGAATGACACATTAGATCTGGTACTTCTTTCACTGTTTCTACATTGCTTATATTTAAGTTTTGTTCCCCGTAAGGGGAAGTCCTAGCAGATAATATAGATAGATTGGGCCTCCCTCCTGTATTTTCTGTTTGAATGGAATAGACGGTTTTCTGTGGGGTCTTAACAATTTGATCAAAAGATTGTTTTATTTCTTTTAGTTCTTTATTACACTGTACCACATCTGCATGGCATGCTTCATATTTTTCCTTAAGAACATGTTGTGATGTTTCCATTATTTTATTGGTATTTTCCCAATTATGAATATGTGCCTTCAGTAGCTTAATCTCATTTTCAAGAGACGTAATTGTGGTTATTAACTTAAGTTCTTTCAGAACTGATCTCCTGTGCTGTAATCTGAGATCGCTTTCCATGGTATTTACATTCAAAGGGGAGCATGAGGCTATTTGCCTTTGACTAGTAACTGTGGAGCCATGCCTATAGATCTTATCTTTGGAGGCATTGTAATTGTAATGATGTCTCTTTCTGTTTGAAAAGGTGGCCAATTCTCCTGTAGTGTGGCTTGCTAAATAGGTATTTTTGTTTGTAGGCTGGTGATAAATCTTTGATTTCACAGAATTAGACCTTCTGGCTACATGAAAATAATTGTGCATACAATCCATGATACTTTGATATGAATCTTTAAGAGGATTTATAAAAAATCCACATTGACTTTTAAATTTTGGATGGGCATTAGATATTAGGAGGGTTTTGTACTCTGGGTCCTCTCTGTTTACATTTCTCCGTTTGCCTACATAGTAAGCTGACCATAGCCTGTTTGCATAAAGAAGTGGATTCTCATTATTTTCCTGTTTTGTTCTAAACGCTGCTATTAAGCCTAGGTCAAAGGGATATAATATTTTTAGCAGTTCATCTACAGTTTCATTGTAATCTGCTCTTCCTTCTTTAACATGGTCTGGTAAGGAAGACCATGTGTCTAATTTAACTGTTAATAGTAAAACTTTAACCTGATCTCTGGAGTTGGCAACTCCCAGCAATTTACATCGTTGCAAGACATTATCTGCATGAAATGTTATGTGCACTCCTGGCAATAGTTTGCCAATATTGTTAGCTACAAGTAGCACATTTTCTAAAGACTGTCTGTCCTCCCTATCCATCTTTTGTGCTGTACTCTCAATTCCTGTTACATGCACTTCATCAACTGCAGGAATCATCTTTCAAACCTTTTTTTTTTTTTTTTTTTTAAATAGACTGAATCTTCATGCATATAAACATTGGGCAACAGCTCTTTTCATCTCCTTCTAATGTATCTGGACTCTTCATGTACAAATTCTATAATATATTTAGCTTTTAGCATAAATGATGTGTTCCTTAGTATACTAACAGTAGGCTTCCTAATGATTACACACTGTACAACACAGCTATTTTTTTATAGCCCATTTCTATATTGAGCACCTAGATCACCCAATGTTACTTTTTAGCATTCAGATGAAAAACCCTTTCATAGTGTGCCTTTTGTAGATATTGCAACCCCTTGAGATATTGCTGAAAGAGACCACCAATTTTTCCTGTCCCTTCGTGGTCGCCATTTGTTGACTAGTATTTATGATTATGTACATACCCCTCAATCATTGTAGTAGTATGGACATATACATATCTAGATCTGAGAGATCTTGTACAAAAGAGATAGTTCAATCAGCAATACACATTCATTTATAGGGTTACATAATATATACAAATTACACACCAGACAGTATGTACATCACAATATACAGTGTAGGTCCCCTGGCTTACATGATATTTACAAATTACTCACAGAATCGTATTTACAATACAATATAAGGTGCAAGTTCAGAGTTAGGTTACCTGTTAACTTCAGGTCAGCCCATGGTGACTGCCGTGTGCTCCCACACCAGTGTGTCTTGGCTTGCTCACAAAGCATTATATCCCCCCCCCCTACTTTCTGTAGTGTGGCTAATACATTCTCCCTAATTGGCCACTGTACCTAGTCAATGTATATTGGGAACAGCCTGATTGGATGAGTCAACGAAAGCTGTTGTTTACTTCCCAGGTGAGATGTTATCAGGGAAAACAAAAGGCCAAGCTTTGAAGTTGAACCAATTACAGTAACACCAACCCAACACTCAATACTTTACATATATATTTAAATCTAATGGAAATATATTTCTAATTACAATATTGTACAGGTATTAATGGAGATTTCACATAAACTCATAAGGCTACAAGAGTGACCCCTTACCTCCACTTTCAGAGTCCCCCACTGGCTCTGTCCTTAGCTCCCAACTGTCCCCGATTTCAAGGGACTGTCCCTGATTTGGAGCAATGTCCCTCTGTCCCTCATTCCACCTCATTTGTCCTTCATTTTGGTCTGATCCATATAGTTGTATATACTGTAAAATGCATTTTTTTATCTTTAAGTATTTCCCCGTGTTAAACCTTTCATCCAATTTCTAAATTGCTGCATGTGTACATCTTAAAAGTCAATATAAAGGAATGGCAGTGGTAAAAAAAAGCACTTGTGAATTTAATTATACTTTTTTTTGGTTAATTCTCCTTTAAGGAGGTGTGGCCGGGGGCATGCCCTATGTCTACATATGTTTTTTTTAGTAGGTGTCCCTCATTCCTATTCCAAAATGTTGTGAGGTATGCTCTGTCTGCTCCTCCTTTCCTGTGGGTGCCCCCTCAGCAAGCTGAATGCTAAGTGGCACCTACATGAGCGTGCTCTTGATCCGAGCTGTGTATCTCCATAGACACACCTAGCCCGCCCTGATCCTTCCGCTTATGACTGAAAGCAGTAGGAGCTAATGGCTCAGGCTCCTCTCAAAGTCTTCTGTGAGACCAGAAAGTCAGTGGTGCAATTATGCAGCCAGGGGACAGCACTGAATCGTGATAGGAGACAGGCGAGTGTTTAGGGGTTGGAGGGGGGGGGGGGGCGAGGATGACAGTTAGTTCTGTTTCTTATACCTTAAAAGTGAATGTAAAATCACAGTATAAAAAAATAGCATCTACACTCAAAAAAAAACAAAATATCAAATATACTGATTCATTGAACTGCAGTTCATGGACTTTATATGCACATCCAAAGTACAAGAAAAATTACAAAGCTTTATTGATACGCAAAAGAGAGTTTAACTGTTTCCCGTCCGCCATATAGTGACGGACAGGTGAAAGCACTTTTGTTCTGAGAGGATGCCATATGACATCCTCCCAATCATAGCGCACAGCGTGGTGATCGGTTGTGCGCCGTGTCTCTAGGACACAGCCTATCATCTAGTCTCTTTATCATGTGATCAGCTGTGTCCAATTACAGTGTAAACAGGAAATGCCATTTCTCTGCATTCCTCCCCTCATGCTGACAGCGCATGAGGAGAGGAGAGCCAGTCGATATATAAGTGTCCTGATTATCAGCGCAGTCCCAACAGTGCCGCCAATCAGTGCCCATCAGGAATGCCTATCAGTACTGCCTATCAGTGTCCATAAGAGCTGCCTATCAGTTCCTATCAGTGCCCATCAGTGCAGCCTCATCAGCAGACATCAGTGAAGGAGAAAAATTACTTATTTACTACATTTTATAACAGCACTAATAAAAACTTGTTTTTTTCAACATTTTTGGTCTTTTTCATTTATTTAGCAAAATATAAAAACCCTACTAGTGAATAAGGATGAGCTCAGGCGTGTTAGAAAGTCCCGGGAACGAGAAAGAGGGAAACGAATGGTAGTGTAGGGACAGCATGACAGTGTGAGGAGGGCACAGGAAAGGGTTAAGTGAAGTAAATAGAGAGGAGAGGGGGGTGGTTAGAAGAAAGGGGTGGGTAGTCTTTAAAAGGAGTAGAACAGGAAGAGGAGGGGTAACAACGGTAGGAGCACGAGGAGAGGAAAGTTTCAGGAGAAGTTCAGCTGCGAGAGTAGGTTAGTTAGCTTTGAGTGATGGCTGCGTTTGAGGCCCTCTTTGCTCAGCTACGAGCGGCCGCTGCCTGCCATGGACCGGAGTGGCTAGAGCGGCAGGTGGCGCCGCTTCTCAGGGACCAGGCTGAGGCTGGGGGATCGGCCACGCCACGCGCCCGGAGGTCTCGGCCTCCGGAGCGTTTTTCGCCGGATGTGTCCCCTCGAGCTGCCCGAACAGATAGGAGCCCCCCCGGCAGGGACCCGTCAGGCCCGCCAGCGAAGCGCACACCGGCTTCCGCTGGTCCGGTGCCTGGACGGAATCCTCGGCTACAGCGGCGCTCGGTGGGCGGGGCTTCGGAGCGGGCCAGCCCCTCCCCCCCCGCCCGCGCGGCGGAGATCTCCGGAGGATCCGGGCTCCCTCTCCCCTCCACGCGGGGGGAGGGGGAGGCCTCGGCGCGGGGCAGTATGTACCACGACCGCCGGGCCTTCCCCATCCCCGGCCGGCGGTTCAGATGTGAGGCGGCGTGGTCAAGATGGCGGCCGACGGCGGCTGAGGAGCACAGTGGCGGCAGCGGACATCATCCCTGGAGGAGCCGGACAGGCCAGTGATTCGGACGGACGTCGCGGTCGGAGGGGGCCTGGTGGACCTGCTACACGCCGGGCTCAGGTGGAGAACGCGGAGCCCCTGCGCACGCCCGTGGTCCTGTCCGAGGGGGAGCTGAGCGAATCCGACCATGAGGGTCAGCAGGAGCGTCCGTCGGCGGTGGAGGCGAACGGAGCGGCGGCGGGGTCCTTCCCTGGTCGGCCCGGTAAGTCCATGTCTATGTTTTTCCCTTCTACGGTTCCGGTTCTGTCTGGGGTTGTTGGGAGTGGTTCAGGGACCGGGGTGTGCGGGTCAGAGTCTGGGGGGTCCGCCGGGGGGCGGGTGGGCCCAGGCGTTATCGGGTCGGCCGCGGGGGGGTCCGAGTCGCAGCTGCAGGCCCTGTTGGAGGGTCTGCGGGATTTGGTGCAGCGCTTTGCGCAGGATGCCGGTGGGAAGGATACGCCGGCTGCTGCGTGGGGGCCGTCTGCTGCGGGGGGTGAGAAGGTCGGGGAGGTGCGGGCTGCGGCGCCGGCCGTGGCAGCCCTTCCCGCTGTGGTGGTGCCCCCGGCGGCGGCTGAGGTCGCTTCGGCTGTAGCGACGGGGGCGGGGGAGAAGGTGGCGTCCCCAGACGGCGGTGGTAGAGCAGACATAGTGCGCATAGCAGACGCGGCGAAATGCGAAGTATATGTCTGCTTTGAGGGTCCGTTGGGGTCGCACTTGAAGCCGGAGGTGCGGGAGAAGATAGTGAAGGGGGAGTACGTGGAGATTTTCTCGCTGCTCCCCCTTGAGAAGTTTAATTTGGAAAGGGTAAAACCTGACGATAGTAAGAAGGAGGATGAGGAGAAGCGGCGATATCGGTTGATTCCGCGCACGTTCGCGAATTGGCTGCAGGCTTTCGCCATTATGGCCAGCGTCATAGGGGAGAAGAACCCCGAACACTGTTCGGCGTTGTTCTGTTATATGGACGCCGTGGGGGAGGCTTACCGGGTGTACGGAGGCACGGCGTGGCTTCGCTACGACGAGCAGTTCCGTTAGCGGAGGGCCGTTAGGCCCTCGTTGCGGTGGGACCATAAGGATATTAGCCTCTGGATGAGGTTGATGTCCTCGGCGAGGGCCCCTTCCCAGTTTTTTCCAGGGGGGGCCGGAGGTTCCTCTTCCTCGGGACAGCCGGCCTCCAACAAACGGGGACTCTGCTGGCAGTTTAACGACGGCACTTGCAAGTTTGGAAGTTCTTGCCGCTTCAAACACGAGTGCTCCGGCTGCGGCGGCTCCCACTCGGGTTCCCGGTGTTTTAAAAAGGGGAAGGGGCGACCAGGAGAGTTGGCGAACAAAAGGGACGACGCCGGTGAGGGGGGAAAGGATGGAGCATTTCCTAGGTAGATACCCGGACCGGGCGGCTGCCCGGCTTTTGCGGGAGGGGTTTGCGGAGGGTTTTCGGATCCCTAGTGCTTTGGAGGCGATTCCGGCGATGGCGCGGAACTTGCGTTCCGCGTTGTTGCACCCGGGGGTGGTTGGGGCAAAATTGGGGAAGGAGGTGGCGCTGGGTCGGATGGCGGGCCCTTTTCGGGAGCCGCCGCTGGCAGATTTGGTGGTGTCCCCTCTTGGGGTGGTGCCCAAGAAGGAGCCGAATAAATTTCGGTTGATCCACCACCTCTCGTTTCCGAAAGGGGGCTCCGTCAACGACGCGATTGACCCGGCGGCTTGTGCGGTGTCTTATACGTCTTTTGACGCCGCGGTGTCGTGGGTGCGCAGGTGTGGGCGGGGGGCCTTGCTGGCAAAGGCGGACGTGGAGTCGGCGTTCCGCCTGCTGCCGGTCCATCCCGACAGCTTTCACTTGTTGGGCTGCTGTTGGCAAGGCAAATTTTATGTGGATCGGTGCCTTCCCATGGGGTGCTCGATCTCATGCGCCTTGTTTGAGACCTTCAGTTCATTCGTCGAGTGGGTGGTTCGGGACGTTTCGGGTTTGAATTCGATAATTCATTACCTGGACGATTTCCTGTGCGTGGGCTCGGCCGGCACGAACACTTGCGCGGTGTTGCTGGCTACGTTGCAACAGACGGCCCAGTGGTTCGGTATCCCGTTGGCGGCGGACAAGACGGAAGGCCCGACGGTGCGCCTTAGTTTTTTGGGGATCGTGATCGATTCTGAGGCCATGGAATGCCGGCTCCCGGAGGGGAAGCTGGAAGACTTGCGGGCCGAACTTCAAGGGGTGGCCGGGTTGCGCAAGGTACAGCTGCGGAAGCTTCAGTCGTTGCTGGGGAAGCTGAACTTTGCGTGCCGGATCATTCCTATGGGTAGAGTTTTCTGTCGGCGTTTGTCGGCGGCCACGGCGGGGGTTCGATCGCCCACTCATTTCATCAGGCTGACGCGTGAACACAAGGAAGACCTGAAGGTGTGGCACACCTTTTTGGCGAAGTACAATGGCCGTTCCCTCTGGCCTGGTGGGCCGGTGAGCAATGGGGATTTGGATTTGTTCACTGATGCAGCGGGTTCTACAGGGTACGGCGCGTACTTTGGCGGTCAGTGGAGCGCGGCTCCTTGGCCGGTGGAGTGGGTGGAGGCGGGGCTGTGTAAGAATCTGGTGCTGCTGGAATTGTTTCCGGTAGTTTTGGCGGTGGAGGTTTGGGGGGCGGCGTTCCGAGATATGAAGGTTAGGTTGAATTGCGACAATTTGGGCGTGGTTCAGGTCATTAACCGCATCTCGGCGTCTTCCCTCCATGTCGTCCGGTTGCTGCGGCACTTGGTGCTGCGCTGCTTGGAGCTGAACATTTTCTTATATGCAGTGCATTTGCCGGGGGTTGAGAATACATTGGCTGACGCCTTGTCTCGTTTCCAGTGGGTCAGGTTTCGAGAGTTGGCGCCGGCGGCCGAAAGGGAGGGTGTCCCCTGCCCCAGCTGGATGTGGTCGATGGTCTGGGAGTCCTCGCTGGGTGGATCGAGCGGTCGGTAAGCGCCACCACTTGGCGGGCCTACGGTAAGGTGTGGTGTGAGTGGCGGGAGTTTGTTGGCCAGGTCGGCGGGGTGGCGGCTGCTGATGAGATGCAGATGTTGGTTCTCTATTTTGTGGCCCGGGGTCTGGAACGGGGCGTGTCGGTCTCCGCCATGGATCGGAAGCTGGCGGGGCTGGCCTTCTGGTTTAAGTTGCATGGATATGCGGATTTTACCAAGGGCTTTTGCATTCGGCAGGCGATGAAAGGCTATCGTCGTGCGCGAAAACGTAGGGATACCAGGAGGCCGGTGACGTTCGGCAACTTACTGGATTTGGTGGGTAGGCTGGGGTCGATTTGCTCCTCTGGGTTTGAGGCGTCGTTGTTTCGGGCGGCTTTTGCGCTGGCCTTTTTCGGCGCGTTCAGGGTTAGCGAATTGGTGAGTCCGTCGAGGGGGCTCCCTGGGGGGATTTTGGCGCAGGATGTGCGCATGTTGGGTGATAGGGTGGAGATTTTGTTACGGCGGTCTAAGACGGATCAGGTGGGTAGAGGTGTGCGCGTGTGCCTATATCGGCTGGAGGGGTCGCCATTGTGCCCCGTGCAGGCGGTGGGGGAGTTTTTGGGTGTTCGGCCAGGTGGGGACGGGACGCTGCTGGTTCACGCGGATGGGTCTTTGCTGTCAAGATTCCAATTTGTGGCAGTTTTTCGCAAATGCTTGACGGCTGCCGGCTTGGATAGCTCGCAGTTTGCCTCGCACTCCTTCCGTATTGGGGCGGCTACGGAAGCCGCTCGGTGCGGGTTGTACGAGGCAGCGGTCCGGAGGATAGGGCGTTGGGGGTCGCTTCGCTTCCGGTCTTACGTTCGGCCGGAGCTGGCGGTGGACTAGGGCCCGTGGCCGAATGTGGGGGGGGAGGTTTTCGGTGGGGTGTATGTTGTGTTGGTGTCTGTGTGTTTTCTTCAAGCCTGCTGTGATCTATGGTTTTTCTATGTTGTTGCAGATGGATTCCAGATAGGCCTCGTGTGGATATTGGGGCACTCTTATGTGTTCCGGGGGGCCAGAAGGGCAGACATGCGGCAGAATGGCAGGCAGTTGGGGGTTCCTCGGGAGGAGGCCTGTGTGCGGTGGATTGGGAGGCCGGGCATGCTGTGGGGCAGGGTGTTACCGGAGGTGCTGCACGTGGCGCGCTTGGATAGGCCGCCTGACGTGCTGGTGCTCCACGTGGGGGGCAACGATCTGGGGGGCCGGCCGGCCAGGGAGCTCATTCGTGACGTTAAGTTGGATTTCTTGCGTTTGAGCACCCTTTTCCCCGGAATGCTAATCGTATGGTCCGACATTGTGGCCAGGACATGTTGGCGGTTGGCCCGGTCCGTAGCGAGCCTGAATAAAACCAGAATTAAGGTGAACAAGAGGGTGGGCCAGTTTGTTCTCAGGAATGGGGGTTTGGTGGTTCGGCATCGGGAATTGGAAAGGGATGTTGGGCTGTATCTGTTGCGAGATGGGGTACATCTCTCAGATGTTGGGATGGATCTTTGGGCCCTGGGCTTGCAGGAGGGGATACAGCGGGCTCTGAGAGTGTGGCGGGGCTCCCAAGGGTGAGGGGGTCCCCCTTGGTAGCTGGTGACGGTGGTGGTGGCTTGTATGGTGGTAACTGACCCAGGAAATGGAAGTGTTGGGGGGCCCATTAGGGACATGGGCTCCCTGGGTTACAGCTAACGCGGGTTAGCTGATTATGGGATATTGGACACTGCGGGTAGGGAGTTGTCTCCGGGCTGATGCTATCACGGCCGGAGGCCTAGTACGGTTAGCTTGCCCGCAGTGTAACAAAGTGAGATGGTGTTGGGAAAGTGCCATACAAGCCACCGGGGTCAGAAAACTGAGGAGGTTTCAGAGTTATATATTGAGGTTTATCGAGGTTAAAATGGTTTAAATGGTTATATGTTGATATTTTGATATATATTTTATATATATTTATATATTTATAAATAAAAGGCTGCTGTGGCCAGTTATACCCCATAAAATGTGTGGTCTCATTTTCTATAGATAAGAAGCGGGAGACAGGTTGGGGGGTGTAACGGTGGGGCCGCAGTGGGGAAAAAACGAGGAGGTGCATCTTATCTACACTAGTCATGCATACTCCACGTGCAGAGCCCGCCAGGAAGTCGGCACATCGCTAATCACAGGCAGTGAGACATTGCCCGATCTCTGCAGCTGCGCATTGGGGCAATGTCTCACTGCCTGTGATTAGTGCCGACTTCCTGGCGGGCTCTGCATGTGGAGTATGCCAACAGGCCTGAGCTCAGCCTTACTAGTGAATAACTACCACCAAAAGAAAGCTCTGTCAATTAAAAAAAAAAAGATAAACTTTTTGCTTGGGTACAGCTTTGCATGACCGAAGCTGGAAATTGGACTGGGCAGAAAGGGGGTGAAAGTGTCAGGTGCACAAGTTCTTCAAAATATTTAAAAACATACTAGCATTTTACACCCCAAGTCATTAAGGGCCGGTTCACACTGCAGGCGCGGCGAGGCGTCTCTGACTTGCCTCGCCGCGACCTGCGGCGACCTCAGCGGCGACTTGCAGATGACTTCTGTATAGAAGTCAATGCAAGTCGCCCCCGAAGTCGCCCAGAAGTAGTACAGGAACCTTTTTTCTGAGTCGGAGCGTCTCGAGTCGCTCCTCTCAGAACGGTTCCATTGTACAGAATGGGGGCGACTTGCGGGAGCGAGGCGAGGCGAGTCGTGTCGCCTCGCATCGCCCGCTGTGTGAACCGGCCCTAAAGGTGGTGGCTTAGTACACATCGCCCAACAGATCTAATTACAGATCAGATGTCCAATTGGTCATTATCAGCTTCTCCTGTCTGCAACTTTAATAGTGTCATATTACAGGCACTGTTGGTAATTATTGTACGCTTGTTTTAGGTTTAGACTGCACACAGAGTTAAAAAAAGAAATCAGACTGATGTTAGGAGGTGGGGTTTGAGACTGCTTAACCGTTTGCCGACCGATGCCTGTATATATACGTCGGCAGAATGGCATGGCTGGGCAAAGTAACGTACCCGTACATTACTTTGAATTTCCTGCCGTGCGCGTGCATGCCGCAAGCTCGGTGTAAAAACAGCATCTGCCTGTTCTACCTAGTGACAGGACAATGATCTTCTGCTCCCTGTCATCAGGAGCAGCATCAGTGTAGTGTCACTGCTAGCCCATCCCCCAGACAGTTAGAAACACTCCCTCAGGACACACTTAACCCCTCCTTGCCCCCTAGTGGTTAACCCCTTCACTGCCAGTGACATTTTTACAGTAATCAATGCATTTATATTGCATTGATCGCTGTATTAATGCTAATGGTCCCAAAAATGTGTCAAAATTGTCCGATGTGTCTGCCATAATATCGCAGTCACGATAAAAATCGCTGATTGCCGCCATTACTAGTAAAAAAATTAAAATAAAAATGCCATAAATCTATCCCCTATTTTGTAGACGCTATAACTTTTGCATAAACCAATCAATAAACGCTTATTGCAGTTTTTTTAACCAAAAATATGTAGAAGAATACGTATCGGCCTGAACTGAGGAAAAAAAAAAAAAAAGAGGTGATCAAATACCACTAAATAAAGCTCTACTTAAGGGAAAAAAAAAAGGATGTCCATTTTGTTTGGGTACAAAAGTGACGCAGTGCTGAATCACAAAATGTGCTCTGGTCAGGAAGGGGGTAAATCCTTCCAGGGCTGAAGTGGTTAATAAATAATGAAAGATCAGAAAGAAAGTAAATAGGAGTAAAAAAAAAAGATAAAAAATATTAACCACTTGCTGACCGCCCTATAGCGGTTTTACTGCTACAGGGTGGCAGCTCTGAGCTGGATCATGTACTGTGTATATTTTATATACATATATATATATATATAGAAAGGCCAGTATGGTGGCCTGAAATTATGGGAGGAGCCCGGTGGAATATATAACCAGCCGTCCGCCCGTCTTCCTCGTCGGTTCCGGTGCGCGATACCTGATACGTCAGATATCAAGGGCCGACTATCCTAGACCAGACGCAGTGAGCCCATTCGCGTTGTTCGTCTCCGTCTTGACCGTCTTCCCGTTCATCAGCGTCCGTGGGTTTCGCCGTCGGAGTGTCGTCTTACCCATCGAATTTGTCGTTACACGTCGGGCCGCCTGTCGCAGGTAGGGCTTCGGCACCCCCTTTTCGGTTCATGTATTACGATGTCCCTTCAACATTCCCTGAACTCACGAACCGCTCGGATGTTTTACTGTGGCTCTCGTATTCATGTCACTGTTTCTACTTTCGATGTAGTCGTTATCACCTTCGGTCGATCACGCCACGTCAGGCGATTCATTCGCAGGTACGACATTCGAAACCGTTCGACTCCCCGAGCATTTCTATTTAGTATCGGTCGAATCGTTCGACTCACAGCCGACTGCTTGTTACGACAAAGCAAGCAGTCCGCACATATCGGTTGGTATCTGCTCCAGTTCGAATATATCTCATCATTCATGCAGTTGTGTTATGTATCTTATTTCATCTCATTCAAGTCATTTCAGTCCCACTCATTTCTACCGTTTCAAATCATTTCTGTCACTAGCCGCGCTCCGGCGCGAATCCTGTCGCACCTCTGGTGCACCGATTCGCTTTGAAGTGCCCCAGGGTTCGGCCTCATTTCTGTACATGCTCCAGAGACTGAGTCACTCGCAGGTTCACGCACGGTCCCTGATTCTTGTCTTTGTCATGGCATACCATTTCTGTCACTTATTACGCTCCAATTCGAATCTTGTCGCATTCTTCTATGCACCGATTCGTCCTGGTGTGCCCAGCTGCTACGCCTCATTTCGGTACATGCTCCAGAGACGGATTCTTTTCCGTAACCTGCAGTCCAGTCGTTGAATCCGGTCTCTGTCATGGGATATCATTTCTGTCACTTATTACACTCCAATTCGAATCCTGTCGCATTCTTTTATGCACCGATTCGTTCTGGTGTGCCCAGCTGCTACGCCTCATTTCAGTACATGCTCCAGAGACGGATTCTTTGTTGTAACCATCAGTCCAGTCGTTGAATCTTGTCTCTGTCATGGCATATCATTTCTGTCACTTATTACGCTCCAATTCGAATCCTGTCGCATTCCTTATGCACCGATTCGTTCTGGTGTGCCCAGCTGCTACGCCTCATTTCAGTACATGCTCCAAAGACAGGATTCATCTGTTTGGTTCAAGGGCTCGTCCTCTGATTCTTGTCTTTGTCATGGGTTTTTCATTTCATTTCACCTATCACGTTCCGGTACGAATAGTCACATCTGTGTACCAAATTCGTCTCGGCGTGCCCCAGGAATGGCCTCATTTCAGTACATGCTCCAGAATCCGTTTCGTGCTCGGTCGCAAGTTGTGGCATGGCGATCCGGATCTCTGTCATGGCAGGTTCTCTCATTTCACTGTCACATACCGCTTCCCGGCTTGGGTCCAGTTGATTCTTCAATGTTTGGATGCCTGCCGGGGGCCTTGCTCCTCAGCCTCATTTCATTATAGATTGCCTTCAAAAGGGAAAACACAGCTTCGTTTAGGAGTGTCTCGCTGTTTTCTCCACATACAAGCGTAGACTTCTTGCAATCGTTGCAAACACACATCCAAGCGTAGACTTCTGGCAATCGTTGCAAGCACGCATCCAGACATAGACTTCTCGCGATCATTACAAGCACGCATTCGAGCATAGACCTCTTGCACTTATTACTAGCACGCATTCGAGCATAGACCTCTTGCAATCGTTGCAAGCACGCATTCAAGCATAGACCTCTTGCAATCATTGCAAGCACGCATTCGAGCATAGACCTTTTGCATTCATTACAAGCACGCATTCGGGCATAGACCTCTTGCAATCGCTGCAAGCATGCATTCGAGCATAGACCTCTCGCGATCATTACAAGCACGCATTCGAGCATAGACCTCTTACACTCATTACAAGCATGCATTCAAGCATAGACCTCTTGCAATCATTGCATGCACGCATTCGAGCATAGACCTCTGGCGATCATTGCAAGCACGCATTCGAGCATAGACCTCTTGCACTCATTACAAGCACGCATTCGAGCATAGTTCTCTTGCAATCATGGCAAGCACGCATTTGAGCATAGACCTCTTGCAATCGTTGCAAGCAGGTGTCCAGGCACAACTTGTTGCAATCATTGCTGGCAGGCACTTCTGGCTTGCTCAATAGATTGCTTTAGGGAAAACCTGGATACCTTCCTAAATGTACGTTGTATTACGGGGTACTTATATTTATAGGTATAGTTGATCCAGGGAAAAATCCGATTGCCTCTCGAGGGGTCAGGAAGGAATTTTTTCCCCGGCTGTAGCAAATTGGCCTATGCTCTGTTGGGGGTTTTTTGCCTTCCTCTGGATCAGCTGCGGGCGTAGAATTGGGTGTGTCGGGTTGTGTGATACCTTATTTATTTTGATTTGGTTGGACCTGATGGACTTCTGTCTTTTCCGGCCTGGCTACCCATGAAGCCTACCATAATTCCTTGCAGTCGTTGCAGGCACGAGTCCTGGCACAACTCCTTGCATTAGTTGCAGGCACGCATCCTAGCATAACATCTTGCAGTCGTGGCAAGCACGCATCCCGGGTAACATCTTGCAATCATCGCAAGCACGCATCCAAACATGCATTCAAGCACAACTCCTGTAGTCTTCGCAGTGCACATGCGGTAACACGAATTGCTCACAGTCACTACGTATACATCTCCAGTGACAAACTCCCGGGCAATTGTCGCAAGCACATATTTAAACACAACTTTTAGTCACGCCAAGGCTCGTGACTTAGCATAACTTCTTGCAATCATTCGTTGGCAAGCACGTTCTCAGTGGCACACAAACTGGCTACACGTCATTTTCAGCAGCACTTAATTGGCCACTCGTCTCCCGTGGCTTTCTTACAAACCACTCACTGTTGTCTGTCTATCTGTCTCTTCCTTAGGACAGTTGAGTTCAGCTTCCGTCCCGCACCAGGATCGTGTTGTCACACGCAACTGGCTTCTTCCTGTAGCACGCCCAGGCTATTTCTAGCCAGCGTTCAGCATTTCTTATCCTTACAGTGCACGGAGAGCCATCTGTCATTACGGCCCATACAGCAAGATCCCCACCTCGGGGCATCCAGAGGCATCAGCCCATAGCCAACGGCAAACGCTCGCCATCACAACTCCCATCTTTAGGGGCATATTATATCCTCGCATATTCTCCAGTCTAGTCGTCCAAAAGACACCTACAGTCCCTACACGGCATGTTGAGTTCGCTATGCGCATCGTCCCTCAGGGTCGCGCCTTGTGTCACGCCTATTGGTTTTACTGTCCCTCTCACAGGATCCAGAGCAAGTCCTCAGCCTGGATCCCGCGGCAATAGCAGTCCTTGCTATGCGGGAGGAATTCCTATCGTCTGGGAATGGCGTCTCCCTGTTCATTCCCTCCGTGTCTTCCCTTTCGCCCCAGGTGATGACCGACGCAGCGGCCTCCACGGGCTTGCGGCTGTTTTTTGGCCACCTCCGGCTCGCAGCTCCCTGGCCTCCCCAGTTACTGGCAATTCCTGGCTGCGCCAAGGCGTCCTCTCTGTTGATTATGTCCTTCCTACGTCAACTGGTCCAGCTCTTGTTGTTGTTTCAGTTCAACATCCATTGTTCCTTTATCCACGGTAAGTTCAATCAGGCAGCGGACGCCCTCTCCCGCTGTAACCTGGCCTCTTTTCCGATCAGGTACCCGGAGCCGGACCAACATCAGCAGCTATCCCGGACTGGTCTCAACTAACCCTGGATTAGCCCCTCACCTCCTAGCGGCTACCCAACTTATCGATCACTCCCTTTCCCGCAATACCCTCAAGGCCTATCAGTCAGCCTGGAGGGCCTTTAACCGCTTCATCACGTATCACAGCACAGTGACGTCCCGTGTCAAGCGAGTCGTAGCCTTCATTTCCTACTGCCACTCGCAGTTGGTGTTATCCGTTAATACGATCCGGCTATACCTGACCGGTGTACAACATTTCACGTCCCTCCAGGACCCTACCGTACCCTCCTTATTTTCTTACCACACCGTTCGGGCTGTTATGCGCAGTGTCCAGAAGCGCCAGCCGATGGCCGGCACCAAACCACCGCCTTTCACAGGAGACGTTCTAGAACTATGTCAGATATCCTGGCCACTTCACCTTTCGGTCTCCACATGAGTGGCATTTACAAGCAGCCATACACCTGGCCTTCTACGGCTTCTTACGGCCAAGCCAGTTTACTTGTAGTAGCCTCACAGCACGCATGCTGTACAAGCACCACCTGGTCCGATACGAAGACCATTTCATCTTACACTTAGCAGTCTCCAAGACGCAGCAGCTTGGCTCGGGTATGGACATACACTTCTATAAAACCAACAACCGCTGGTGCCCGGTCACTGTTCTCATCCGCTTGTTGACCCTTTTGGCCAACCAACCAGGAACTGGCCCGCTTCTGCCTTTGCACACGAAACCTCTCAACGCAGCCCAGTTCATGGAGCATGTCAGGATACTCCTGGGCATCCTTCACCTCAATCCTGCTCACTACTCCGGACATTCATTCCGTATCGAAGCAGCTTCTACTGCCTCCCGCCAAGGGGTCCCGGTCCATGTTATCAAGAAATTGGGTAGATGGAAGTCCTCCTGTTTTGCCCGTTACATACCCAATCTGCAAATAGAGATGGCCCAGGCCTTTGTCAAACTCACCCAGTGACAGTCTTGACTCAATAAAGTGCAGCCCCTACCTGGATGTTTTGCCCCCTTATTTTGGCATACCGTACGTTAGACCAGGGCACACTTTCAGGTCCATTTCAAGTAAGCGAGTTATGTTAACCTTGTTTGTCATCCTTATCCGTATCGGTCTGAGGGCTCTGGACCATAAATAGAAAGGCCAGTATGGTGGCCTGAAATTATGGGAGGAGCCCGGTGGAATATATAACCAGCCGTCCGCCCGTCTTCCTTGTCGGTTCCGGTGCGCGATACCCGCCCACCCATCCCCTTTATCAGGGCATTTCTCTAAGCATACTCCTCAGGTGAGTACTCATTTCACCCATTTCATATTCATTTCATTTTAAGGTATGCCCCCTTATTTTGGCATACCGTACGTTAGACCAGGGCACACTTTCAGGTCCATTTCAAGTAAGCGAGTTATGTTAACCTTGTTTGTCATCCTTATCCGTATCGGTCTGAGGGCTCTGGACCATAAATATATATATATGTTATATATGCAATCCTGCACTTCCACTATGTGCGTGTTGCCAGCGGGCTACTTCTGCTATGATTATTCACAGCAAAAGCCGATCTGTGGGTCCCAATCACTTGATGTCTGCCAATACCTGCCAATCATCGCACAGAGACTCAGAATGGAGCTCTGCCTATGTAAACAAGGCCGATCTCTGTTCTGACAGGGGGTGAGCAATGGATTTTGTTTTCCTGCAAAGCAGGAACTAAAATCCATCTCTTTCCCTGGTAAAAGCAGCACATACAGTACACTAACACTGGCTAGGCACACAGTTAACCCTTTGATCGCCCTAGATGTTTAACCCCTTCCCAGCCAGTCATTAGTACAGTGACACAGTGTATATTTTTAGCACTGATCACTATATTAGTGTCATTGGTTCCCACAAAGTATCAAAAGTGTCAGTAACCGATTGTTACCCCCAATATCAGTTCTATAAGTTGCTCATCACCGTCATTACTAGGTATTAAAAAAAAAATCCATAAATAAATATATATATATATATATATATATATATATATATATATATATATATTTATGGTGTAGAGCCCTCTGACCGATACGGATAAGGATGAAAGACAAGGATAACATACACTCGCTTACTTGAAATGGACCTGAAAGTGTGCCCTGGTCTAACGTACGGTATACCAAAATAAGGGGGCATACCTTAAAATGAAATGAATATGAAATGGGTGAAATGAGTACTCATATGAGGAGTGTGCTAGAGTAAAGGCCTGATAAAGGGGACGGGTGGGCGGGTATCGCGCACCGGAACCGACGAGGAAGATGGGCGAACGGCTGATTATATATACCACCGGGCTCCACCCATAATTTCAGGCCACCATACTGGCCTTTCTATTTATGGTGTAGAGCCCTCTGACCGATACGGATAAGGATGAAAGACAAGGATAACATACACTCGCTTACTTGAAATGGACCTGAAAGTGTGCCCTGGTCTAACGTACGGTATACCAAAATAAGGGGGCAAAAACACTCAGGTAGGGGATGCATTTTATTGAACCAAGACTGTTACTGGGTAAGTTTGACAAAGGCCTGGGCCATCTCAATCTGCGGATTGGGTACGTAACGGGCAAAACAGGAGGACTTCCATCTACCCAACTTTTTGATAACATGGACCGGGACCCCTTGGCTGGAGGCCGTTGAAGCTGCCCCGATGCGAAATGAATGTCCTGAGTAGTGCGCAGGATTGAGGTGAAGGATGCCCAGGAGTATCCTGACATGCTCCATGAACTGGGCTGCGTTGAGAGGTTTTGAGTGAAAGGGTAGAAGTGGGCCAGTCCCTGGTTGATCGGCCAAAAGGGTCAACAAGCGGGTGAGGACAGTAACCGGACACCAGCGGTTGTAGGTCTTATAGAAGTGTATGTCCGTACCTGGGCCAAGCTGCTGTGTCTTGGAAACCGCTAAGTGTAAGATGAAATGGTCCTCGAACCTGACTAGATGGTGCTTGCACAGCATACGTGCCGAGGGGCTACTGCAGGTAAACTCGCCTGGCCGCAAGAAGCCGTAGAAGGCCAGATGTATGGCTGCTTGCAGGACGACACTGACATGGAGACCGAAAGGTGAAGAGGCCAGAATATCTGACATGTCCCTGAACACTTCGCCTGTGATAGGCAGCCGTTTGATGCTGGAAACCGGCCGACGCTTCTGAATGCCGCGCATGAGAGCCCGGACGGCGTGAAAGGTAAATAAGGAGGGCTTGGTAGGGTCCTGGAGGGACGTGAAGTGTTGTACCCCAGCCAAGTACAACCGGATTGTGTTGAAGGACAATGCCAAGTCTGAATGGCAGTAGGAAAGGAAGGCAAGGACTTGTTTGACCCGGGAGGACTCTGTATTGTGAGATGATGCGAAGCGACTAAAGGCCCTCCAGGCCGACTGATAGGCCTTGCGGGTATTGTCTGAGAGGGAGTGATCAATGAGTTGAGTCGCTGCTGACAAGTGTGGGGCTAATCCAAGATCAGTTGAGACCAGTCCGGGATAGCTGCTGATGTTGGTCCGGCTCCGGGCACCTGATCAAAAAATGAAACAAAGTTAAAGCGGGAGAGGGCATCCGCCACCTGATTAAATTTGCCGGGAACAAAGGAACAATGAAGGTTGAACTGAAACAATAATGAGAGCTGGGTCAGTCGCCGCAGGAAGGACATAATCTGTAGAGACCTGGACCTGCCTTTATTAACAATCTCCGCAGTGGCCAGGTTATCTGTAGAAAAGACCACCGTCTGGCCCGACCAGCTGCGGCCCCAGGTGTGTGCAGCGGCTACAATGGGATAAAGCTCAAACAGGGAGGACGTCTCAGTGAAGCCAGGAATAGCCAGTATCTGTGGAGGCCAGGGGGCTGCGAGCCAGAGGTTGCCAAAGATTGCTGCAAAGCCCGTGGAGGCCGCCGCGTCGGTCACCACCCGAGGTGAAAGGGCGGACACGGAGGGGACGAACAGGGACACTCCGTTCCAAGAAGATAGGAATTCCTCCCACATGGCTAGGTCTGCCATAGCCGGGGAATCCAGGCTGAGTACTTGCTCCGGGTCCTGAGAGTGGGATAATAAGGCTAACAGGCGTGACACGAACGAGCGCCCCTGGGGGATGATGCGCATAGCGAAATTAAGCATACCAAGAAGGGACTGAAGTTGTCTCTTGGTACAAGTCCTGGCATGAGTGAAGTCCCTCAGGACCGTCCTGATGCGGGTCAGTTTATCCGGGGGAAGGCTGGCCTGCATAGTGTTAGTGTCTAGGCTGACCCCGAGGAAGGTGATAGCCTGCGACGGACCCTCCACCTTGTGCTCGGCGATGGGGACATTAAGATTATTGAAGACTACCCTCAACTTACCCAGATCTCGTGGAGGAGAGCCGGGTGGCTCTATCAGCAGGAAGTCATCCAGATAATGAATGACTTCCTGACACTGAGCTACGTGTAACAAGATCCAAGCAAGAGCCTGCGCGAAGGTGTCGAAGAGCCAAGGACTACTCTTGGACCCGAACGTGAGTTTAGTGGCAAAGTAGTACCGCTGCCTCCACTTGATTCCATGCCAGCACCAGAGGGACGGATGGATGGGAAGAAGTTTAAAAGCGTTTGAGATGTCGGCCTTGGAAAGCCAGGTACCTGTGCCTGTTTTAAGAATGGCCTGGATGGCCATGTCTACCGATGCATATTTAAGGGAGAACTCCTCAGAGGGAATAAGAGAATTGAGGCTGGGAACCGTAGAGGAATGAGGCGCTGACAAATCATAAACCAATCTGAGTTTATTAGAGAACTTGCCCTTGACAAGCCCAATAGGGCTGACTCGCCAGGTGTTGAAAGGGGGCTGTACAAAAGGGCCGATGACAAAGTCCTGATCTAGCTCAGATTGCAGCAGTTGGTCGATGGCTTGTTCATCCGTGGCTGCTGACCGTAGGTTCTGGCATTCGTGCGTGAAGTGAGGGAGAGAGATAAGTCCAGTGTGAAAACCTTCCGTGAAGCCCTGGACGAGGAAGGCGGACAGTGAGGGGGTAGGGTGACTGGAAAGGTAGACACTAAGCCATGAAACATTGAGCCGGCTTAGTCAAGACCTTTTGAGCTGCTTGATCTCACACATGAGCCGGGGGTGAGCTCTATGACACTGGGTGCACACATGGAGCAGCCTACACTGACTGAAATTACACGACCCACTGTTGTAGTTGTTGCAGATCGGAGCACCGCCCATGGTCTTAACTGGGCGCCCTAGCTTATCGGTCTGTGGCGGGCGAGCTGGTGCTTGCAGGCCCTGAGCGGTACCCGAGGTAGATGGACCGTCGAAGGGCGGGGCTGCCACTGAGGTAGCGCACCAGGCCGCAGTATGTGTTGCTGACTGGCAGATTGCACACAGAGGGGACCGTAGCCCCGCGAAGTGGCGGCAGAACAGTTCGGTGTCCATGGTGCTCCAGTCCGTAGGGGTCTGGAACTGGGAGAGCCTGGCGGCTGCTTTAGCGGAGAAGGAGCGGTGGTAGTCATAGAATGAAAACCCGCCGTACTTGTACCCCAGGTCAACTACCACATGGAGGTACCGATCCAGCTCCTCCCTCCTGCCAGGGGAGGCTGAGCAAATGATGTCCCTCATCATGCCGAAGGCCAAGGTAAACTCGGTGATAGAGAGTTTCCTGTCTAGTCTGGGATCCTTGGCTTTGAGGACCACTGATACGTCCCCCCAAGTATACGCCTTATTCTCTGCCAGCTCGTGAATCGAGATCAGAAGAGAAGCCAAATTGACGTCTTTGCCCTCTAAGATGTCCTTCCTGATGTTTGCTGACACCAAATGAGACGGGTACACTATTGGTGCACCTCCGGAGATACCTGCGGGAGGACTAACAACTGGCTGGGATGCTGGTATTGGCGGAGAAACAGAGGGGTGGGTCTCGAGGAGGGCCACTCGGCCCTGCAGATCTGACATCGAGGTTGTGAGGGACGACACCAGGGAGTGGAGCTGCGAGATAGAGGAGGCGATGGAGCCCAATGAGGCCTGCTGAGCAGAAGCCTCCACCACCGCGGGGGGAGGAAACAGGAGCCGGAAAAGCTCTGCCTTTCTGGCTGTTGCTGGAAAGGGCACACCCCTGCGTCTCAGCTCGGCTGTCAGCCTGGGAATGGTCCATGCTCTGAAGGCCCTTTGGCTGCCATTTTCTGAAACGGATGGAGACAATGGAGCCGTGAGGTCCTCGATGTCAGCCTGGGACATGGTGGCAGAACGTGGGTCTGATGAGGCTACAAGCCCTCTGATCCGGGTTTTCTCCTAATACGGACCTACAAGGGGTGACATGGATTATAACTGGTTGGAGACTCCTAAAGAAATACCTGTTTTAAAGAAGGATGCTTTGCTGAAGGGCGTTTTCCCACTAGATGATTATGCTTACCTAAGGAGGCACCGTCCGACCAGGTGCAGGCTGGACCTACTGAACTTGACTGACCTGAGGAGATGAAGGTGAAGTTTTTGTTTGAGACTCCCACCTAACGAAGGCTAGCTAACAGTGGAGGTGAGACTTCAGACATGAGATGAAAATGACACAAATGAAAGAAACAGATGAAATTTTTTCTCTTCTCTTCCCCCCTACCCCCTTTTATTATATATATATATTTTTTTTTCGAATACTTTTTTCTTTTTTTTCTTTTTTTTCCTCTTTTTTTTTTTTTTTATCGCGAAATGAGGTTGACGAGCAAGGGCCCCCCGATAAGAATCCAACATTGAAGAATCAACTGGACTAGAAGCGGGAAGCGATACGTGACCGTGATATGAGTAAATCTGCCATGACAGAGATCCGAATCGCCATGCCACAAACTTGCGACCGAGCACGAAACGGAAACTGGAGCATGTACTGAAATGAGGCCATTCCTGGGGCACGCCGGGACGAATTGGTCCATGAATGTGAATTATTCGTACCGGAACGTGATAGGTGAAATGAAATGAAACCCATGACAAAGACTGGAATCAGAAGACGAGCCCATGCACCTAACAGATGAATCCTGTCTTTGGAGCATGTACTGAAATGAGGCGTAGCAGCTGGGCACACCGGGACGAATCGGTGCATCCAATAAATGCAACAAGATTCGAATCGGAGAGTAATAAGTGACAGAAATGATATCCCATGACAGAGACAGGAATCAACGACTGGACTGATGGTAGCAACAAAGAATCCGTCTCTGGCGCATGTACTGAAATGAGGCGTAGCAGCTGGGCACACCAGAACGAATCGGTGCATAAATAATATGCGACAGGATTCGAATTGGAGTGTAATAAGTGACAGAAATGATGTCCCATGACGGAGACAGGATTCAACGACTGAACTGTAGGTTTACCAAAGAATCCGTCTCTGGAGCATGTACCGAAATGAGGCGTAGCAGCTGGGCGCACCAGGACGAATCGGTGCATAGAGGAATGCGACAGGATTCGAATTGGAGCGTAATAAGTGACAGAAATGGTATGCCATGACAAAGACAAGAATCAGGGACCGTGTGTGAACCTGCGAGTGATTCAGTCTCTGGAGCATGTACAGAAATGAGGCCGAACCCTGGGGCACTTCAAAGCGAATCGGTGCACCGGAGGTGCGACAGGATTCGCGCCGGAGCGCGACTAGTTACAGAAATGATTTGAAACAGTAGAAATGACTGGGACTGAAATGATTGAAACGAGATGAAATGAGACACATAACATAATTGCGTGAATGAAGAGACATATTCGAACTGGAGCAGACCAAGCGAAACGTGCGGACTGTTTGCCTTGTCGTAACAAGCAGTCGGCTGTGAGTCGAACGATTCGACCGCTACCAATAGAAATGCTCGGGCAGTCGAACGGTTTCGAATGCCGTACCTGCGAATGAATCGCCTGACGTGGCGTAATCGAACGTGTCGAACGATGATAACGACTACATCGAAAGTAGAATACAGTGACATGCGTACGAGGCCACCGAAAACATTCGATATGAAAGAACCGAGCGGCTCGTGAGTACAAGCATGATGACGGTACATCGAAAACATAATGAAAAGAGGGTGCCGAAGCCCTACCTGCGACAGCCGGCCCGAGGCGTAGCGACAAATTCGATGGGTACGACGACACTCCGACGGCGAAACCTACGGACGCTGATGGACGAGACGGTTTGTCAAAAAATTGGAGACGAATAACGCGGGAACTGACGAACAGGCTCACTGCGTCTGGTCTGGATAGTCGGCCCTTGATATCTGACGTATCAGGTATCGCGCACCGGAACCGACGAGGAAGATGGGCGAACGGCTGATTATATATACCACCGGGCTCCACCCATAATTTCAGACCACCATACTGGCCTTTCTATATATATATATATATATATATATATATATATATATATATATATATATATATATATATATATATATATATTATTTTTTTTTCATATGCTATAACTTTCAAGTAAACGAATCAATATACGTTACTTAATTATTATTTTTTTTACCAAAAACATAGCAGGGCCTAAATTTATGAAGAAATTTGATTTTTTTTTTTTTTTTTTTTTTATATATATTTTTTCAGAATTGTTGGTCTCTATTGTTTATAGCACAAAAAATAAAACACAGTGGTTGTAAAATATCACCAAAAGAATGCTCTATTTATGGAAATTTTATTTGGTTACAGCGTTGCATGACAGTTAAAATAACGCAGTGCCATATAGTAAAAAATGGACTGGTCATGCATGAGGGGGGGGGGGGGGGTAAATCTTCCAGAGGTCAAGTGGTTAAAGAAAATAATGATAAAATAAAAGCAGGATAGAAATGAAAATATCTGACCTGTAGCAAAGCTTTGTATAAAGTGATAGGACTCATTTCACAGTGCTAACATAGGAATAAAGATCTTTATTTAAGCCATGGGATTGTAAGTTTTAAATATCAATCAAAATAACGGTCACTTTAATAATAAAAAAAATAATTTTGTATGTGAGATCTGTATACTGAGCCTAGAGGCTGAATTCACAATGCTAACACACCAGATGAAAGGTCCCTTTAAAAAAACGGCAGTTATTCTTGGCTGAGTGCCAGAGATCTAAAAATAGAACGTCAGTTACTCTTGGCTGAGTGCCAGCTGCCCCTATATATAAGAGCGAGCTCAGTAGGATTCTGCCAGTCCTAGAGTGTTTACTGAACAGAGCAGACCTGTTTTGTTTTCTCTGGCGATATTTTGCTTGCGATTTTATCCTAGCGATTTAATACTAGCGATTTCATTTTAATACAATTGTATTGTAATTTCATTCTTGAACCCTTCAAGCGTGCTTGAATTCTTCAGAATGAGATTTTTTCAGTGTAAAAAAGCTGTTTATCACAATAACACCAAAGATAAACAGACCACTGGAAGACCACCTATGGAAGGAGGTATCATTGAACAGCCTGCAGATACCCCAATCAAGAAGCCTTCAAGAATGAAGAGGGCTCAAGTTTTTCTCCGTGGCTGCTTTAGAGCCGCCGCTGGATGCTTTTGTGTCAGCTGTAAAGCGTGTGGTCCACACCAGAAGACAGACTGGACTGGTGAGTATTGAGAATATTGCTAGATTCATTTTCTACTTTTCCCCATTGATGACAGGTGACATTCCCATATGAACATATGTATAGGGATGGCCATGAACAGGGCACAGTGACTGGCACACATGGTCCTGGATAGACATACATTGGAACAAGCAGTGTGGGGAGTAAATCACATAGTGAATGGGAAGGAGACAAGCCTGGTCCACATTAGAATTGCTGGGTTGTGTCTTGTAAACACCAATCTGCAGATTATTGTTTTTAATTAAGAGAAGCATATGGTAGATCTTACAAAACACAACCCTGCAGTCTGATCCCTACAGATCCCTTTTCATTGGGAAATGATTAGGACTGTTAGCAGCTCTCTGGTCTCCTTGAACTGTAGAATGATGTCTGTTCATTTCTAACAATGAAAGCCTCTTCCACAGATCCACAACGATCAGAATCAGAGGGGGGGGGGGGGGCGGTCAGGTGGAGATTTGTGTCCTGCATAATTTCTATATCATCACCCCTGACAGTCTGTATACAATATGGAGCTGATAATTATACCCAATTCCTGGTGTTGGGTATCATAAATTAACCATTGTGTACAGGGAACCCCTCCGCTCACCCCCACCCCTCTGCCAACCAACCTTTTCTTATTTTAACAAGCTTTGCATGCCCATTACTACAGGCTAGGCTTTATCCCCTCTGTTATCACCTGGTATTCTGGCCAGTGACACACCCATTGTATTAGAGTGCCTACACTCTGGATGAAGGAGCACAGGGGGCACAGCAGACAGCAGCATTGCGAGTCTGGAAGGAGGGGAGTGTTAGAATTACTAGCAGATTTAGATATACTAACAAATGGAAGCCAAATTCCAACTAATAAAAGCTGATCATTGTAAGCACCCCTGCCAGTGGTAAATGGTTTATCTTATCCCTTTAACTCAGGGTTTCTTGGAGGAACCATTTGCAAAAAGTATGAGATCTTGTGGAACTCAAATCTACAGCTCAGGGAACTTTGGATGTGATCATGTAGATATATCAACAATATTTGTAGAAATATCATTAAATCAGGGTTTCTCATCCAGGGTTCTGCAGAAAATCAACTTTGTGGCAGATGCATATACATCCAATTTTGTTTCAGTACTATCAGTGAACATAACATCCCACCCCATACACAGCATATCCCTCCATACACAGCATCAATGGAATAAGCTGTCCTGCAACTTTATTACACATTTGCACATGCACAGCATCCCACCCCACACTCTGCATATCCCTCCATACACAGCATCTCACACCATATACAGTATCCTACCCCATACACGGCATCCCATTCCATGCACAGCATTCTATACACGCCATCTGTATCAGCAACATATGCCTGCTCTCTCCTCCCAGCGCCACCCTTTGAGTTCACAGGAGGCATCGGGTATCAATGCAAGCTGATAGTACTCACTATAAGTGCGCATTGAAAACAATATTTAGCGGATATACATCTGCCACAATGTTGATCTGTTGTGGAACCCCTGAGAACTTCTGGCAGAAAAATTCTGCTCTTACGAATACATTTGCAGCACAGCTTATTCTATTGAAATTCAATAAACTTACTGGCAGCATCACCAGATAAACATAAGGAATGACAGCCTAAAAAAGAAAACTAATGCAGCTAGAACATCTAAAGCCGCGTACACACGTAGCCGTCTGTCCGACGTACTTAGTCTGGCGAACTTCCCGCCAGACTGTCCGTCGGTCTTTCCGAACGGGCTACTTGCCCACACACAGTACGCCGTATTAGTCTGCTGAAAAAGTGCCAAGTCCGCCGTACTGTCCGCCCTACTTTTGAAATGAACGGACTCGCCCACACACGCGGAGGAAAGTCCGCTCATTTCGAGCGTGTCTCCAGGTAGGCGGGGCCAGCGAAGGATGCGTCGCTGGCCCCGCCGCCTGGTATGGACTTAAAGGGGAACCCCAACGCCGAAAAAAATCGGTGTGGGGGTCCCCCCAGGTCCACATCAGACCCTTGTCCGAGCACGCTACCCGGCCGGCCAGGAAAGGGGGGACAAGCGAGCGCCCCCCCTCCTGAGCCGTACCAGGCCACGTGCCCTCAACATGGGGGGTGCCTTGGGGAAGGGGGAGCCGCGCAGCACCCCCACCCCAAAGCACCTTGTCCCCATGTTGATGAGGACAAGGGCCTCTTCCCGACAACCCTGGTCGTTGGTTGTCGGGGTCTGCGGGCGGGGGGCTTATGGGAATCCGGGAGCCCCCTTTAATAAGGGGGCCCCGGATACCGGCCCCCCACCCTATGTTAATGAGTATGGGGTACAATGTACCCCTACCCATTCACCTGTAAAATAAAGTACAAAAAAAAAACACAACACACAAGATAAAATAGTTTATTGCACAGCTCCGGGGGTCTTCCGTCTTCGGGGGTCTTCTCGCCGGACTCCTCCGCTATCTTCTTGGAGCTCTTTTGCTAGCGGAGGAGCCCAGCTTTCTTTCTCGCCGCCGGCCACTTCTTCCGACTTCGGGGGTCTTGTCCCCCTGTTCGGTTCTTCTGGCGGGCCCCCGCGCCTTCTTCTAGCTCTTTTATAGGCGGTAGCCCGGTCTTCTGTGGCTGGTATTCCGATAAGCCCGCAGACCCCGACAACCAACGGCCAGGGTTGTCGGGAAGAGGCCCTTGTCCTCATCAACATGGGGAGAAGGTGCTTTGGGGTGGGGGGGCTTGGTACGGCTCGCTCGTCCCCCCCCCTTTCCTGGCCGGCCGGGTAGCGTGCTCGGACAAGGGTCTGATGTGGACCTGAGGGGGCCCCCACGCTGATTTTTTTCGGCGTTGGGGTTCCCCTTTAAGTCCATACCACGCGGCGGGGCCAGCGACGTATCCTTCGTGGGCCCCACCTAACTGGAGACCCGCTCGAAATGAGCGGACTTTTCTCCGGGCGGGAAAAGGCCATTCATTTCAAAAGTACGGCGGACTGGCACACACACGGCCGGATTGTCCGCCGAAATGCGAGTCCGGCGGGAAGATTGGAGTGTAAAACTACTTTCTAAGTCTGCCGTACTTTCGGGTCAAAAAAGTATGCCGGAGGCTACACACGGGGGGATTGTTTGGCGGACTTCAGTTTGCCGGACTTTTCCACCCGCTTGTTTGATCGTGTGTACGCGGCATAAGAATTGGTAAGCTGCAATAGGTTTTCTTTTGGGTTAAATACCAATTTAATATAGATCAATAAAAGGGACAGTATGAATATCTATAAACCAGTGATATGCAATCAATACATATATATTCCTACTATATTAGTCTTTTCTCTTTTTTCTCCCTGCCAAAAACAAACATATCAACAGAACAAATGGATCTGTGCACAGTTTATTTTGTCCCATTGATATTTAGGATGTTGGCAGAATTATTGATGCCACACTCTACCCTCTACACTATTTTTCTAATATATCAACACAGTGTCAGGCTGGTGTAAGACCCAATAGTGGAAGACCCATCTCCTGTCTGATCTCAGGGATGACATATGACACACAAAAAGAGAAGGATTCCCCTTGGGGTAGGACTCAAATGGTAGTTAGAAAGTTATGTAAAGATAATCATATATTTATTAAGATATAAAAGATATTAAAATACAAAGATAAAAACATGAATCATGGAGTGTACATATCAACCATAACGGATATCGCAAGTAGTTCGAAATAGATGGCAATGAGTTGAATCCTTCACCGAACACGTTTCAGATTCTACAAGAGATACGCCTTCCTCAGGGGTACACAGAATATAAAGACTCTATAATGCGAGTACAAACAATCAAATGTCTATACCTGTCAATAGCAAATACTGTGGTATTACAAAGATCTATTGAATACAACTTACAATTGCAACCATAAGATACCTATAGCGACAATCCATAAGATTAAAAGCAACATCAAAAATAGCGCAGCAGCCACGGGAGACCGTCATCACCCTTGGAGACCCAGTGTAGAACAATATGCAATATAAAGCCTAAAAATCATCAAAAGAGGGACTTACTACATGTGGGACATGAAAAAGGAACCAACTGAGGCCCATGAAAAAGATCCTACAATGAAAAAACAAGAGAGAGATATGACAAAGATGTGGAGAGACAGAGTATGTGCAAAGTATATTGTATACCTGTATTGCCTAGTTGTATAAGGAGATCATAGGTTCATATGCATACCTGGGTATGTGCTCAGGGGCAGGAGTGGAAGACAGATGTCCGTCTTCTAATTATAGTATAAGGGAGACACTGAAGGGACAGAATATATATATGTTTACATTACTACTAACACTGTACCGCAGGTGCAACAAACTACATCAGCATCAGTGCTATATATGGTTCCGGCTTCCACCAGTGTGATGATAAATGGATCACACGATATTCAGAGCATATAACCAAAAATAAGTAATATATAGTTCAATAAAGTTAAAACAAATGTTCCTCCCTAATAGGTATCCTATAACATGTAATAATATGTCTGTGGACAAAAAGTACAAGCAACATCAAATCCAAATGTGCCCTGGAGTCCACAGAAATGGATACCCCACGCATAGAGGTAGACAAACATCTCAAAGATGAACCTCCAAACCAAAGGAAATCTAGCCCAAAGCAAAGGCAAAAACAACCAGGCTTAGCATTATACCTTCAAAGCTGTAGAAGTCTGACTTGTGTCTCTTCAACTGGTCTCATGTGAACAGGTTGCATTTCCTATTCGCAATCATTGACCCAATTTAAATAGTGTCCAGGCATATGAGCCGACGCGCCCAGCAATTAACATCAACTGGGTGCCATCAGCACAAACGAGGACCATCACGTCGCCATGCCACGCATGCCTAGACACTATTTAAATAGGGTCAATGATTTTTAACAAGAAATACAACCTGTTCACATGAGACCAGTTGAAGAGACACAAGTCAGATTTCTACAGCTTTGAAGGTATAATGCTAAGCCTGGTTGTTTTTGCCTTTGCTTTGGGCAGATTTCCTTTGGTTTGGAGGTTCATCTTTGAGATTTTTGTCTACCTCTATGCGTGGGGTATCCATTTCTGTGGACTCCATGGCACATTTGGATTTGAGGTTGCTTGTACTTTTTGTCCACATACCCCATGTTATGGGATAACTATTATGGAGAAACAGTTGTTTTAACTTTATTGAACTATATATTACTTATTTTTGGTTATATGCTCTGAATATCGTGTGATGCATTTATCATCCCACTGGTGGAGCCGGAACCATATATAGCGCTGATGTAGGTTGTTACATGAGCGGTACAGTGTTAGTAGTAATATATATATATATATATATATATATATATATACACATACTCTGTCCCTGCAGTGTCTCCCTTATACTATAATTAGAAGAAGGACATCTGTCTTCCACACCTGCCACTGAGCACATACCCAGGTATGCATATGAACCTATCATCTCCTTATACATCTAGGCAATACAGGTATAAAATATACTTTGAACATTTTCTGTGTCTCTCCACATCTTTGTCATATCTCTCTTTTTTTCATTGTAGGATCTTTTTCATGGGCCTCAGTTGGTCCCTTTCTCATGTCCCACATGCAGTGAGCCCCTCTTTTATTGATTTTTGGGCTTTATACTGAATATTTTTCTACACTGGGTCTTCAAGGGCGATAGCGGTCTCCCGTGGCCATTGTGCTATTTTTGATGTTGCCTTATGGAGTGCGCTATAGGCATCTGATGGTTGCAATTGTAAGTTATTCAATAGATTTTTGTAATACAACAGTATTTGCTAATGACATGTACCCCTGAGGAATGAGTATCTCTTGTAGACTCCAAAACGCGTCCCGTGAAGGATTCAACTCCTTGCCATCTATTTTGACTACTTGCGATATCAGTTATGGTTGACATGTTTTTATCTTTGTATTTTCTTAATAAATGTAGGATTATCTTTATATAACTTCCTGACTACTATTTGAGTGCCGTTAAAGTCCTACCCCAAGGGGAATCCTTCTTTTTGCATTTGTCTATCAGGATGCTGGCACTGTGATACAATCACTGCTACCTCTCTTCTATAACACACTTGTTATAGAACACTGCCCAGCACATATTGGGTGGGTGGTGTGAGGGCCTTGCACCGGCCCTGGATTTACCAAGCTCTGAAACAATGTGCAGCTAGGCAGGTGATATAGCTAGTTCCGGTTGCAGCTTCACAACTTCCTTTGTGATCAGCTCACTCATTTTAAAGTCTATCATCACACCACTGAATATACTTGTTGCCAACTACTTTGACTGACTTGTAGTAAGTATCATATCCAGTGGGTTATTATAAGTGCCAGGCAACCAGAATTTTTAAAACAACCAAGAGTCGTCCCTGTATCCCTGTCATGGAGGATTTATTGTCCCTGGCACTGGAGTTTTGAACTTTGCTGTCTATAATTCGATTTTCTACAAAGATACATTTATCAAATGTAGGTGAAGGTTCTATATCTGATTTCCTTTTCTTATTGCAGATGTATACAGCAGACACAGCTCACACAGCAGGCCTGCCCCAGTGAGCGAGATCAAACATGAAGTCCACGCGGAGACTCCACCAACATGTGTAGTCCACGCGAAGATTCCACCAACATGTGTAGTCCACGCGGGGACTCCACCAACATGTGTAGTCCACGCGGGGACTCCACCAACATGTGTAGTCCACGCGGAGACTCCACCAACATGTGTAGTCCACGCGGGGACTCCACCAACATGTGTAGTCCACGCGGGGACTCCACCAACATGTGTAGTCCACGCGGAGACTCCACCAACACGTGTAGTCCACGCGGAGACTCCACCAACACGTGTAGTCCACGCGGAAACTCCACCAACACGTGTAGTCCACGCGGAGACTCCACCAACATGTGTAGTCCACGCGGAAACTCCACCAACACGTGTAGTCCACGCGGAGACTCCACCAACACGTGTAGTCCACGCGGAGACTCCACCAACACGTGTAGTACATGCGGAGACTCCACCAACACGTGTAGTCCACGTGGAGACTTCAACACGTGTAGTACACATTGAGACTCCACCAACATGTGAAGTCCATACTGACACTCCACCAACATGTGAAGTCCACATTGAGACTTCACCAACATGTGATCGTAGGTCCCCCAGCACTGGGGAGGTCAACCCAATGACATTGGATGGCTTCAGATTCCATCGCCTTCTTGGAGAGGGGGGTTTCGGAAAGGTAAGTGATCAGATCTTTTCTCTTAATTAGAATGTTCATCCAGGGCTACATTAGAGCTTCCTCTCTTGCTAACATTAGTTTCAGCAGGAAGTGATGGAAAATCTGCGAGAAGGACATAGACTGAAATACCCTCCTCCTATGCTAAGCAAAGTATTTTGATTTCTATCTGTGTGGCTTTTGCAGAGCTGGACATACACTTTAATGCTCAAATTTTTCCATTTAATTCTGATAAATTCATTTGAGATGAATTAGCACAAACTGTTTTTATAGTTATATTTTCCTTTAGCAGCTAATGCCAAGTAGATAAACCTGTCCCCTGCCAACATATTATAGAGCAGGGCACTTGCTCTCTGTGGGGAAGCAGTGATTTCTCTGCAGTGATCTGACATGCCCCCTGATGAGTCAGAGCTAGGGCTCTCCAATCAGCAAAGCCATGCAGATTTGGGGGCTCTGGGCTATGACTCAGAAAGGGACCTGTCAAACCTCTGTAGAAAGACCACTGCTTTGGGGGGAGGGGAGACAGGGATACAGGAAGAGCTTTTCAATTCAGGTTGTTGCAGCTTTTTAATGAAAACAATCTATAAAAAAATTATATTGTTCTTATTTGATTTTGATGCATCTTCAATGTAGTTAGCTCATTTCAATTGAACGTTCAATCGGACGTCTAACTTTATATAGCATTGAAAGAATCAGGGTGGTGAAGGACATCAGCTTCTCCATAAAAGAAGAATGAATGGGATGAACTTTTCTCGCTGTATTCTTTATTGACAAATATTTTAATACACCTGGATGAGTGAGACTCCAGCCAGGAGTAGGAGAAGGGCCCTGAATTTCAGCTGTTTAACCAATGTAGACCCTGTGATGAATAAAATGCCATTATGGTGATTCTACCATTATTGGTGACCCATAAATAAAGTATTAAATGTGATTGAACTTCTCTGATTGTCACCTATAATTTTTCCCTCTCTCTGTTTCCTCCAGGTGGTTTTGGCATCACACACCTCCAGTGATGAACCGCTGGCTCTCAAAATTGTGACCAAGAACAACGAATTCTACAAAGATACCCTCAACGAGAGCCAAATACTGAAGGAAGCTTGTGCCAGCCCATTCTGCACTTATGCATATGGTACCTTCCAGACAAAAGTAAGTAACTTCACATTTTTGTTGGGAGAGGTCGATGTTAAACAGAGTGAATCATGTCTAACCTGAATCTTTCTTTCCTCTTCACAGAATCTTGCATTCTTCGTCATGGAATACCTAAGTGGTGGAGACCTGGAGAACTTCTTAAATAAGAGAGCACCAGTAAATATTGAGACAGCAAGGTAAGGCATGGAACCATGATAATAGGGATGGAGGTAGAACATAGTACTGTACATCGATCACATCTTATGCCCTGTACACACGGGCGGACATTCCGACTACAAAATCTGTCTGATTTTTCCAGACAAATTTTTGCCCAAGCTTGTCTTGCAAACACATGGTTGCACAAAGTCGTCGAAAAATCCGATCGTTCAGAACGTGGTGACGTAGAACACGTACGACGGGACTATAAAAGAGGGCAGTAGCCAATAGCTTTCGTCTCATGATTTATTCTGAGCATGCATGGCACTTTGTCTGTCGGAATTGTCTACACACGATCGGAATTTAAACAATCGGATTTTGTTGGAAAATTTTAGATCCTGCTCTCAAACTTTGTGCGTCAGAAATTCAGACGGAAAAAGTCAGATGGAGCCCACGCACGATCAGATTTTCCAACAACAAGATCTGATCACACATTTTCCATCCGAAAGTCCGACCGTATGTACAGGGCAAAAGTGTAGGCTTGTCCTACATACAAGATTGTGGCAGGAAGGTCTGACTTTTAGTACATCTGTCCTACTACAGCTCTACCTATACATGTACAATCACACACCGAACAGACATCTCAGGCACTGGACATATCTTAGCAAAATTCTTTTTTACCCCGAGAATGAACTGTCACAAGGCCTCTACAGATGCAGTATGTTCATATACATACTGTTATTATCCAACTGTTATTGGCCAGTTCATCATCCAGTGGAAGCCTTCAACCTTGCATCTGATTGGACAATCTCTAAACTTTTTCCTCTCTAATTTACAAGTAATTATATCATATGGGGGGCTCTACCAAAAAATCTATTTGATATATATCTGACACGTTCTTGTATAATGTAATTTTTGATAAAGTTTGATTGTAAATGTGAAACTTTTTTTGTAGTTTTGTAAGAAGAGGCGAAGTTTTTTTTATTGTCTTCTGTTGGTCTTATATACACTTTAGGAGAGACTGTACAATCACAATCATATTTTTCAGAATTTGCAAAATGTATTTGTTACAAATTCAGTAATTTCAAATATCCATATACAGTAAAACATTTCTTTGTATTGTGCTAAATTCTGCTGTTACTGATAATATTTTCTTTCAATGAGATAAAGTTATTACAAGCATACATGACTATACATGATGATTGGAGCGATGGGATCAGTGTTTTGCTATTCTGTGGCTTAGATTATTATATGAAATAAAGCTGTTTGAATGGTCATCTTATATATCATTTTTTCTTTATCAGATTTCTCACCGCAGAGATCCTTTGTGGCCTACAGTTCCTTCATAACCGGGGGATTGTACACCGGGATATCAAACCAGACAACATTCTGCTGGATAGTGTTGGACATGTCAGACTCGCTGACTTTGGCTTATCAGCAACAGAGGTGCATGCATCCCAAACCCTGACTTCATTCGCCGGTACTTTACAATACATTGCACCAGAAGTGAGTATTGGATTATTTTGGATTTTCTCTCTTCTTGTCAGTAAAACAATCAGTACTGATCATTCTACTCTTTTTGATATTTTCATAGATCTATTTGGAGACGCCATATGGATTTGCTGCTGACTATTTCTCCCTGGGAATTATAGTCTATGAATTGGTGACTGCAAATTATCCATTCAAACAGTCAAATACTGAGATACGAAGAGATACGAAGTCAGACACTGCTTCCGACACCGACTTATATGCTGACTCAAATACTGCTTCTGATTCAGACACTAATTTAGATGCCAGCTCAGACAACAATCTAGGCACTAAATCAGACGTTTCGGACACTGCTTCAGATGCCAACTCAGATGCTGACTCAGAAACAGAATCATACAACGAGGAGGAGTTCTGTAGAGACTTAATCTGCAACCATGAACCAAGATTCCCTGAGGATTTTAATACGGATCTCAAGGACCTCATAGAGAAGGTAAGTAAAGACCATCTATAGCCAGCAAAGAAAATGGCTATTTTATGAATAATTATAAAAGTGGAATAGCATAGTTATTGTCTTTGTATCATGGATAATCAAATTTTTGTATATTTTTACAGCTCCTATGCAAATGTCCAGAAAGAAGAGCGATTCTTGTTAAAGATCTGCGAAGCCACCCATTTTTTAAGAGCATAGACTGGTTGGAACTGGAGGCTGGAGAAGTAAGCCCACCATTTACCATGAGCACAGTAAGTATATGGACCACACATGGGTCCAATGCAGTGCATTGTCCAATGTTCTGCATTCTATATTCTCCCAGCACCTGAGTGTGTATAATCATTTATAACAAAAAGGCCATCATTGCACAAATTCTTCAGTACTAATGTTTATTCTCTTCACAGTGCTCAGCAGACCTGACGACACAGATGCCAATGGAGAAAATTATAGAATCTGCCAAACTAGAACTGAAGACCGAATTATCAGAAGAGGATCAGAAGCTTTATTGTGGGTTCTCTTTTACAAGCAGCAGATGGGGAGAAATACAAAGGCCACAGGTGCTATCAGCACTATGGGGATGTTGGAGGCCAGTATTTTCTAGGCATGTTAGATCAGCTAAAAAGGGAGGTTGGAGGAAGAAAGGAAGGGGGGGGAGGGGAGGGGGTAAGGAATAAAGTAAGGGAGGGGGAGGAAGAAGGAGGGGGGAAGGAAGAAAGGAGGGGGAAAGAAGAAAGAAGGGGGGAAGGAAGAAAGGAGGGGGGAGGGGGGAAGGAAGAAAGGAGGGGGGAGGGGGGAAGGAAGAAAGGAGGGGGAGGGGAAAGGAAGAAAGGAGGGGGAGGGGGAAATAAGAAAGGAGTGGGGAGGGGGAAGGAAGAAAGGAGGGGGGAGGGGGGGAAGGGAAGAAAGAAGGGGAGGAGGGGGGGAAGGGAAGAAAGAAGGGGAGGAGGGGGGGAAAGGAGAAGGAGGAGAAAGTATCAGACAATAACATAAAGTTACAAAAAAAATAGAATACTATAGATAACCATAGTAGTCCATAGTGCTATAATCATGGTTAGGAAGGTAATAAGGAAAGATAAAAAGGGAATGAAAACCAGTGTGTTGGGATGAGAAACACCTACCTTGATCGGCAGTAGTGACTAGCATAAAATGACCAATCCAGGGAGATCACTCCGATCATCCACACCAAGCCAGCAAAGACAGTCAGGCAATGTTAAGCCTATAGAGGTTATTGGTAGAGAGCCTTAGAGTTAGTAATTTTACCTCTCAACCATCGTTATGGAGCATAGAGAGTATAGTGATAAAGGTCTATCCATATTAGAAACAGCCATTACCTGTATCTGTGGAGATTGCTGGCGTGGTCCCCGGGGTGGGTGCCTACTCTTAACGGGCAGTCTGAAAGACGCCCTTTTAAAGCCTCCAACCCGGCGTATATCACCCACTATCGGCGGCGCCGAGCGGTGACGTTGCGGGGCCCGCCGCTCCTAGTGCGCATGCGTCATGAATTTACTGCGCGCACCAGCTTTTGGTAACCATGGGAACATCCCTGGGCCAGAAGCACCGACGGGTCCTCCCCTAATCAGGGGGCGGAGCTCCGTTCTGATGGAGAGGCGCATGTCCGCCCCTGGGAGATTAACTCCTAGTGCCTGTGAGCTGCTAGTGGACGATCCCTGATGTCAGCCATGCCAGATGGATTCATACAAATACGTTCCTTAAACAGATACAATGTTTACCAGGAATAATATTATATTCTAGGTAGTGGTTCACAGAGTATCAAAGAAAAAAATCTCACCAAAGATAATAATGGAATAATCTATGATAAATCAAAAACAAATTAACAATTAAAAATAACAAAACAAATAAAACACAGTTCCACAGATTGGGCACATCGATCTTTATAATCAGCTTACGGAATTAAGGAGCTCTAATTCAGAAAAAATTTAATTTAATAGCTCACAGGTAATAACAAAGAGGAGATGATCAATTTAAATGGACAAAAATTTGACATAATTAACGAGGATGAGGATACCAACCTTTAAACAAATTTAATATCAATATCTATTTAGGCATTCCATCGACTATATATTTTCTGGGCATGTTAGATCAGCTAAAAATTGAGGTTGGAGGCTGGTCCTTTATTAGGCGTGTGTTGGACTGGCTATAGGGGAGGTTGGAGGCCAGTATTTTCAAGGCATGTATTAGATCAGCTAAAATGGGAGGTTGGAGGCTGGTACTTTTATTTCTTTTGGCATTAGATGTGCGTCAAACCAGCAATAAAACATTGTCTGCAATAATATGACATCACTCTCACAATAAATGGTGAAAATAATATTTTTGAGTGCTACAAGCACCCAACACTTAGAATAGTCATAGGCATTAACCCTGAAAACATTTTTGAAGGGACACAGAAATCCTGATCATGCGAGGTGTCACTGTTACCAAGTACAAATGATAAGGATAGATCCAGTGGGGTTCACCATTGTATGATAGCAGCATGTCCCAAGCTGGGAGCTCTTTGGGGCTTCACATATGATAAATACCAATATGACGTCCCACCAAGGTTAATTTCCCACCAGATGAATAGTATAAATGGTCACCCATTCTTTGGCGTAGTTCTCCGATGGTCTTGCCCACATAAAAAGCCTTGCAGGCACAGACCACATATGATTGCAAATATATGCAACAAAAACCTCTGTTTTTAACAACATTCTTGAACTAGTTCAGACGCTCAGTTTATTTATTGCTATAAATGTCTCAATTTGGAAATTACATTAGAGTAGAGTTAGGGACCACACTTTGCAGAGGGGCCTTGAAGTGGCAGTGTGACTTTACATACATACATACATACATATATATATATTTATATATATATATATATATATATTAGGGCTGTTACTGATTAAAATTTTCGCCTTCGATTAATCGATTTTTTTTTAAATCGATTAATCGACTAATTTTGATTAATTATAATACACATACAGATCCAACTACTTTTAGCTGATCTCCTTGCATTGCAACTCTGCATTAGTCAGTGATAAATGTGGTATAAACTATATACAATCACCCGACACTATTTAGTTTCCACAATCCATGACAACTTCACAGTTCACACAAATACGTTTTAAATTCAAACTGTAGCACTGACGTAAGTCATTTTTTTTTCCACAGTATCGTGACAATCCCTCCACCTCTGGTCTAACTAATCACTCTCACCTTATGGCATGGACCCTTCTGCAAACAGGTGGTCATGCAAGCGGGTATCAAAAGGGTTATGGACCATAAACTTCTCTCATGTCTCCTTAGATCTCAGCAAGGACGCTGGGCCATGGGTAGAAAGAAAAGATCTAAGTGATTTGTTTGATCGATCAAAAGAATTTTGATCGATCAAAAAAATGAACGCTTAATCAGGGAATTAATCTTTAATTTCCACAGCCCTAATAAATATATATATACACACACACACACTGTAAATCTAATATTTTTAACAGTTTAGATTTTTTTTTTGTATTTTATTGGAACAGCTGATAAGCATGCTGGAAATGTTGTATTGTATTGTATTGCTCACAGACCAAGAATCTTTGGTCTGGAAAAAAAAGTCAGCAGCTAAAATTATTTTAGCTGCTGACTTTTTAATAAACATGCACTTACCAATCCAGGAATCCATCACTGTCCTTAACAGGGATAGTTCTGTGCCAGTTTTTGGGTTCCCGACCTTGCCATCTTAATTGTGGGAATCCAGCTGTAACTTCCTGCAACTTCACAGCTGCACATTCATGAGGCACAACTGCACTTTCTGAATGGATCCACAGCTTCCTCCTCCTGGGACATGACATCTCACAGTAAGCTAAGGGCAGAAAGGGGGAGAACTTCTGTTTGGCCAAGTGGGAGTGGGTACTGGTGAAAATTAGGCACCTGCTCCCTAAAAAAAGGAAAAACTTCAAAATATGGTGGTGGGGATGGTTGGGGGAAGAAAAGAAGTACTTCCCTTTTTGGGTGAAGCTCTGCTTTCAATGCCAAATCACACTTTTGTGCATTATTGCAAAGTATATTAACACATGAAGGCATATGTTGCCCACTACTGTCTGAATTTGTAAATGACTGTAAATAAATGATGTATACATTTCCTATTCCTGAGCTGTGAAATCCTGGAAGGAGAAAGTGGAGAGAGAAAAAGTCTCATGTCCGGTCCATGCTGCTAAACCCCAAGCCAATAGGGACTATTATACAAGTTGTCCTATGATCTCATAGTTTATCTGCAGCTGTTGAGTCTATATCTAAACCCATGTGACAGACAGAGCATCTCTGCCCCGTCCCAGGGGTGGATTCAGAGTCAAGTTTCGGGAGGTGCCCTACCAGAAAATACGTTTTTTTGCAGGCAATATATCTTGGAAATTACTGGTGTTGGCTCTTCAATCATCCCGGCACCATGGTTGTTATGGTGTCAGGATGATTGAAGCGCATTATTTTATTATCAAATTGTTATATAGAATGAATTGGTTCAACTCACCATAATGCAGCATCAGTAGGAGCCCTGAGTGTGTCACATGCCACCGTCGCCTGCCACCAGATGTGGATTTTCACTTGCCACGTCACTTGCCACACATTGCAGACTGTCACTTGCCACGTCACCTGCCACAGGTTGCAGATTGTCACTTGCCACACATTGCGGACTGTCACTTGCCACGTCACTTGCCTGCCACCAGATGCAGATTGTCACTTACCATGTCATCTGCCACACGTTGCTGGTTGTCACTTGCCACGTCATCTGCCATGCGTTGCGGACTGTCACTTGCCACATCACCTGCCACAAGTTGCGGAGTGTCACTTGCTGCTAAGGGATTGTCTTTGCTGTGTCCCAGAGTCAGGCAGCAGAGAGATGATGTAATCTCTCTGCTGTCCGCAGCTTCCTGCACAGTGAGGGCAGGGGGGAGAGATGATGTCGGTTTCCACATCAAAATCTGTTTCCCCTGCCCTGGCTCTAGGCTGAGATCAGAACTCCGCCCCTCCAGCCCTCTGCGCCATTGCTCCTCCTACTGTCCCCCAAATGCACGGGGGCGGTAGAAGGATGATTAGCATTCAGGGGAGAGTAGGAGGAGAAGCGATGTAGAGGGCTGGAGGGGTTGGGTTTCCGATCTCAGCCTAGACCGAAAGCAAGGACAGGGGAAACTGATTTTGATGTGGAAAACGTACTCGGTTCAGCACCGGACCGCCCGCACTCTCACCCACCCACATCTAATTTCTCAGGGGGGAATTGCCACGTTGCCCCCCCCCCCCCCCCGGATCCACCCCTGTCCCGTCATTGTTGTTATTTTATATTGTAGGTCTTGTGGTCACCTACCAGTATATTGATAGGTAAACTTGTTTATATGCAGCTTCTATTATTCTAGTTGGCCCTGTCCCTTCTGTTCTAGGAATGTATAGTTAACTTTAGCTTGGGGCTTGATATCCAGGATAAGCTAGAACCAGGTTAGACATTCAGGGCCACGTCGGGATCATAGGTTTAGAGGTCTGGTTAGAGTTCATGTACACAGGACATTGTTTAAACTCTCCTGAACGATTTAACGCGACAGCATCTAAAAATTTCCGTTAAGCCGCCTTTGCATCTACAAACGATTGTAAAAAAAAAAAATTATATACAGCATCTCACAAAAGTCCCTGGCGCACCAGATCAATGGAAACGCCCACAAAATGCCCCCGTTTTGGAAACCTAACACCCCAATATATAATCTATTAAGCATAATGAGTCATTTGAACAGTTCATTTTTTTCCAGAAGTTTTTGGAAAATGTGGAAAAAATAAATGAAAACGCATTTTTTTTAATACAAAGTTGTAAATTTATAAGATATTTCCAATAAATAAGTAAGGTAAGGTGATACCACATGTGTGAGACTTTTACATAGCCTGGCCACATACAGAGGCCCAACATCAAACTAGCACCTCTAGGCGTTCTAGGAGTATAAATTACACACATAAATTCTTGACAAACTATCACATTGTTGAAGGCCCTTCATATTTCTAACTCGTAGCATGTAAATGTACATACCAATTACAAACCATTATACAGTCTGCTGAGCAAAGGGTAAAGAAAAGATTACCTGCGGTTTTAGTAGTACAGTGGTCCACAGAGGAGAGCATCGGTCCAGGCAGCAGGCAGGAATACTGTCCACAGTCAGTACAGGTAGAGATGTTCTCAGCACAGCCAAAGCATTGGTCCAGGTAGCAGGCAGGGATGTGTGTGGTCAGCAGCAGCTAAGGGATCATCCATGCAGCAGGCAGGAATACTGTCCAAAGTTAGTATAGGCAGCAGGCAGTGATATGGTCAGCACAGCCAAAGTATTTGCCCAGGGAGGAGGCAGAACCATAAAAGCTTAGTGCATCAGTCAGGAAATAATGGGGATGGGGTAGAGGCTTCTCCCACTCAAATCTCTTTGAAGCCTCTTGAAAGCCAGACCCTATTCTGGGAACACAGAAAACCAAAAACAGTTTTTCTCAAATCAGAACACTATTCTGGAGCCCCACACATTTGTGAGACCCCTGTGTAGCAGTGTGAAAGATCAGTCCAAGGGGCAGGCATAAACATGGTCAATAGGCCGAGGTTAGTGCAGGTAAAAGGCAGAAATAGACGGTAGGCAGAGGCATAGTCCATAGTCCAAGGTCAGTTCACGTAAAAGGCAGAAACATGTTAGCTAAACAATGCAGACGGCAGCCAGAGGCATAGTCGAGAAACAGGCCAGGGTCAGTTCACATGGAAGGCAATGATATGGTTGGTTGAGGCACCAGGGAAATATTCAGGACAGATATTGAAAACGGGAGAACGGGTAGTCTATTAGAAATCTGACCTAATAGTTTACAAGAGTGTGATAGTGTCTGAAGCATTGTCCGATGCAAAGGCCAGGTTGTGAGGGACATTGGGGACCATGGAAACTGGTGTCTTTCCTAACTCCTCTTTTGGTGCACACCTGACATTTATTTTGGCGTCGTCCTCCAGATCCTAATGGTGGAATATGGTCAAGAAAATGGCGCTCGTAGTCTGCTGGCACAATCGGAGCGAATGCTTTCTGGGGGGGGATACTTGTTGATATATCAGGGCAGTGACGATGTCTTCAATAAACTTTAGGAAGGTGTTGGGTGTTTCTGTTGATTTTTGTTAGATGATGAAAGAATTATACATGGCTAAATGAAAAAAGTAAATGGCGACTTTCATATACTAGAAGAGGGATTTTCCTGTTGATAAATAGCTTTTCATTGGCTCTTTACCCTGATCGGGGCTAGGCTTTGTCAGAGAGAAAAGCCTCAACCCTGATCGATGCGGCTTGCGCGGCAATCTGCATAGTGACCAGCTGTGACTGGATACAGCTGGTCATGCTGTTTCGCAAGCTCTGCCACCTGCTCATTACCCTCATCGGGGAATGGTTGTGTCCCGAGGGACCTGCAGTAGCGGCGGAAAGCCGAGGATGACATACGACGCCCGCCCAGGATGGGAGATCCCCATCTGCAGACGTCATTTGACTATACGTGGGTAATGAAGTGGTTAATGAGTCTCATGGATGGTAAGAACTTTCTGGTTAATGTTTCTTTGCTATGAGATTTGGCCTTAATGTTTGAAGTATTATAGAGGTCCTTTTTTAGTATTTTCAAGGATAAGCCTCTGGATTTTTTTTCCCCCTTTATTTCCTTTTTGTTTTCTTCTTCTAATTTTGCTATTTTTTTGTGTTTTTGTTATTTGTTCATTCATTTATTTTAATTTTGTTTTGTTCAAGTGGAAAAATTCCAAATTGTTAGGTTTAGTCCACCTGAAAGGGGGGAGTCATGGACTTTGCCCTAAGTTAGCAGCTGAATACATCTTATTTAAGACGAGAGTTGCTAGAAAGCCATTTTAGCTGCAGGGGTTGAAGGGATATTTTAGCTTAATGTTTGTTTTAGCTTATTGCCTGCCATCTTAGATATTGTAACCTATAATATGAGTATCCATTTTAAGATAAATATTCACATAGAGTCTGTTAGGAGTTAAATTAAGAGTTAAGTTCCTCTTACTGAGAACAAATGTTCGAGAACCATCTATTTTTTTCTACCGGCCTTTCCTGTGGCCAGTTTCTATATGAATTTGGGGGTGTATATTGTTTTATGCATGTTGGGCTTTCTTTGTGAGGTCATTTTGCCCTTATGAGCTGAAGTCCGGAAATAAATTGTCAGACCACTTTGAGAACTGTATGGTGTGTGTGTGTGTGTTTGAATACTTCCTGATCAGAATGGTCTCCAGGCCTGCTGGGTTTGAAGAATACTCTAGGCAGATACCTTAACCGAGGGTCCACTCACCCCTAGACCACTCTACACCCCAAAAGTCTTTTTGGTTTCACCTTTTACCGGTTTATGCACTTGGTCCCACGGAGCTAGTATCCCCAAACTTTACAACGCTTATTGCGATTTTACCAAATATATGTATAAGAATTACAGAGAACTGCAGAGGTGATCAAATATCACCAAAAGAAAGCCCTATTTGTGGAAAAAAAGGATGTAAAATATTTGGGTGCAACATTGCACGACCGCACGATTGTCAGTTAAAGCGACGCAGTGCTGTATCGAAAAAAAAGCTCTAGTCATTAAGGGGGCAAATACGTTGGGGCTGAAGTGGTTAAGGAACAAATAAATGCATTTTTTGGGGCGTTTAAAATGAGAATTTTGAGAAGCAACATTCACTTTCATTTTTTTTCTCTTATCATGGGGATCCAGAGTGGGTACAGCCTAAATAAATCATGGTTGTTTTGATCATTTGTTCAGAGTTGCAGAAGCCAGCAAAACTTAGTTCCTGGGTTCCAAGGGGGAACTATAAGCAGAAAGTAAAAAATATATATTTTTTAAATGTCAGTCTTTGTTTTGTTTATAGCGCAAAAAATAAAAACAGCAGAGGTGATCAAATACCACCAAAAGAAAGCTCTATTTGTGGGAAAGGAAGGACATCAGTTTTGTTTGGGTACAATGTCAGGAGAATGGGCAATTGTCAGTTAGAGCGATGCAGTGCCTTATCACAAAAAATGGCCTGAGTTGGTTAAGGGAACAGGATTTTTTGGGGGGGGGGTTAACGCTTTAACAACGTCCTGGGCTGCAGAGTCCAATGAATAAGCAAAAACGGTACAGTGGCTCTCTCAAGTCCAGGTGGGTGTTCATTGATTTTATGTTAAAATTAGAGCCGTCAAAATGTGGTTGCATTTAACTTTTCACATGGGGGGGGGGGGTTGACAGATACCATCTGACCAATCATACGGGTCTTAGCCCTTGTACACACGGTCGGAGAATCCGTCGGAATGTGTCCTATTGGACCGTGTTGTCGGATAATCCGACTGTGTGTGGTATGCATCGGACTAATTCCATCTGAATATCCGTCGGACCCAATTTTCCAACTTGTTGCAAATATTTTCCGACAAACTGGTCGGATAGGACATACTCCGATCATGTGTAGAGAATTTTGATCGGACAAAGTGCCACGCATGCTCAGATCAAATTCCTACATCAAAGCTATTGGCTACTAGCCTGAATGTAGTCCCATCGTAACGAAATTACGTCATCACGTTCTGAAAGATCGGATTTTTTGACAACTTTGTCCGACCGTGTGTATGCAACAGTTTCGAACAAGATCCGACGGACAAAATCTGACGGATTTGGTTGCGGAAATCTCCGACCGCGTGTACAGGGGCTAAGAGGTGGTTATCGGAATGTCACTATGTTTATGACAAAATCCTGGATACAGTTTTCTGTAAGTATTTATATGTCTGAATATCTGCAGGATACAATTGGCTACCTTGCATATTAGCCAGCATGAAATTAGCTTTGAAATGGATATAGACATGACAGATTTCAGATATCTGTTTCTTATAGGAGGGGGGTGGGGGGCCTAATCCACTCAGGTACCTTCTAGCATATGGATGTTTGGGTTCAAACTGCTACAAATTAACCGAGAGAGGTAAATGTAATAATGTCTTTGTTCTAGCTGTGCTGTTATTATTTCATAAGTTACGGCGTATATTGGGATAACGAAGAGGGCAAGACAGAAATGTGGATTGCTAGAGGCTTCAGCTAAGATATTTACAATAGGATGATCTGGCAGATCTGTTTTCCATGTTGCTCAAGCAAATTGGACAGTTTTATAAGGGTACCTAGACAGAGTTGTGTATTGTTTAATGGAGAGGTCTGTGTGTCTGATCAATAGACTGATAAAAAGGTCCTGGCGTGCAACTAAGAGGTTGTGGATTGTTTGAACTGAAAGGAGGAGGGAGGAGGAAGGTCACTGCAGCTGTTTCTCCAGTTCAACACAGAAAAGATAGTTAAAAATAAAATGTAATAGCTGAACATCGCTGCCACACACATAGCCTGTCGTGTGCCTAGTATGCACAACCATTACACCATCCATTTTCAATGGTACCCCAACGCATCGACTCAATGCACTTTCAACATGCATGTGTTGCAGTGCGCCACAAGGCACATCAAGGTACTGCAGTGTGCCGTGTCAGAAGAAGTGGGTAACTTTTCAGCAGACTGAGAGCTAATACCAACTCTTTTACCCTAAGCATCATACACAGACCAGATGTTGAGGTAAAACCAAAGGAATCACTGTTTCTTGAACAGAAAACAAGTTTTTATACACTTCAAAAGTAGAGCAGTCACCACATGAACAATAAAACCAAATACTACCCAAATCATCACACAATGGTTAGATAACAAGGTAGAGCTGACACAAGGCTAATCCCATCATGAAGGAGCCTCAAAGAGCATTAGCCAACAGACAGAAATAGGTGACTCAATTAACAATTGGAATACACACCTAGACCATGTTTTGATTAATCAGGGATCCCAGACTGCCCGGCAACAGTATACAAGAGATAAAAAGAAGAGAGGGGTTACAAGTGATTGAAAAATTACCACAAAAAATTAAACAAAGTTGTCACTAAATTATATATTGCTCACACATGCCATGGTTATATGTGGAATTACACCCCAAAATACATTCTGCTGCTCCTCCTGAGTATAGGGATACCACACGTGTAAGACTTTTTGTGGGCCTAGCCACGTACAGGCCCCCAAAAACCAAGCACCGCCAATTTATGCCCATTTCCAAGGGCGTACATTTTTTAATTCAAGCCTCACTACCTATCACAGTTTTGAAGGCCATAAAATGGCAAGATACACAAAACCCCCTCAAATGACCCAATTTTGGAAAGTAGACACTCCAAGCTATTTGCTGAAAGGCATGTTGAGTCCATGGAATATTTTACATTTTGCCACAAGTTGCGGTAAAATTACAAATGTTTTTTTTTTGCACAAGTTGTCACTAAACAATATATTGCTCAAACGTGCCATGGGCATTTGTGAAATTACACCCCACAATACATTCTGCTGCTTCTCTTGAGTTCAGGGGATGCCACATTTTTGGGAGCATAGACATGTACAGTCCCCCGAAAACCAATGACCGCCGTCAGGCTTTCTAAGGGGGTAAAATGGCGATTTCACTTCCTCACTACCCCTCACAGTTTTGGAGGCCATGAAATGTCAAGATAGCACAAATCTACCCAAATGACCCCATCTTGGAAAGTAGACACCGCAAGCTATTTGCTGAGAGGCATGTTGAGTATTTTGCACTGTAGAATATACAATACAACTCTTAGCTTACAAAAATATGCCTACAAATATAATCAATAAGTAAACTAAACCATTAATCAACTTAGGGTTTAAGATGTAATGTCCTTCATAGTTCCATGCTCAGTCCAACTCAAAAGTTCTCCAAAACTCTCCAGCTTCTGGTAGCCATGTCTTTCCTCATTGTCCTTCCAAACATCTCCCTTCCTCTCTCCACATGCTTGTTTCAAAAGACCCCAAGCACCTCCCACCAACTTCCTATATACCAACTTCCTCTGCTCAGCTCCAAAACCTATCCAACTGATTTATATACATATCAATTGAAGGGGGGGGGGCTGGCTTTTTTGCAAACATATGCTCTTAAAATTCTAATTCTATACCTGTTTCCCCAAAAATAAGACCTAGAGTGATTGTCTCTGTTGGCTGCAATATAAGCCCTACCCCTCAAATAAGCCCTACCCTGTTTCCCCGAAAATAAGCCCTACCCTGAAAATAAGACCTACAAGGACTTTAACTAGGGCTTATTTGGGATAGGGTTTATATTGCAGCCATCACCGACAATCACGCTAGGTCTTATTTTTGGGGAAACAGAGTGTTATTGCTATGAAGACAATACAAATGGCCATAACAACACAATCACAACAAAACAAAGGGAATGAATCAATTTCATTCAGTAAAATACTTGCTTATAGCAATGTAGTTTATTGCTACTGTGGATATAAAAAGTCTACACACCCCTGTTAAAATGTCAGGTTTCTGTGATGTGAACCACTTCTGGACCAAGCCTCTTTTTTACAAGTTCAAAGCTGTATTTTTTGCTAGAAAATTATTTAGAACTCCCAAACAATATACATAATTTTTTAGCAAAGACCCTAGAGAATAACATGGCGTTGAAATATTTTTTGCCACATGTCATTTGCACTGTCTTTCAAACGCAATTTTTGGGGAAAATATACACTTGACTGAATTAAAAAAAAATTAAGAAAACCGTAAAGTTAGCCCAATTTTTTTTTGCTTATTTTGAAAGATGATGTTACGCCGAATAAAGAGATACCGAACAGGTTACGCTTTAAAATTGCACACACTCGTGGAATGGCAACAAACTAAAATTACGGTACCTAACCACTTTAATACAGGGCACTGTCGCACCTTCATGCCCAGGCCAATTTTCAGCTTTCAGTGCTGTCACTTTTTAAATGGTCACACTGTAACTAAATTTTTATAATTTTGTTCCCACAAATAGAGCTTTCTTTTGGTGGTATTTAATCACCTCTGTGGGTTTTATTTTTTGCTAGAACAGAAATTTTGAAAAAAAAAAAAAAGTTTTTCTTTGTTTTTATTATAAAATTCTGATCAACATTTTTTGATAAGCTGCACTGATGGACACTGATAAGGTGGCACCAATGAGATGGCACTGATGGGCACTGATACGCGACACTGATAGGTGGCACTAATATGCAGCACTGATAGGCTACACTGATGGGTACTTATGGGTGGCAGTGATGGCTGGCACAAATAGATTTCACTGATAGGCATCACTGGTGACACTGGTAGGCATTTTACATTGACACCGATTGGCAGCTGCCTGGGCACTGATTGGCATTTCCCTGGTTATCTAGGGTGGCATACCTGGTGGTCCAGTGTGGTGGCAATCCCTGGTGGTCCTGGCTGCATCCTGCTGGTCATGGGCAGGCATCCAGGGGGGGGGGGGAGCTGCACTAATCAACTGGAGAGCAGTCGATCGGCTCTGTCCGACACGAGTGGGGAAAAGCCTATCAATGGATCTTCCTGTTTACATTGTGATCAGCTGTGATTGGACACGGCAAATCACGTGGTAAAGAGTCTCTGTCAGAGACTTTACCTAGATCGGAGTTGCGGTGTGTCAGACTGACAATTGTAAACATCCCTTGTGACAGTAATAGGCCATGACACGTAGTCTTTATGGAGGGATCGGGGGTGTAAAAGACCTCAAATCCCTCTTTTGCACTTCTAAGTATTCAAAAAGCCAAAATGTGCATTTTGGAATACTGTAATTTTTTTAAATACCGTATATACTCGAGTATAAGCCGAGTTTTTCAGTCCACTTTTTGGGCTGAAAAAAGCCGCCTCTGCTTATACTCGAGTCACTGAAATTTTGCCGGAAATGGAGGAGAAAAAGGGGCGGGGCCATGCCGCTGGCTGACGCTGGTGAATGGCCTGTGTAAGTGTACCGCTCAGCACCATCCCCTCTGCTCCCTTTCGTTCGGTACAGGTTTTTTTTTTTTTTCTCGATGTGCTGTATGGCTGTATGGCTGCAGTGGCGGGGGGGGACTCTTTCTTCTATTTCGGGCGCGGAGGAATACATCCTCTGCACCCGCTCCGCACACCGCTCAGCATTAGGATAGTAACTGCAGTGGGGGGGACTCTTTCTGCTATTTCGGGCGCAGAGGAATATATCCTCTGCACCCGCTCCGCACACCGCTCAGCATTAGGAATAGGTTACTGTGTGCTGCGGAGTGATATGCCCAATCCTCTCTCTCTACACACTACCATAACAAGAAGCAGAGAGAGCAGGGGCCGGGCGATCCAGTCATCTTGAAGTTGAGGTGAGAGGCAAAAAATATGAAACTGACCTGCTTTTGTGATTACCTTAGTATCTATAGTGATTAGAATCCTGTAATTTTTTTTTTTTTAAATCTTAAGCAATTTTGTACTTTAAGGCTGGGTTCACACTGCAGAGGTTACGAGAATCGGATGTGATTCGCACTGCACTGCAGTGCAAATCACATGCGATCTCTGTGCGATGCGAGTTCAGCCATACAGATAGTATGGCTGAATTGGCATCGCATCCGGCCCAAACTCGCACAGGACCCTTTTTTTGGTCCGCAGCAGAATCGGATCGCATGGGTGTTCACACCATGCGATCCGATTCCTGTCCGAGTTTGCAGATCGCACTGCGATATGCGAACTGACACTCCCAGCAGTTCGCATAGGGCAGTGTGAAGTGCCGCTGGGAGGTATGCGATGCGGGAACCCGCCGCGGATTCACGGCGTTCCCGCATCACTGCAGTGTGAACCCAGCCTAAAGTGCAATTATTACCGTAAAATTACCGTATGTTTCAAAAGGCTGGGTTCACACCGGAGCGATGCGGGAACGCCGCAAATCCACGGCGGGTTCCTGCATCGCATACCTCCCAGCGGCACTTCACACTGCCCTATGCGAACTGCTGGGAGTGTCAGTGAAATGTTAATGACACCCCCAGATCAGTTCGCATATCGCAGTGCGATCTGCACACTCGCACAGGAATCGGATCGCATGGTGTGAACACCCATGCGATCCGATTCTGCTGCGGACCAAAAAAAGGGTCCTGTGCGAGTTTGGGGCGGGTGCGATGCGAATTCAGCCATACTATCTGTATGGCTGAACTCGCATCGCACAGAGATCGGATGTGATTTTGCACTGCAGTGCGGTGCGAATGACATCCGGTTCTCGTAGCCGCAGCAGTGTGAACCCAGCCTTAATGAATTCTAGCACATGTAAACACAAAAGAATACCGGTACCCTTTTTTTTTTTTGTTAAATACGGTATAAAAGATGTTGCACCAAGTGGTGAATAGATACGGTACCAAAAATACCATGCTTTAAAACGATGCCCACCTGTGGAATGGCAGCACACTACGGTAAATTTATATTATCCATAGACGGCGCCGGGGTCTGGGGAGGGGCAATGGGTGGGGCCAGGGTGGAGCTGAAGGGGGCTCCGTCAGGTAGGCTGTATGGGGCCCCATGATTTCTATCAATGGCCCTGTCCGCGGACATCATCATCACAGAGGGACATCAGCATCATGAGGTGAGTGAAAAATCACAATGGCTACTGTATATTTAATGGGCAGGCTGTATACCGGTATGTGTCTAATGTGTTATCCAGAGCATTATTACAATGGGTACTGTATATTTAATGGACACAGGCAGGCTGTACGGTATATTTAATGGACACAGGCAGGCTGTACGGTATATTTAATGGACACAGGCAGGCTGGACGGTATATTTAATGGACACAGGCAGGCTGGACGGTATATTAAATGGACACAGGCAGGCTGGACGGTATATTAAATGGACACAGGCAGGCTGTACGGTATATTTAATGGACACAGGCAGGCTGTACGGTATATTTAATGGACACAGGCAGGCTGTACGGTATATTTAATGGACACAGGCAGGCTGTACGGTATATTTAATGGACACAGGCAGGCTGTATATTTCATGGGCACAGGCAGGACACTGGTAGAATGTACGGTATATTATGAGCCCTAACACAGGCTGCTCTATGCAAACAGTCATGTCATCACTTTCTGTAATATCAGCCTGCATTAGGCCTCAAAAGGTACCCGAACAAGTCTTTTTTTTTTTTATCCTGTTAGAAATGGATCCCAATACTTCTACCGGTAATCCTGGACCAAAAGAAAAAACGCAGGTCATTCGAAGCTGGTTTCAAATTTAAGGTTGTGTCAAGAGCAGAAGAAAGCAATAACAGTATTGCAAGTAGGGAATTTTGTGTTGATGAAAAACAAGTGAGGGAATGGCGGAAAAAGAAAGCTGACTTGGAAAAGATTCCAAAGGCAAAAAAAGCTCAACGTGGTTTAACAACTTCATATGGGGCTCTAGAGACTGAATTGCATAAATGGGTTATGGAGTGTCGTCAAAATGGTTACTGCGTAACACGCATGGGAATTCGCTTACGTGCCCTTCAAATGGCACAAGATGACAAATTAAAAGCACCAGGCATTGAAAAATTTGCTGCGTCAGCAGGATGGTGTACCCGCTTCATGAATAGGTTTGGCCTATGTTTGCGGCAAAGAACAAAGATTTCACAGAAGTTGCCAAAAGACCTGGATGAAAAAGTGATGTCATTCCATTCATTCATCATAAAACAAAGAAGGATCCATAACTATGGCCTGGGAGATATTGGAAATATGGATGAAACACCGATGACCTTTGATCTTCCAAGCAACAGAACTGTGGCAAGTTTGGGAGACAAAACTATTTTTCTCAGAACCACAGGAAATGAAAAAAATCATTTCACAGTTGTTCTGTCATGTTTGGCTAATGGAACTAAGCTGCGGCCTGTCATTATTTTTAAAAGAAAGACCTTGCCTAAAAAGGTCAAATTCCCACCACGAATTACAGTGCGCGCACATGTTAAAGGCTGGATGGATGAAGACGGAACAAAAAAATGGCTGGAAGAAATTTGGAAAGAACGACCAGGAGCAGCCTTAACCACCTCAGTACAGTGCAGTTACACCCCCTTCCTGACCAGACCAATTTTCAGCTTTCAGCACTCTCACACTTTGAATGACAATTACTCAGTCATCCAACACAGTATCCATATGAAACTTGCGTCCTTTTTTCCACACAAATAGAGCTTTCTTTTAGTGGTATTTAATCACTAGTGGGTTTTTTATTTTTTGTGCTATAAATAAAATAAAACGTAAATTTTGTGAAAAAAATGCCTTTTTCTTCGTTTCTGTCATAAATTTTTGCTAATTAGTAATTTTTCTGCATAAATTTTGGCCAAAATTTATACTGCTACATATCTTTGGTAAAAATAACCCACATTAGTATATATTATTTGGTCTTTGTGAAAGTTATAGAGTCTACAATCTATGGTGCCAATCACTGAAAATTCATCACTTCTGATCAGGCCTTCAGTACATCAGGTGTATCTCATTTCTTGAGACTCTAACTAGTCAGGAAAGTACAAATACCCCCCAAATGACCCCTTTTTACAAAGTAGACATCCCAAGGTATTAAGTAAGTAGCATGGTGAGTTTTTTTTAGTTGTCATTTTTTCCCACAATTCTTTGCAAAATGAAGATTTTTTTTTTTTTTTTTTTTTTACTAAATTGTCATATTATCAGGTTATTTCTCACACACAGCATATGTATACAACAAATTACCCCCCAAAATACATTCTTCTACTCTTCACGAGTACGGCAATACCACATGTGTGAGACTTTTACACAGCCTGGCCACATACAGAGCACCAACATCGATGTAGTACCTTCAGACGTTCTACGAGCAAAAATGACGCATCTCATTTCTCAACCACCTATTACACTTTTGAAGGCCCTGGAGTACCAGGACAATGGAATTTCCCATAAAATCACCCCATTTTGGAAAACTAACACCCCAACGTATAATCTGTGAGGCATAATAAGTCTTTTGAATGGTTAATTTTTTTCCAGAAGTTTTTGGAATATGTGGAAAAAAATTTAAACGCATTTTTTTTTACACAAAATTGTCAATTTATAAGATATTTCTAACACATAGCATGTATATAGCAAAAATTACACCCCAAAATACATTCTGCTACTCTTCCCGAGTACGGCGATAACACGTGTGTGAGACTTTTACACAGCCTGGCCACATACAGAGCACTAACATTGATGTAGTACCTTCAGACGTTCTATGAGCAAAAATTACGCATCTCATTTCTCAACCACCTATTACACTTTTGAAGGCCCTGGAGTACCAGCACAATGGAATTTCCCATAAAATTACCCCATTTTGGAAAGCAAACACCCCAACGTATAATCTGTGAGGCATAATGAGTCTTTTGAACGGTTCATTTTTTTCCAGAAGTTTTTGGAATATGTGGAAAAAAATTAAAACACATTTTTTTTTTTACACAAAATTGTCAATTTATAAGATATTTCTAACACATAACATGTATATAGCAAAAATTACACCCCAAAATACATTCTGCTACTCCTCCCGAGTATGGCGATACCACATGTGTAGGACTTTTACACAGCCTGGACACACAGAGATGGGCCAAACATTGAAGTAGTACATTCAGGCGTTCTAGGAGCATAAATGACACATCTTATTTCATTCCTACCCATCACACTTTTGAAGGTCCTTGACCACCAGGACAGTGAATTTACCCACAAAATGACCCCATTTTGGAAAGTAAACACCCCAACGTATATTCTATGAGACATGGGCTGCAAATAGGTACTCGGGTACTCTGATGGGCTGGAGATAGGTACTCGGGTACTCAGGTGGACTGTGACAGGTACTCGGGTACTCGGATGGACTGGAACAGGTACTCGGGTACTCTGATTGCCTGGTGACAGGTACTCGGGTACTCTGATGGCCTGGTGACAGGTACTCGAGTACTCTGATGGCCTGGTGACAGGTACTCGGGTACTCTGATGGCCTGGTGACAGGTACTCGGGTACTCTGATGGCCTGGTGACAGGTACTCAGGTACTCTGATGGCCTGGTGACAGGTACTCGGGTACTCTGATGGCCTGGTGACAAGTACTCGGGTACTCTGATGGCCTGGTGACAGGTACTCTGATGGTTTGGTGACTGGTATTTGGGTACTCTGAAGGGCGGTGACAGGTACTCAGATGAACTGTGACAGGTACTCGGGTACTCAGATGGGCTGTGACAGGTACTCGGTACTCTAATGGACTGTGACAGGTACTCGGTACTCTAATGGACTGTGACAGGTACTCGGTACTCTAATGGACTGTGACAGGTACTCGGGTACCCTGATGGGCCGTGACAGGTACTTGGGTATCCTGATGGGCCGTGACAGGTACTCGGGTACCCTGATGGGCCGTGACAGGTACTCGGGTACTCTGATGTGCCGTGACAGGTACTCGAGTACTCTGATGTGCCGTGACAGGTACTCGGGTACTCTGATGGGCCGGGACAGGTACTCGGGTACTCAGATGAACTGTGACAGGTACTCGGGTACTCAGATGGGCTGGGACAGGTACTCGGGTACTCTGATGGACTGTGACAGGTACTCTGATGGACTGTGATTGACAGGTACTATGAGGGGTGGTGACAGGTCCTCTTTATTGGGGGGGGGGGCAATCAGTATGTTTGGTGTACACTGTATGCGGTAACGAGATGTTACCGCAATCTCCTCCTCACACACGATCGGTGTGTGAGGAGGAGAACCCGGTAACATCCCGTTACCGCGGTTTGTTTAAATTTTAGTGATCGGCTGTGAAAGGATCACAGCCGATCACGTGGGTAAACAGCCAGCCAATGGCTGTTTACCAGTGTCGGTGACGAGCAGTGTTCCCGGGGAACACGCCGCCACCGACGTGCACGCGCAGCGCGCTCGCGATCGCGCTCATGCGCCGTGCACGTAGGGGGTGTGACCATCTGTGATCGGCCGTGACTTCATCACGGCCGATCACGTGGTAAACAGCCATAACGAATGGCTGTTCACCCCCTTCGGTGGCGAGCGGTGTCTCCGTGACACGCCGCCACCGAAGAAACAGGGATGCGTGCGCACGATCGCGCGCATCCCTGTTTAAACGGGAGGCCGTCATATGACGGCCTCCCGCCACAATAGCTGCGCCGCCTGGCCGTCATTTGACGGCCGGCGGTCAGCAACTAGTTAAAGAAAAAAACATCATTGCTAGTTTGGGATATGTTCAGAGCCCACACATCTGATGGCATAAAAGAAATGGCAAAATCTTCTCAAGTTGCTTTGGCCGTTATTCCAGGTGGGCTTACATCTGTATTGCAACCGCTAGATGTGTGTTTAAATAAACCTTTTAAAGACCGTGTGAGAAAGATGTGGCATGAATGGATGTCATCTGGTCAAGCCCGACTGACAAAAGGTGGAAATCTGATGAAGCCCGACATAGAATTGATAGCAAAGTGGGTTCGTGATGCATGGGAAGAGATTCCGGAGGACATGGTGCAACGCGCCTTCAAGAAATGTGGCATTAGTAATGCTATGGATGGCAGTGAAGACAGCGCTTTGTATGAGAACGACAGCAGTGATGGTGATGACTGCGAACTCAGTGATGATGACAATGTCTACGCTGATAATCTCACACCAGCTAATGCTGAAGCTCTGTTTGGACATACAGATGATGAGGAATCCAGTTTTGAAGGATTTTAACTCTTGTGTTTTAGCTTGGTTGCTGAATGAGCTAAGGTTTTTGTACTTTTAAAGTTATTGTTGATACCATATTGTTTTATTGACCCTCTTTTACACTTACAGAGATAGTTTACTGTTTTTCTTTGAAATAAATATTCAAAAACATTATTGGTATCTATTTTTATTTTAGAAATTTACCGGTAGCTGCTGCATTTCCCACCCTAGGCTTATACTCGAGTCAATAACTTTTTCAAGTTTTTTGTGGTAAAAGTAGGTGCCTCGGCTTATATTCGGGTCGGCCTATACTCGAGTATATACGGTAGATAGCCGACAGCCCACTCTAAAAAAAAAACGGTACCGCGGCGGAGCTTGTAAATGAAGGCTTCACTCCGGTAGCACCACTTTAACCAAATGACATACATGTACATAATTTAGCATGAAGTGGATAAATCATTAAAGATAAATAATTTCAGAACTTTTTCCACCTTTAACCACTTAAGGACCGGAAGGATTTGCCCCCTTAGTGACCAGGCCATTTTTTGCGATACGGCACTGCGTCACTTTAACTGACTATGCTGCAGTTGTGCAACGGTGTACCCAAACAAAATTGATGTCCTTTTTTTTGCCACAGAGCTTTCTTTTGGTAATTATTGATTGCTTGATTTGATCACCTCTGCAATTTCTATTTTTTGTGCTATAAACAAAAAAAGACCAACAATTTTGAACAAAAAAAAAACAACAATATTTTTTGCTTTTTGCTATAATAAATATCCCAATTTAAAAAAAAACAAAAACAAATTTCTAAATCAGATTAGGCCAATATGTAGTTTTCTATATATCTTTGGCAAAAAATTTTAATAAGCATATATTTATTGGTTTGTGCAAAAAGTTACAGCATTTACAAAATAGGGGATATATTTATGGCATTTTTATTTATTTTTATTTTATTTTTTTACTAGTAATGACGGTGATCTGCGAGTTTTATCAGGACTGCAACATTGCGGCGGACAGATCAGACACCTTTGACACCTTTTTTGGGAACATTGACATTTATACAGTGATCAGAGCTAAAAATAACCACTGATTAATTTATAAATGTCACTGGCAGGGAAGGTGTTAACACTAGGGGGCTATCAAGATGTTCCCTAGGGAGTGTTTCTAACTGTATGGGGGCTGGGCTGACTGGAGGAGGAGAGAGATCGCTGTTCCTAATTACTAGGAACAGACGACACCTGCCCTTGCAAAGACTATAAATCTATTTAGAAGGAAATAGCGACAAACACTGATTGTCCTTCACACGTTTAACACACTTTACACTTTTTTTCAGCACTGAAGGCATGGAGGTAACCTGCCGTTTCACAAGGCCTAGAACACTTGGGGTCCATGCCCAGTCCATAGGAAAGCTCTGCTATGTAGTGGGCCCCAACCCAGGGTCCCTTCTGCTGAGATTGGTGGACCATAGAGCCACCAGTTCACTCGTCCAATACAGCCTCCATCACCAGCCACCAGTGTCTCCTCTCCCAAACTGGCTGCTTCTCCTTCCTTTGTATTTATCACTCTCCAATACCCAGAAGGTTAAAACAAGATGTATACTTCATTCCACATTCCCACAGACTGTAGGTTTTCACTCACTTGTCATTCCCAATTATAAGACCAATCGATTCACTTAACCAGTAGCTGCATTTAGGGCCAATTCACACTATGTGCAGTGACAGACGTTTTACCGCATGATAAAACATCCGTCGCCACAGGGACACACAGGAAACAATGGATTCCTATGTGTGCCATTCACACTGCAATGTAGCCTAGGGCTGCACTGCAGCGTACTGTGACAAAATGCATTTATTACAGCGCACTGGCCCAAATCGCAATGCAATGTCAAGCAGCGCATCACGTTTTGTACACTTCAAATTAAGCTTGTGGTGTGCTGAATTGTGCCCCACATTTCCCCCTAACCGGACAGCAATGCAGAGCAGTCGAAGCATTGAATCACTTCCGCTGCTCTTCAATATTGTGTGAATTTGCCCTCACTGAGTACAGATTTGTCATTACAACTTCTTTCTATACAGTTTAACCCAGAAATCATGAGACAGTGCAACAGACATTAGATGAATGGTGTTCACTTTTAGCTTTGACAGAGGCCTTAGGGCTATGCTTTGTCATACCTTTTAATAGTTTCCATCCCATGGCCATTTACTCACTACAGTCCCAATGGTATTGCCCAGAGTAGCCTTTCCTGGGTTCCCTGCTGTTGATCTTGGCTCCTCTTCCCCTCTGTCTGCTCCATAGCAAGCTGCTTGCTATGGTAGTAGACATGCAGGCTCAATTCTTACCGGGTTGTGTGTGTCTATAGACTCACACTCAGTGTGGCTCAGCCCTGCCCCCTGCTTACTGGATTTGACTGACAGCAGCAGCAGCCAATGGCTCCCAATGCTGCTGAGTCTTCTGTGAGAAGAGAGAAAGGAGAAGAGATGCTGCAGACGTTTAGGGGGTGGGGGCCATACACACACACACACACACACACAAAGGTTTGGTACTTTAACTACTTGCCAACCGCCGGCCGTCAAATGACGGCCAGGTGGCACAGCTCTTGTGGCAGGAGGGCGTCATATGACATCCTCCCATTTAAACAGGGAATGCGCGGGATCGTGTGCACGCATCCCTGTTCCTTCAGTGGCGGCGTGTCACGAGACACCACTCGCCACCGAGGGGGGTGAACAGCCATTGGGTATGGCTGTTTCCCACGTGATCGGCCGTGATGAAGTCACGGCCAATCACAGATGGTTAGACCCCCACTGTGCACAGCGCGTGCGCGCAATCACGTTGGTGGCGGCGTGTTCCCGGGAACACTGCTCGTCGCCGACACTGGTAAACAGCCATTGGCTGGCTGTTCACCCACGTGATCGGCTGTGATCGTTTCACAGCCGATCACTAAATGCAAGAAAACCGCAGTAATGAGATGTTACCGGGTTCTTGTCCTCACACACGATCGGGAGATTGCGGTAACATCTCGAGTACCTGTTACAGCCCATCAGAGTACCAGAGTACCTGTCACCAGGCCATCAGAGTACCAGAGTACCTGTCACCAGGCCATCAGAGTACCCGAGTACCTGTCACCAGGCCATCAGGGTACCTATCTGCAGCCCATCAGAGTACCCGAGTACCTATTTGCAGCCCATGCCTCATAGAATATATGCGTTGGGGTGTTTGCTTTGCAAAATGGGGTCATTTTGTGGGTAATTCATTTATGCCCCTAGAACGCCTGAAGGTACTAATTCAATGTTCGGCCTCTCTATGTGGCCAGGCTGTGTAAAAGTCCTACACATGTGGTATTGCCATACTCGGGTGTCAGGTCACCTGAGACCAGGTGACAGATGCACTCCGTAGGAGTCGGAAGTGCACCGCTAGGTAGTGGACCTTAGGACTGACTGCTGCGGATTGTACCCAGGGAGATTCAGGACACAGGTCTACAGGATCACTAACACAGATCCCAATGGGAGCTGGAGCATAGATTCCCCAGGACACACAGGGTCTAAGAGCCAGCGGGTGTTCACCAGAGCCTCCAGTTGTGAGGAGGAACTTTGCTGCAGTCTGGCTCCAGGTCGCGGCCCCTAGGGTCTCATAGCTCACGCCCACAGTAGACTACAGGAGAAGGAAGCAGCAGGCTGGAACGACAAGGATAGTAAGGGGATATGGTAGAGGTCAGGGCAACTAGCAGACAGGAACAACAGAGTACACACCAAAGGTTCAGGGTCACAGGCAGACAGGGATGGATAGGGACATGCAAAAGGTCAAGGTCACAAGCAGACAGGAATTGTTGAGAACACGCCAAGGTCGGTAACAGAGTCAAACATAGAGCACACGGGAAGCAGGAACCAGGAAGCTAAACACACAATGAATACACAATGGTTGATCAGCACTGTTGGCTTGCAGTGCACAGGTTAATATAGGGTTCCCTGATAGGGCCTGGGGTGGAGCCATGCTTAGAGGAGAGGTATAAAAACTACCAGGTGGAAGTGGCTGGCCTCTTAGTCAGAACACGAGGGGAGGTAAGCAACTAGAGGAAGATCACTGCATAACCATGACAGTACCCTCCCTCTTACAAGGCCTCCCCCTCCCCCGCCTGGGTCCAGGCTTAAAGTGAAACTCCAGATGGAACCTCCTCAACAGACGAGGAGCAAAGACCTCAGATGCAGTGATCCAAGACCTCTCCTCAGGGCCAAACCCTTTCCAATGTACGAGGTACTGAAGAATGCCTTTACGGAGCCGGGAATCCAAAACTTGACTAACCTCGTATTTTAGATTATCCTCAGAGACAGGAACCAAGATAGGGAGAGGACGGGAGGACTTGAGGATTAAAGGCTTTTTAGGAATGGGTAAGGGCATGAGAAGATCAGGAGTCTGAGTAGGGTCCCCCAGACCCTTAAAGATGAGCTGGACATCCAGCACAGGACCACCAGACTGGGCAGGGGTCAGTGGATCCCTGAGGTCAGGTTGGTTAGAAGGCGACATGTCACGGGTCAGAGAGAGTCAAGCTGGATAGCTAAAACACAAACAGAATGCCGAGAGCCCTGAGAAAAAGATTGAAAACCCCACTTGGCCGAATGAGTTGGTCTATCCAAAGGATGGATTGAGCCTCTTAAACGGGTTTGAATGGACATAGTAGCAGTAGGTTGAGGCCAGGTTACAGAAGGTCCTGAACCAGAAGCAGGAAGCTCATTGGGCATGGGCTGGACTGGCATAACTGGTGCAGAGGCCGACTGAATAGTATTGTCAGGTGTAGCGACCATCTCAATCGCATCACAGGGCATAGCGACTCTGGAACTTGCAGACAAGTTAGCCTGGCTGTGCGTCCAAGGGAGATTAGGGACAGGCAAAGGTAAATGGCCATGCAAACTGGAGTGAAAGATCGACTCAGGTTCACAGGTGGGCCCCTCATCCTGAGTACCACATGACCCAGAGAGTGCACCAGTCTGACTATTGCAGGACACATCCCAGAGATCGCTATATACAGCGGGAAGAGCAGAAGATACTGGGATGGTGGCAACAGGAAGTTTCTCTTTTGGGGTACCCTTGAGTAGGCAGGAAGCGGAACCTCAAGCCAGGATCTGTCCAGCAGACCAGTCAACGTGTGGAGAATGGAGCCGTAACCAAGGAAGACCTAATATGATAGGAGATGAAGCCTTAGGTAAGACAAGGAAGGATATCCACTCCTGGTGGAATGTGTCCCTACTGACATCTTAACAGGAAGGGTCTGGAAGCGGATAGGGCCCCCTGGTAGAACAGTGCCATCAATCGCCAAGACCAGCAATGGCGTTGTAAGGGGCAAAAGGGTAAGTCTCATGGAGGATGCAGTTTCCCAATCCATGAAATTGGCAGCGGCTCCGGAATCCAGATGTGCTGAGACCGAACGAGAGGAAGCACCGACATGAAGCAACACAGAAAGGAGAAGACGAGAAGGTGAAGGTGATATTTCAGGCTCTAATACTCCACCTTCCAGATGTATTATCCCTGAGCGTTTTTCTGGATGAAGAGAACAAGTGTCACGGAAATGACCTTTGGCCCCACAATAGAGGCATATGCCCAGAGTTCTACGCCTAGCGCGTTCTTCGGGAGATAACTTTGTCTGGCCCAACTGCATAGGTTCCTCAGGAGGCAGGGGGTGCTCCTCGGCTCGAAGAGAAGGGACTGGGAGCTCAGTCTGCCTAAAGAATGGGGAGTGCTGGTGTCTTTTTTCCAGGGCCCTCTCCTGAAAGCGAATATCGATCTGGTTACACAAGGTGATGACACTGTCCAGATCAGCAGGAAGGGATCTTCCTGCTAATTCATCCTTCACTCTATCAGAGAGGCCATGCAAAAAGGTTGCAACTAGGGCCTCATTATTCCAGCTCAATTCAGCTGTGAGGATACGGAACTGAAGAGCATACTGTCCCACAGAAGCGGACTCTTTTGAAGGAGACGTAAAAGAGCGCTAGCCGCTGAGGAGACACGACCCGGTTCCTCGAAGATATTCCAAAAAAGATTCAAGAAATCATACAGGCTAGAAACCACTGGATCATTCAGTTCCCACAGAGGGGCAGCCCAAGCTAGCGCCTCGCCGGACGGGAGGGATATAATATAAGCTACTTCAGCCCGATCGGACAGGAAGTTTTGGGGCTGAAGTTCAAAATGAATTGTGCACTGGCTAAGGAACCCCGTGCAAGCCTTGGAGTCCCCAGAGAAAGGGGCCGGAGCTGGTAGTTGTAATGAATGTGTGGCTGCGACTGATGCAATAGGTGCAGCGGCAGATAGAGGTTGAGGTTGTTGAACCGAGGGTCCTAATGAGGCCTAAACCTGTTCAACATGGGATGCCAAATCCTGAAGGAGTCGCATCACCTGGATCTGATGCAATTCTTGGGTCTCAAGTCTGCGAACTAAGCCCTGCAATGGATCATCTGTGGGTAGCAGCACATCAGCTGGGTTCATGGCTGATCAAACTGTCAGGTCACCTGAGACCAGGTGACAGATGCACTCTGTAGGAGTCAGAAGTGCTCCGCTAGGTAGTGGAACTTAGGACTGACTGCTGCGGATTCTACCCAGGGACATTCAGGACACAGGTCTACAGGATCACTAACACATATCCCAATAGGAGCTGGAGCATAGATTCCCCAGGGCGCGGAGTCTAAGAGCCAGCGGGTGTTCGCCAGAGCCTCCAGTGGTGAGGAGGAACTTCGCTGCAGTCTGGCTCCAGGTCGTGGCCCCTAGAGTCTCACACTCACAGTAGACTACAGGAGAAGGAAGCAGCAGGCTGGAACAGCAAGGATAGTAAGGGGATACGGTAGAGGTCAGGGCAACTAGCAGACAGAAACAACAGAGTACACACCAAAGGTTCAGGGTCACAGGCAGACAGGGATGGACAGGGACATGCAAAAGGTCAAGGTCACAAGCAGACAGGAATCGTTGAGAACACGCCAAGGTCAGTAACAGAGTCAAACATAGAGCACACGGCAAGCAGGAACCAGGAAGCCAAACACACAATGAATACACAATGGTTGATGAGCACTGTTGGCTTGCAGTACACAGGTTAATATAGGGTTCCCTGATAGGGCCTGGGGTGGAGCCATGCTTAAAAGGAGAGGTATAAAAACTACCAGGTGGAAGTGGCTGGCCTCTTAGAACACATGAGGGGAGGTAAGCAACCAGAGGAAGATCACTGCATAACCATGACATCGGGAAGAGTAGCAGAATGAATTTTGGGGTGTAATTTTTGCTATATACATGCTATGTGTTAGAAATATCTTATAAATTGACAACTTTGTGTAAAAAAAATGCGTTTTTATTTTTTTCCACATTTTCCAAAAACTTCTGGAAAAAAATTAACTGTTCAAAAGACTCATTATGCCTCAGATTATAAATTGGGGTGTTTGCTTTCCAAAATTGGGTCATTTTAAGGGCAATTCCATTGTCCTGGTACTCCAAGGCCTTCAAAAGTGTAATAGGTGGTTTTGAAATGAGATGTGTCATTTTTGCTCGTAGAAAGCCTGAAGGCACTACTTAAATGTTGGTGCTCTATATGTGGCCAGGCTGTGTAAAAGTCTAACACATGTGGTATCACCATACTTGGGAAGAGTAGCAAAATGTATTTTGGGGTGTAATTTGTTGTATGCATATGCTGTGTGTGAGAAATAACCTGATAATTTGACAATTTTGTAAAAAAAAAAAATTAAAAAGAAAATCTTAATTTTGCAAAGAATTGTGGGAAAAAATTACAACTTAAAAAAAAAGAAAAAAAAAAACTCACCATGATACTTAATACCTTGGAATGTCTACTTTCTAAAAAGGGGTCATTTGGGGGGTATTTGTACTTTCATGACTTGTTAGGGTCTCAAGAAATGAGATACACCAGAGAGGACCAGATCGAAAATGAAGCGAAGGGGAATGTAGGGGAGGGCCGGACATGACGGTGTGTCGAGTGACACACTAGGGGGTGGGATTTTTTGTGAAAGTAGGCGAAACAGAGGAAGGGGGAGTGACCCATATAAAAAGGGGGCGGAGTCAGGAGCGGGCAGTCGGAACGGAAGAGCACACGAGGAGGTAGTTTTTTCATTGCTCCTCGTTTCACTTTCCAAGATGACGGACGCGGCGGCCCTGTTGGAGCAGCTGAGGCCGGTGGCGGCATCCCGGGAGCCCAAAGGGATTCAACGGCAGGACGCAGCGGTGTTGGCGGAGGCGGGAGGACGGCATGCAGAGGACGGACGTGCAGGAGATGGCGGCACGGCAACACACGGCAGGATCTCCAGGCCGCCGACCAGGTACTCTCCAGGGCCCGCGGCAGGGCCTTCCCGGGGGTCCAGGAGTCTGAGGGGGGACCTTTCAATACCGCCAGCCAAAACGGAGCCAGCCAGCATTCCCGGCGGGGCCTCGTGACGGGGGCGGGCCACGGGCCTACATGGCGCCGCTTCCCCGGGAGAGAGGAGGAGAAGATCCCCAGCAGGGTCATCCCCGGTGGCTCTGCACGAGTCAGGGGGTACCAGAGGACAGGCTTCCAAAGGCCCAGGAGGAGTGGACGGGGACTTGTGGGTGGGGCGGGAGGCCAGGGATCCCACACTGGTGTCGCCCCCCAGCAGCTCTGCACGAGCCGAGGGGGAAGGGCAGTCGGGCAACGCATGGCGTGGCAAGGGTGAGGCTGGCAGCTGGACGCATGGAATCTGGGACAGTCACCCCTGCAGCTCTGCACGAGCCAAGGGGGGTCAGTGGCCGGATGCCACGAAGCACGGCAAAAAGAGGGAGGCAACAAGACGGGCCGTTACAAGCCCCTCCGAGGCTCTGCATGGGCCGGGGGGGACAGCAGGGGGACATCATCAGCAGCCACAGGGGGACGTGCTGGCATTTCGATGGATGGTGCTGTGGGTGAGCGGACGCCACCGGGAGACAGTGGAAGGGAGTTGCACGGCAGGAGTGGTGTTAGGTCTGGCCTACCTGCGTGCGTGGTGGGAGGACAACAGCGTCACTTGGCCGGCGCTGCGGCGGCTGAGAGTCGGGCCGGGGCACGGAGGCGCGCGGTATCCAGGAGCCCCTCTCCAAGGGGGTTGCTGCTTCTCGAGGACCCAGATGAAGGGAGCCGGTCTGAGGGCGAATTGTCAGAAGATGAAGAGGAGCCCTGAGGTCAGCACGCGGCAGGGGAGGTCGGCTCAGCGGCTGTTGGAGCGGCGCCCAGTCAGCCCGGTAAGTCCCATGACAATGTTGATTTTGCCAATGTTTTAAAGAGATTATTGGGTGTGGTTTCTCTAGGGGGGGGGGAGACGGTACCTCCCGCTCCACTGTTGGCAGGCTCTGTCCAACTGCGGGTGGAGAGTGGGGATACTGGCACGGGATCCGGGGGTCAGTTGCAGGCTTGCTAGACGGCCTGTGGGTTTTGGTGGGCCAGGTAAAAACACCGGAAGGGGGCCCCGAGGGGCGGGGGCATGGCCAGAGTGGTCCTGGTGACGGTCGCTGGAGGAGAGCAGGGCCAATCAGATACGGTAACGTCGCCGGTCAAGGCCGCTACGGAGGCCACGGACAAGGTGAGTGCGTCTGTGTCAGGGTCCACGGAGCAGGCAGGGAAAGCCGACATTGTGAGGATCGCGGATGCGGCTCGCTGCGAAGTGTATGTGTGCTTCGAGGGACAGTTGGGAGCCCACCTAAAGCAGGAGGTCCGGGAAAAAATTTGGAAAGGGGAATATGTAGAGATTTTCTCCCTGTTGCCTCTTGAGAAGTTTAACCTGGACAGGGTCAAGCCGGACGACACGAAGAAAGAGGATGAAGAAAAACTACGTTACCGCCTGATTCCGCGTACATTTGCAAATTGGCTGCAAGACTTCGTTATCTTTGCAAGTGTCGTCGGTGAGAAGAACCCTGAACATTGTTCCGTGTTATTTTGTTACATGGACGCCATTGGGGAGGCGTATCGGGTTTATGGGGGCTCGGCCTGGCTGTGCTATGACGAGCAGTTCCGACAGCGCAGGGCGGTCCGCCCGGCCCTGCACTGGGACCATAAAGATATTAGCCTCTGGATGAGGCTAATGGCGTCGGCAAGGGCCCCGCCACAATCCTTTCAAGGGGGGCCGGAGGTTGCCACTCCTCGGCACTGCTGGACGGAAGAAAATGGGGAGTATGCTGGCAGTTCAATGAGGGCTCTTGCAAGTTCGGTGGTGGCTGCAGATTTAAACACGAGTGTTTAGGATGCGGGGGTGCGCATACATTCGCCAAGTGTTTCAAGAAAGGGAAGCGTGCAGGAGAGCCTGCGTACAAGAGGGACGACTGCAGTGATGCGGGAAAGGATGCAGCCTTTCCTAAATAGGTACCCGGATAGAGCGGCGACGAGGTTGATCAGCGCTGGATTTAAGGAAGGGTTTAGGATCCCATGTGCTTTGACAGTGGTTCCCTCGATAGCGAATGATTTGAAGTCGGCTATACAACACCCGGCGGTGGTCTCGGAAAAATTGGCAAAGGAGGTGTATTTGGGGAGAATGACGGGGCCATTTGCTCAGGTTCCTTTAGACGATTTGGTGGTGTCCCCGCTAGGGGTGGTTCCCAAAAAGGAGCCGAATAAGTTTAGATTGATTCATCACTTGTCATTCCCGAAAGGGGGTTCGGTGAATGATTTCATCTACCCCGAGGCCTGCACTGTTTCTTATATCTCTTTTGATGCAGCGGTCCGGTGGGTTAGGCGTTATGGCCAGGGGGCGTTAATGGCTAAGGCCGATGTGGAATCGGCATTTAGGCTATTACCCGTGCACCCCGACAGTTTTCATTTGCTGGGTTGTTGTTGGCAGGGACACTATTACGTGGATAGGTGTTTGCCCATGGGCTGTTTCCGTTTCTTGTGCTGTGTTTGAAGCATTTAGTTCCTTTTTAGAGTGGGTACTGCGGGACGTGGCTGGATTGGATTCCGTCATCCATTACTTGTATGATTTTCTCTGCGTGGGCCCTCCTTCGTCCAATGTGTGTGAGATTTTATTGGCAACGTTGCAGCACATGGCGTCGAAATTTGGGGTGCCATTAGCAGCTGAAAAAACTGAGGGTCCGTGGACGGAGCTGAGTTTCCTGGGTATTGTGATTGACTCCATGGCCATGGAGTGCAGGTTGCCGGAAGGGAAGCTCAGGGATTTGCAGGCGGAGATTAGGGCAGTTCATGGTTGTAAGAAGGTTCAGTTACGCACGTTGCAGTCCCTGCTGGGGAAATTGAACTTCGCTTGCCGTATCATTCCCATGGGACTTTTGTCGTCGGATGTCGGCCGCTACGGCAGGGGTAAGGGCTCCTGCGCACTTTATCCGTCTGAGTAAGGAACATAGGGTGGATCTACGGGTTTGGTATCAGTTCCTTTCTGAGTACAACGGCAGGTCGGTGTGGTTGTCGGGCCCAGTGAGCAACTTCGATGTTGAGTTGGTTACGGACGCCGCGAGATCTACGGGATACGGAGCATTTTTCCAAGGCCATTGGAGTGCTGCGCCGTGGCGGCAATCGTGGGTTGAGGCTGGGTTTTTACGGAACTTGGTACTGTTGGAACTTTTTGCGGTGGTGCTGGCTTTAGAATTGTGGGGGTAGGCTTGCCGAAACCTGAAACTGCAGTTGAATTGCGACAATATGGGCGTAGTGCAGGTTATCAATAGCATGTCGGCGTCTTCACAACCTGTCATACGCTTGATGCTACAGTTGGTGTTGCGCTGCTTGCAATTGAATGTCATTCTCTATGCTGTGCATATTCCAGGAGTGGACAACACCCTAGCTGATTCTTTGTTTCGCTTCCAGTGGGACAAGTTCAGGGCGCTGGCGCCGGAGGCGAAGGAAGGAAGGAGTACCGTGCCCGGACTGGATCTGGGATTTGGTGTTGGAATCGCTGCGAGGTGGATACAACAGTCAGTGAGTATGTCCACGTGGTCGGCGTATCAAAAGGCATGGCAGGAGTGGTTAGAGTTGATTTTGGAGGCGGAGGTCAGTAGGGGCGAGACAGATTTTCGGCTGTTAGTATTATACTTTGTTTCACGGAATATGGAGGCGGGGAAGTCTGCTTCGTCGATAGAGAAAAAGTTGGGGGGCATAGCGTTTTGGTTTAAACTGCAGGGTATGTTGGATTGGACTAAGGACTTTTGGGTAAAACAAGCCATGAAGGGATATAGGAGGGGGCACAAGAGGCAGGATAAGAGGCAGCCTATTACTTTTGCGAATTTGTTGGCGTTAGGGGACCAACTAGAGTCGGTGTGTTCCTCTCTCTACGAAGTTTGTTTGTTTTTGGCCGCGTTTTCGTTGGCCTTCTTTGGGGCGTTTCGCATTAGCGAATTAGTGAGCCCTTCCCGGAGGGTGGTGGCGGATTATTATACGGGACGTGGAGGTGTTTGAGGATAGGGTGTCGGTGTGGCTGCAGAGGTCAAAAACCGTTCAAAAGGGAGTGGGGGTTCAGATAGGGTTGTACGCCATTCAGGGATGTGCGGTATGTCCTGTTCGGGCAGTGGGGAGTTTTGTACGAGTGAGACCTAGTGGAGAAGGTCCTTTACTGATACATGCGGACGGTTCACACCTGTCGAAGTTCCAGTTTGTGACGGTGCTTCGGAAATGTTTGGGGAAGATGGGCATGGAAAGTTCCGCATACGCTTCACACTCCTTCCGCATTGTGGCGGCCACAGAGGCCGCCAGGCGCAGGTTGGATGAGGCGGCGGTGCGTAGGTTGGGTAGATGGGAATCTAAGCGATTCAGCTCTTACATTCGACCTCAGTTGGTTTGTGAATAAATAAAAAAAAAGGGGGGGGATTGTTCTGTTAGTACTGGTCAAGATACGGGGATACTGTTGGGTGTGCATTGACAGTTGGGTTGTGTTTGTCTTTTCAGATGGCCTACACGCCTCATCTGGATCCTGGGGCACTCATATGTTTGTTGGGGTGCCCAGATAGGGGATGCAAGACCAGGTGGGAGACAGTTGGGAATCTCTAGGAGGGAGGCGGTAATACGGTGGCTGGGTAGACTGGGCATGTTGTGGGGCAGGGTGGTCCTGGAAGTAGAGAGGTATGCAAGGTTGGACAGGCCGCCAGATGTGTTGGTTATACATGCTGGGGCAATGATTTGGGAGTCAGAACTGTCAGGGACCTGATAGCGGACATCAAGTCAGACCTGGTGTACCTGCGCACGGCCTTCCCAGATACCTTGCTGCTATGGTCTGACATGGTGGCACAGACTACTTGACGCAGTGCCCCCTGGTGTGTATACATATATGTATACTTAAAAGGAGTTAGCTCCGTCACTGACCAACAAAATTGGGTAAAACATTGTTTCTTATATGTTGTTTCCATATGTGTGGAACATATGTTATTAAATCAAAGTTAATTTTGGAGTTTTTATTTTGGTTGGTTTAATAAAGGCTGTTGTGGCCATTTTACTCCACAAAAAGAATGGTGTGGTCTCTTAATAAGGGGGTAAAAAAGGTTGGGAGTGATAGGGTCGGTAACAGCGGAGTGGGTCTTATCTGGGTGAGAAGATCAGGTTGTACTAAGTTAGAGTTGTTCTTTAATTGTTTTTCAGAAATTAGTGTTTGATGCAATATGGGAGTAGTTACGGCATCCGCCCCCCATGGGTCACATCGCATGATCACTTGTGTAACCAAGTATTACCTTATATGGAAATCGTATGATAACTGTTATCTTGCTGACCTGTCTTTGTGTATAAATACCTCTCAATAAAACCTAACTAATTTGGCACGGGACTTCATGCTCGGAGCTGATATACGGAGAACAGTCTCTGTGTCTTATTTCTAAGATAAGAGCATAATAATTGGGAAACAGCAATATAAACTCATTAATGTGACCACATTGATAGTCACACTTAACAATTTTTGGCGCCCGAACAGAGACTTGCCAATGAGACTACAAGAGGTGGATGAACGGGACCGACGGAACAAAAGGATCAGGCACTCCGGGAACCACAGATAAAAACCTGCGCAGGTAAGAAAAAGCTTTATTTTTTCTTATATATATTCTGTGCTCCCCTGATTTGTGCCTATCCATTCTGTCAGTTGCGGTTTTCCAGGTAAAATACCAGCCTCTGTCGTGGTGAGTCTAGAATTTCTGTATATTCGGTTTATATTGCTGAAATTATTTGTTGATTGTTGTTTGTCTGTCTTGTTGAAAAAGTGAATAAGCCTTGTCAAGGATGGTATGAGTTGGAAGGGGATTGCCGAACTAAGCAATGGAATGCGCCCTTTCGGGGGGGTCTGACGCTTATGCTTAACCTCACATCTAATTCATAAACCATAGGCGGGTTGAGAGTATAAGCCCTGTCTGCTCCATAAAGCAGGGATAAGAGTGTACGAGAGGGATATCCCAGATACGGGGGGGGGGAATAAGGTCTCCATAAAGTCCGGAGATCTAGTTGGATACCTGGCCACCAAAAGGAATGCTTGTATATGTTGTAGCCGTCAGTCTGGTCATAATATTTGTCAGTTGGCTAGCATATAAAGTAATTCGCTTTCAGAAATCTCATCCAGGAGAGGTTTTTAGTATTCTAGCACCCTAGGGGGAAGGCAACGAGGAGCTGTTGTAGTAGAAGTTTACAGTATCCCACACGCTACCTAGGCACGGATTGTTAGAATGGGCCAGCAGTGCACGAAACCCCGTCAAGGAACTGTGGTGCATTACACTGTACCACAAATAATTAAGAACATTTATGGGAAGGATGAAGCTCGAGATATAGGGAAGGTTTTTCGTAAATTTAAAATAAAAGGAGCAGCAGGCTTAGACCCAGATGTATGGAGTGAAATAAGAAGGGACAGACAAGGAGAGGTGTTGGAGAAACAATGGATGTATCAGGTCCAATGTTTAATTAAGGTCTCAAATAGGGCAAAAGAGGAAGGATGGAAATATGATCCAGATTGTAATGTTTGGGATATGAAAGATAGAAGAAAGGAAAATGATAAGACTCCGATCCCACCCCCATATACGGATATAGAAAATAGACCACAAAAAGTATATCCTACCCTTGAGGGAAGAGGGTGGGTTTGTCAGGTCTGTGGAGCACAAAACCCAGAATGGGCAATAGAATGTGTGCATTGTGGGGCACAAAAACCTCATTCAGAAACTGTAGCCCCCATACGCACAGATACACACATTGTACAGGTAAACAATCCAGACTTCGGAGCAGCCCATCCAGACGCCCCACCTACTGTTACTCGTAGGATGCAGATAAGGACATGGGCACCATGGTCAGCAGACACCCTTATGGCATTAATACAGAGCGCCCCAGATCCTGTTGCAAAACCAGCTGCTTTCTGTAGATTCGTGACGCAGCTGATGAATATGCATGAAGCAACCTGGCAGGATGGGGAGGATTTGTGTAGACACAAAATGACACTAACCCTATTTAACCAGTTTATGACCGAAATAGGTCCTCATCGGCCTCCAGATCGAATGGGTGCGGATGGCAATCTGGAGGCAGGGCATGTCAGACACCTAGACTCCAGAGCCCCCTTTATTGCTAGACTAGAAGCATTTTGTCAGGCAAAACAACGGGAGAGGGGGTCCATATCACCCATGAAACAATCACCAGGACAGACTGTATCAGAATTTTACTTAAACATGGAAAGTATGATGGCAGATGAAGGACTAGATTTGGCTCTACCAGTCACGATCCGAGCTTTCAATAGACAATTTATGGAAGGCTTAATTCCACAAATAAGTGAGAGGTTGAAGGCCTGTACTCCGGAATGGAGGGCAATCAGAGATAGAGGGGCGTTACTACAGAAGGCGCAAGGCATAGAGGCGGATTTGGCAGAAGCCAAAGGGAGAAGACAGCATGTAATTAATGTAGTTACAGGTCCACAAGAGCAAAATAGGAGCTCCTCCCGCAAGCCCCTCACCTGTTATTATTGTAACAAGATTGGTCACATTAAACGAAACTGTAGGAAGAGAATGAGGGATGAGGAGGAGGAAGGTGCTGGTAGAGATCAGATCAGGGACAGACGCAATGAGGATAATAGGGGACAAAGAGATGGTCCGAGGGCATGACTCACTCCTGTCCTAGGAAAATCGCATACAAAAATGTTACACATCCCAATACAAATAGGCAATAAAAACATCTCATGTTTGGTGGACAGTGGAGCTTCGCGTAGCCTGCTCTCAGACTCGGTGATACGGCCCGGCCAGGAGTCCACTGAAACAGTATTAATAACTGGATATGATGGCATTTTAGCTGACGCCCTGCTGACAAAACCTCTAAAAGTTAAAGTAGGTTACCACATGTTCCTTTCACGCTTTCTGGTATCTAGAGGAGCCCCCACTAATTTGCTAGGAGCTGACATTTTGCAGAAAATAGGAGCTAACATTACCTATCACCCAGATGGCACTGTCACCTTAGCTATAGGGGATAATCAAGAACACATGGAGATGTGTAACCTGATACAATACCTAGAGGAGGAATCGGAACTATCCGGTCCATCTCCTTCAGACTTAGATCAGATTTTGTCGTCCCTTCCAGAAGGACTATGGGAGAAACATCCAGCTGATGTTGGACTTTTGCCCATACTTCCGGTTACCCTACAGCTGGTTCCAGGAGCAGTGCTTCCCCAACAAAAACAGTATCCACTCAGTGCACCCCAAGAAGCGGCCATAGAAATGCAGGTCCAATCCTTGTTAAAAAGTGGAGCATTAAAAGAGGTAAAATCACCGGCGAATACTCCTTTGTACCCGGTTAAAAAGAAATCAGTAACCGGTAGTCCGGTTAAGTACAGAATGGTCCAAGACCTTAGAGCGGTCAACAAAATACTAGCGCCGATGACACCTTTAGTACCCAATCCACATACATTACTGTCACAAATACCATCAACCAGTATGTACTTTATGGTTATAGATTTGGCCAACGCTTTCTTTTCCGTCCCACTTGCGGAAGAATGCCAACTATGGTTCGCATTTTCCTTCAAAAATAGACAACTAACCTGGACACGCCTACCTCAGGGTATGGCGCATTCACCTACTTTGTATTCCCAGGCCTTACAAACGGTATTAGGGGAATGGATACCACCTGATTCCTGTGTATTGTTACAATACGTGGATGATTTATTGTTATGCTGTCCTGACAAGGAAACTTGTTTAGATACCACCCTTGCACTGTTGCGATTTTTGGCAGAAAAAGGTTGTAAGGTTAACAGGACAAAGTTACAAGTATGTCAGAAAAAGGTTATTTTCTTAGGACATTGTATATCACAAGGTATAAGACATCTCACTGAGGAAAGGATTCAAGTGATAAAGGGAATGTTACCCCCACGGAATTTCAAACAATTGCGTATGTTTTTAGGCATGGTGTCATATTGTAGACAATGGATACCACACGCTAGCTCTTTGATGCAGCCATTATACGATTATTTGAAAATCGTGCCATATATGCTTACGGAAGTAGCTTATGAGTCGTTTGTCACTCTGAAAGAGTTGTTGATTTCTGCAACGGCTATTGGTATACCAGATTACACCAAGACATTTCATCTGTACGTTGCTGAGATCACTGGACACGCCACAGGGTTTTGACACAGTTACATATAAAACAAAGAACCGTTGCTTACTTCTCAGCAGCACTAGATCCTGTGTCCAGAGGTTCACCGTCCTGTGTACGGGCGGTAGCTGCAGTGTCAATTATCACAAATAAGTCATCAGAAATTGTTCTAGACAATCCAGTTGTAGTACACACCACACACGATATACATGCAATCTTGTCTCAAGTACAGCCCAAACACATTTCCATGGCTCGACAACTAAGGTTACAATGTACTTTACTTCTACCTCAAAATGTCACTTTTCAGCGATGTACAACTTTAAATTTGGCCACCTTTTTGCCTCTTCAGTCACCAGATTTGGCAAGGGGGAATGATGGAGCTAATAAAGCTAATAAGGAAGGTAATGAGGAAACTGACACTCTTTTGTTTAAGGAGATAGATGAACACGATTGTTTTCAGCTCATGGAACAAGAAACAATGGGATTCCCACATGTCACCGATACACCAATTTCAAATGCTGAGCACACTTTATATATAGATGGTAGCAGGTTTGCTGATGATAAAGGTAGATATCATACAGGATATGCTGTAGTCACTGACACCCAGGTAATAGAAGCACGGTCCTTACCAGTCCACATGTCAGCACAAGAAGCAGAATTAACAGCTTTGGAAAAAGCCCTAGAATACTTAGAAGGACGAGAAGGGAATATTTACACTGACTCTGCCTACGCTTATGGTGTAGCGCACGATTATGGAACCATATGGAAAGCTAGAGGTTATCTGACAGCAGCAGGTACACCTGTAAAACATGGAGAAGGGATTAAGAGAGCCCTGAACAATCTTCAAAAGGTTAAACGAGTGGCCATCATGAAGATAGCGGCACACACGAGCGCAAAAACAATTGAGGCAAAAGGAAATGCATTTGCAGATTTGACTGCAAAACAGGCAGCTCTAGGGGAAGGAGGCCCTGAGACCTTAGCAGCCATAGAGGTAAGTATCCCAGACCCAACATGGCAGCAGCTGAGCAGATTACAGGAGCAAGCAGGGGAGAGCGAGAAGGATAGGTGAGTCAGGATGGGAGCTGCACCAGACCTTGACAATGTATGGAGGGAAGGGGGCAAAGTATGCCTACCTGCCTCTATGTATCCAGCAATGGCAGCGGCAGTTCACCTAACCACACACATCAGTTCCAATTCCATGTATAGGATTGTGAACCAAGGATGGCTCGCCCCTGGATTCAGTAGTACTGCGAGAAACTACTGTGCAGCCTGCCAAATCTGTCTCCTGAATAACCCAGGGCAGAAAGTAAAAACCCCATGAAAACACCAGGTCCAAGCCCAATACCCCTTCCAGAGACTGCAAATTGATTATATACAAATGCCTAAGAGCGGCCCCTTTGAATTTGTTCTCGTGTGCATCGATTTATTTTCAGGCTGGCCCGAAAGTTACCCAGTGAAATCAGGTACAGCAAAAGTCACAGCCAAGAAACTGATCACTGAGCTAATACCTAGGTTTGGTCTTCCTGAAACCATAGAATCAGATAGGGGGACACACTTTACAGGAGAAATCATGCAGAATGTAATGGCTATGTTAGGGATTCAACAGAGTTTTCACACCCCTTACCACCCACAGAGTTCAGGATCAGTAGAAAGAGTAAATGGGACAATAAAGTTAAAAATACAAAAAGCCATGCAGGAGTTAAATAAACCATGGCCTGAGTGTTTACCCTTAGCTTTGTTCTCCATAAGGTACACCCCCACAGGGAAAACAGGGTTATCTCCGTATGAAATACTTTTTGGGAGTGCACCCAGACTAGGTTTATACTTTCCCCAGAGTATGCAATTGCAATGTGATAGTTTGACTGCATATGTGATACAATTACAACAACGTCTAACTAAGATCCACAAAAGTGTGTATTCTTCTCTTCCAGACCCTAACTCAATAGCAGGAACACACACACTGCAACCAGTAGATTATGTACTGTATATGTAAAGAAACACACCAGGAGAACCCCATTTTGAAGGACCATTCCAAGTATTATTAACCACTCCTACTTCAGTGAAATTGGAGGGAAAACCCACCTGGATACACGCCTCACATTGCAAGAAGGAACCTGGGTAAACAACATTATGAGATACCTACCGTATATACTCGAGTATAAGCCGAGATTTTCAGCCTCTTTTTTGAGGCTGAAAGTGCCCCCTCGGCTTATACTCGAGTCGCCGCTGTCTGACTGCTCGATCAGCGTATCGAGCAGACAGACGGCGGACATTAATTTTCAAAAGCCGCGCCTCCTTCTCCGCCTCCGCCTGTGATAGGCGGAACACTGAATTTCCCAGCAGTCAGTGTTCCGCCTATCACGGACATCCGCTCATTCTCATACTACGGACGAGTATGAGAGGATGTCCGTGATAGGCGGAACACAGGCTGCTGGGAAATTGAGTGTTCCGCCTATCACAGGCGGAGGCGGAATTTTGAATTGTAGAATGGCCGCCGAGAAGAGCGGCGATCCATCGGCACGGGACGGAGGAGGCACGGGACGGAGGAGGCACGGCACGGGACGGAGGAGACACGGGACGGAGGAGGCACGGCACGGGACGGAGGAGGCACGGGACGGAGGAGGCACGGCACGGGACGGAGGAGGCTCGGGACGACGGCGGCTCGGGACGGAGGCTTGGGACACAGGTAGGCTGGACACACACACAAGGCTGCACGGACACACACACACACACACACACACACACACACACACACACACACACACACACACACACGGATGGATGGATGGATGGATACACACACACACACACACACAGGGATGGATGGATGGATGGATACACACACACACACACACACACACAGGGATGGATGGATGGATGGATGGATACACACACACACACACACACACACACACACACACAGGGATGGATGGATGGATGGATACACACACAGGGATGGATGGATGGATGGACACACACACAGGGATGGATGGACGGACACACACACAGGGATGGACGGACACACAGGGATGGACAGCCATGTCTCACCCTCGGCTTATACACGAGTCAATAAGTTTTCCAGTTTTTTGGGGGTAAATTGGGGGCCTCGGCTTATACTCGGGTCGGCCTATACTCGAGTATATACGGTACTTGTCTACTGTTTGTTTAAGCTTGCTATTTTACAGTTATATGCCTGGACTCCTGGTATTAATGTGACTGAAGTTTACGACACAGCAGGGATACTTTGGGTTGTAGATGATCAAAAGGTAGCCAATGATTCAGGGTATGCTATGGATGAATATATCACAGTAGGGAATTTCACGGTTGAGGGACACAAAGGAGCATTGCACATAGATCAAAACATAGTATGGATAAGGGCAGAACCACCGGCAGAAATAAATATAACATTCCAGCTAAACACAAGCATGGGATGGCCTTTTAATAACACTAAGAAGCATAGATGTCATCAGTTAGGACCCTCACATACATGGAAACAGGCACAGAAACGAATTTGGGAACAAATGTATAACGTTCTGGTAACAGTATCCGAAGGAGGAAACATGTCAACTGACATGTTCACCCTAACAAATTTTGTAGCAATTAATCAGTCCAGTACTTTTCTCTGTGCCTCCTGGTGGAGAGAGGAAAGAATAGATGGGTGGTATTGGAATGCACAGTCCTACGGGTTTAATATACAGATCAGGGAGGAAGTGACCCCCGTATTTGAGTCGTCCATGCTATCACCAATACCTAGCACTTGTATCAATGTGTCAGTATCACAACAGAAAACCAAGATTAAGTTTAACATAACCTTTCCAGAAACACCAAAATGTAGATACAAACGTGCCTGGTATGACACTGTATTGGGATTAGCAGGCACTGGAATGGGGGTCTTGAACTCAGTAGAAATAGAAGAGATGAATAACAGATGGAGACATGCAGGAGGACATGTGGCTGATAGCCTAATGATCACAAGCAAATGGTTACCAACCACCTTTGAGACTCAACTCCAGGAAATACCCCTGTTACGATACATAGGTGAATTAATAAATCATACAGTAATAGCAGATAACATACTATGGAATCAGACTCAACAGTTCATAAATCTCACCCAGTGTTCCCTAGATATCTTGTCATATCATATACAGATAGACAGAGCTAGAGTAGAGTTGCAGCTGGGAAATTATCATACTTGGATGAAATATTTTAAAGGGTTGAACGATGATGGCATATGGTTCGAGGTAAAAGGGAATGAGATAGAATGTGAACAAAGGTGGTGTACGGGCAAGTTTGAGGCCTATAAAATAGAAGAGATAGTGAAAATGTGTGAAATGGTGGTAATGCCTCTTATTATAAAAAATGAATTTTGGTATCCTGAAATATATGGGAAATATGTGGACAATAAGAATAGAACACACAACCTTAGTTTATGTGAAAAGACAAATAAAGGAATAGTATGTGGGAGAAGTTCCCCTGTATATGAACCTTGTCTGCTGAAACATCAAACTAGCATATGTAAGTTTCAGAGGTCACCTGTTAATGAAAGTAATAGATTCATCGAAATAGGACCTCAACATATATGTATAATCACAAATAATAGTAACACCATGATAGCATTGAATAGATCTGCCCCTTTTTCGGGATGTATTAAGGACATAAAAATATTAAAGTGGGGCAATGATACATATCTTTTTGAACCAGATGCAGAAAAGATATTTTCTTCTGTCTATCAAATATCTAATCTTACCGATACTGCACCCTTCATCATTTCCCTAGACCCACTAAGGCAGATCCTGGAACAGTCAGAGCTGCTCAGACAACATATAGAAACACTAGAACACACTTTACAAAATAACCTTATATCTGCAGTAATAGACAAAGGCAGACTTGTGCATTTATCTTCACAGATACAACAGGATACTTCTCCACATTGGTATGACATTTTTAATGGTATGTCTTCCACTGCAACTAGCATATTCAATTGGTTATTTAGTCCTATGCTAATTGTAATTTCTTTACTAATAGTACTCACAATTATAAATATATGTGTATATAGGAAAATTCAAAAGAAGGTAAAGCGGATGGAAAGAAGATATTAAACTGTTGGATTGACATCACCCTTCTCCCACAAACTCCTCTTCAGAATTTAAGATGTTTGTAATATCTGGGGGGATGGGAACATTTCCCCTCTGGCAACCCGCGGTCAGGGAAAGTACCCTGGGGAAAAACTAACTAGAACTTGTTCATGAGGACCCAGGGGGAGGGAGAGGGATGATGTCAAAGGGGGAAATTGAGAAGATCAGGTTGTACTAAGTTAGAGTTGTTCTTTACTTGTTTTTCAGAAATTAGTGTTTGATGCAATATGGGAGTAGTTACGGCATCTGCCCCCCATCCGCCCCCCATGGGTCACATCGCATGATCAATTGTGTAACCAAGTATTACCTTATATGGAAATCGTATGATAACTGTTATCTTGCTGACCTGTCTTTGTTTGTGTATAAATACCTATGAATAAAACCTAACTAATTTGGCACGGGACTTCATGCTCGGAGCTGATATACGGAGAACGGTCTCTGTGTCTTATTTCTAAGATAAGAGCATAATAATTGGGAAACAGCAATATAAACTCATTAATGTGACCACATTGATAGTCACACTTAACATGGGCTACACTGGTCATGATGTACTGAAGGCCTGATCAGATGTGATCAATTTTCAGTGATTGGCACCATATTTTGTAGACTCTATAACTTTCACAAAGACCAAATAATATACACTAATGTGGGTTATTTTTACCAAAGATATGTAGCAGTATACATTTTGGCCAAAATTTATGAAGAATAATTACTAATTAGCAAAAATTTATGACAGAAACAAAGAAAAAGGCATTTTTTCAACAAAATTTACATTTTTATTTTATTTATAGCGCAAAAAATAAAAAACCCACTAGTGAGTAAATACCACTAAAAGAAAGCTCTATTTGTGTGGCAAAAGGGACACACGTTTCATATGGGTACAGTGTTGCATGACTGAGTAATTGTCATTCAAACTGTGAGAGCTCTGAAAGATGAAAATTGGTCTGGTCAGGGAGGGAGTGTAAGTGCACTGTATTGAGGTGGTTAAAGTGGTTGTAAAGTCTTGTTTTTTTCTTTAAAATGTAAGTAGAAAAATCTGTACGGTGAAATTACACAGGGATCCCTCCTCAGCCCCCTCAATCCTGCTGACCTGCAGTACGTGAATCTTCTTTTCTGACCCCCAGTATAGCCGCCTCATGGCTCCAGGTCTTAGAAACCCTCTCATATTTCTCTCTTCTTCCCCGCTGAGAGGACGGGCTACACGGGTTGTGATTAGAGTTCTCCTAAGCGTCCCTCCTGACGGGGTACATTTAGGAGATTAAGCTCCGGGGATATCTAAGCCCTGGAGCCATGAGACGGCTATACCAGGTGTCAGTTAGAGGGAGGAGGATCTGGACAGCCACACTCCAATGTAAACGCCTTAAGCACTGCGTAAACTGTTGGTGCTATATAAATCCTGAATAATAATAATAAATGTGTAGATTTCTTGGCTGCTAGGCCCGAAGCCCGGGGCCTACCCAGGAGGCTGCCAGCTGCTAGGCCTGACGAGGCCTATACAGGTGTTCAAGTTTATGCAGAGGAAAGCCTGCCAAAGATCCGATAACAACTCTAGAGGGATGGAGTTCTAAGGAACCACAAACGTTGCATGAGGTCCAGTGTGAAGTTTCCACAATCAGTGATGTTTTGGGGAGCCATGTCATCTGCTGGTGTTGGTCCTTTGTGTTTTATCCAAGTCCAAAAGTGTTTTGAAGCGTATCACAATGCACACTAAGGAAGTTGGAGTAAAACAACCCCAGCATTGGTGTCTCAGTGACAGAAATAACAACTCCCAACGTTCGTGTTAGTGGATGCAATAATAGCCCCTGACATTGGTGTCAGTGTACAAAATAATAGCCCCCCCAGTATTAGTATCAGCAATGATGAGGACCCCCCCCCCCCCCAATTACATTGGTGGTCACCGGCAGTGAAATTTATGCTCAAAATATGAATTTGTGTGAATTTACTAAGCTCCCCATGTGATCTATTAAACCCCTTTATAGCATGTGAGTAAGTATAGAGCAGAAAAGATAAAAAATGCTCTGCTGCATTGGTGCAATAGGAGTCTTCCCTGCTCTGATCCTGCATACACTGGGCTGGGGTAAGTAAGAGGCAGGTGTATGTAGCTTGCAACAACAACACCTAGAAGATTCCATAACTTATTAATGTAGTAAATTTGACACCCTGTTTTTTAGCACAATAATGGCAATCCCCCCTCCCCCCATTTTAAAGTGTCCATCTACATAAAAATAATTGTCTCCCAATCTGAGCACTGTATGCAACTCTACTGGCATCTTGTGGTCAAATATGGGTATATCAAGTATGGGACCATTCCACAGTTATAAACTGCCATAGATGATAACAGTTCAAACATCAGGACATTTTAGATAAGTAGCGCGGGCCTCTTTAAAAAAAATAAAAAATTCCCAGCAGTGCTGACAAAATAAACACAGAAAGGACTTTTTTATCTTCTCTCCTGTGATGCAGGGAGAGAGGGGACTGGACTGTGCCCGGACTGGCTGTTGCTACAGCTGAAGAGGAAAAAAAATGGGGATTGAAGATCACCAAAAAACCTTATTAAGGAACACTTTGGACTTTAAAAAAAAAAAACGACTTTAATGAAAATAACGTCATGAATTGATGCAATAAAATACCACTAGTGCCAAAATTAAAAAAAGACGTCAAACAACTCAGGGACCTGCCAGAAACACCCTTCCCCCCGCCCAACTATTGGGAAACAGGCTGGCTTTGCAGGACTTCAATCCTCCCGGGCTATTGCACTTGTAACTGGAATTGGCAAGCATGGACTACACACAACATGAGGATTTGCTACAACCCCCCCCCCCTTTTGTGAGACAAGAGATGGTGAGTATACTGATGAATAGCGGCTACATCCTGCCCAGTGATTGCTATATGGGTATACAGTGTTGCATTCTCCCCAGTCTTTATTCACCCAGTGACATGTGGCTGTAAATCTCCTTTCAGGGGGTTGACTTACAGCAACATTTGTGACTGGTTCTGGTGTTGATCCATAGACCTCATTCAAGGTATAGCCAGCTACTCCCATTTCCATTCCACAATTATCTCTATAACTTGGAGTCTCCTATACAAACTATTACCTCTATCTCATACTCCGCCTTACGGTTGCAGTTCACCTTAAGCCTGAGCTTGAAACTGCACTGATAGAAGACAACCATTCTCAGTTGATTTCTATTGATTTACTATTATTCTCTACACCTCACATGGATAAACTTAAAGCAGAGCTCCACCCAAAAGTGGAAGCCCCGCTTATCTGCTTCCTCCCCCCTCTGGTACCACACTTAGCACCTTTCAGGGGGAGGGAATGTGGATACCTGTCAAAAACAGGTACCCAATCCCACTTCCGTGTAAGGGCGCTGCGGCAACCCACATCATTTGCCGCTCCTCCTCCTTCCCTCTGCCACCTTTTGGGAGACACACAGCTCCCATAAGACAGCGTGACCATTCAGAAAGTGCAGAGCAACTCGCACATGTGCAGTAGGAAACAAGCTGTGAAGCCACAAGGCTTCACTTCCTGTTTCCCTTGGTAAGGACATCGGCAACTGCCCCCGAAGCCGATGGACGGGTCGGCTTTGGGTGCCGACATCGCAGACTCCTTGGATGGGTAAGTATCCTTATATTAAAAGTCATCAGCTACATAAAAAAAATTTTTTTTTAATACAGGCTGGACTTTCTCTTTAACACTCAATGGCAAGAAGATATTGTTGCATTACAGGACAACACATGGGCGGAAGTGGTAGGGAGTCAATTATCTGGAGTTATGGCAGCTGGGGATAAGGTTATTCAACTAAAATGCCCACAGAGAATCTATTATACCCCATTAAGATTGTATAAAATGGGTAAGGCTAGGCTCCTCGGGGTGTTACAGATATCATAAGAATACTGGTGACTTTTTTCATAAGATATGGGCTTGTCTCAGTGTAGGATGTTTCTGGTCCTCTATCGCTACTTTTAGGAAAGAAAAATTAGTTTTACCTAACATTTGTACCCCAAATACTGGTATATGTCTCCTAGGAGACTTAGAAGATGAAGAGCTTAGAGAATCCTGAAAATCCACACTGTTCCATGTTTCATTTTGCATGTTTTAAATTTAATAAAATTACCTTTAAGAATTTTTTTTTATTTTTTTGGCAAAAAAAAAAAAAAAGAAGATGGTGTACTTACAGTACCTGCTCTGTACAATATTGCACAGAGTGACCCCTTACCTCCACTTTCATAGTCCCCCACTGGCTCTGTCCTTAGCTCCCAACTGTCCCTGATTTCAAGGGACTTTCCCTGATTTGGAGCAATATCCCTCTGTCCCTCTTTCACCTCATTTGTCCCTCATTTTGGTCTGATCCATATAGTTGTATATACTGTAAAATGCATTTTTTATCTTTCAGTAAGTATTTCCCAGTGTTAAACCTTTCATCCAATTTCTAAATTGCTGCATGTGTACATCTTAAAAGCCAATATAAAGGAATGGCAGTGGTAAAAAAAAAAAAGCACTTGTGGATTTAATTATACTTTTTTTTGGTTAATTCTACTTTAAGGAGGTGGGGCCGGGGGCATGCCCTATGTCTACATACGTTTTTTTAGTAGGTGTCCCTCATTCCTATTCCAAAATGTTGGGAGGTATGCTCTGTCTGCTACTCCTTTCCTGTGGGTGCCCCCTCAGCAAGCTGGATGCTAAGTGGCACCTACGTGAGCGTGCTCTTGATCCGAGCTGTGTATCTCCATAGACACACATAGCCCGCCCTGATCCTTCCGCTTATGACTGAAAGCAGTAGGAGCTAATGGCTCTGGCTCATCTCAAAGTCTTCTGTGAGACCAGAAAGTCAGCGGTGCAATTATGCAGCCAGGGGACAGCACAAACTCGTGATAGGAGACAGGTGAGTGTTTAGGGGTTGGAGGGGGGGGGGGGGGGGTGAGGATGACAGTTCTGTTTGTTATACCTTAAAAGTGAATGTAAAATCACAGTATAAAAAAATAGCATCTACACTCAAAAAAAAACAAAATATCAAATATACTGACTAATTGAACTGCAGTTCATGGACTTTATATGCAAAACCAAAGTACAAGAAAATTACAAAGCTTTATTGATGCGCAAAAGAGAGTTTAACTGCTTCCCGTCCGCCATATAGTGACGGACGGGTGAAAGCACTTTTGTTCTGAGACATATGACATCCTCCCAATCATGGCACACAGCATGGTGATCGGTCGTGTGCCGTGTCTCTAGGACACAGCCTGTCATGTAGTCTCTTTATCATGTGATCAGCTATGTCCAATTACAGTGTAAACAGGAAATGCCATTTCTCTGCATTCCTCCCCTCATGCTGACAGCGCATGAGGAGAGGAGAGCCAGTCGATTATATAAGTGTCCTAATTATCAGCGCAGTCCCAACAGTGCCGCCAATCAGTGCCCATCAGGGATGCCTATCAGTGCCACCTATCAGTTCCTATCAGTGCCCATCAGTGCCCATCAGTGCAGTCTCATCAGCGGACATCAGTGAAGGAGAAAAATGACTTATTTACTACAATTTTATAACAGCACTAATAAAAACTTTTTTTTTTTAAATTTTTGATTTTTTCATTTATTTAGCAAAAAATAAAACCCTACTAGTGAATAAGGATGAGCTCAGGCGTGTTTGCATACTCCACATGCAGAGCCTGCCAGGAACATGGCTCGATTGTAAAACTAGGATTAATGAGTGTCCACACTTACACCCAGTGGTTCCTCGTCTTTTACTTTCAGTCCCAATGTTTTGATATATTTATCTTCAATTTATCTTCAATACTGCGTGCAACTCCACCCAAAACTGAAAATTCACCAGTGCAATCCACCGTGACTCGACTCCACTCCCAGCAATTACCAGTTCTGCTCTCACCTTATGATATGGGACCTTGTAGTTTACTGTATAAGTCCAGCTGGTGCTTTTTCCCCATCAGGGGTTAATCAGAATAGACTAAAACTGACCAGCATTGGTCTGAATGCTCACACCTACACCTTACTGGCAGTAGCAGCTCCTGTTGACTGCAGACATCACTATGCACTATGTGTAATCTGCTGTAGACACTTTAAAATTAGGTCCCCATCATCCCCTACATACCAGCTGAAAATTAAAATCAGGAAGACTGGAAATGTCCATACCCAACTGCCAGCAAACAGCGGGAAAGGACAGAAAAAAATATTTATACAAGATTACATTATCAGCTTCTCCTGTCTGCAGCTTTAATAGTGTCATATTTCAGGCACTGTTGGTAATTATTGTACGCTTGTTTTAGGTTTAGACTGCACACAGAGTTAAAAAAAAAGAAATCAGACTGACTGACGTTAGGAGGTGGGGTTTGAGACTGCTTAAACGTTTGCCGACCGATGCCTGTATATATACGTCGGCAGAATGGCATGGCTGGGCAAAGTAACGTACCCGTACATTACTTTGAATTTCCCACCGTGCGCGTGCCTGCCGCAAGCTCCGTGTAAAAACAGCATCTCCCCGTTCTACCTAGTGACAGGACTAGGGATGAGCATCGGCTGTTCGCCCGTTCGGCGAATTCCGAACGTTATGGGCCGTTCGCGCCAAATTCGTGTGGCGCTCACGGCCCACAATGCACTGCGTCATCGCAGTGCATTGCTGGCTCATGATTGGCCAAGCATGCACTGTGACCCCGCATGCTTGGCCAATCACAGCGCCAGCAGCGAGGAGAGCCATGATTGGCCACAGGCAGGATGCCTGTGGCCAATCATAGCTCAGGCTGTGTAGTACACGCCCCACACTATATAAGGCCGCCAGCGCGGCGGCCTAGTGTAGTGTGTTGGCGTCTGAAGCAGTTAGTGGATGTTCTGTGTACCTTCAACACAGTACACACCGATCGTTTTCGGCCGATTTTCGATCTTGCTGTTGTGTAGTGGTTGTTGTCTGTGTGCCCTGACCGCAGTATACACCGCTATATTCACCTCACCTATATAGCTAGTGATCTATCTTTTATAATAGAGCTTGCAGTCAGTAGTGTTAGGAGCTTGTGCGTGCTGTCTGCGTGCTCTGTACCCAGTACACACCGCTATATCCACCTACATAGCTCTTCTCTATTTGAGCCCACTTGCCATCTGCAGGAGTTATTGGAAGTTGTGTGTGCCTCCAGCACAGCACAGTATACATCTGTATATACCCCTTTATCTCTGGTGTTCTATAAAAAAGGCATCTGCAGGAGTTAGTGGGTTTTTTGTGCCTCCAGCACAATATACACCTGTATCTACCCTTTATTGCTGTTCTCTAATAGAGGCATCTGCAGGGCTTAGTGGGTGTTGTGTGACTCAATTACAGTATACCCCTTTATCTCTGGTGTTCTATAATAAAGGCATCTGCAGGAGTTAGTGGGTGTTGTGTGACTCCAGCACAATATACACCTGTATCTACCGTTTATTGCTGTTCTCTAATAGAGCCATCTGCAGGGCTTAGTGGGTGTTGTGTGACTCCATTACACTGCTGTTTTACCCAACTCCCTTCAGGCCATTACCATGTCTGGAAGGCCAGCAAGGAGAGGCAGACAGGCGCGAGCTGATAAAAGAGGGCAAGCAGGCTCTGTGTCTAGAGGCAACAGTGCTGGTCGTGGACGCGGTGCATTGTCATCAGCACGTGGCCATGGGACACGCTTCTCCTTTTCGGCAGCTGGACATGTTGAACCGCAACATGCCAACGACTTGGTAGAGTGGATGACTAAGCCCTCTTCATCCTCCTCATCCTCTCTCACCCAGTCTCAGGGTATTAGCAAAGCAGCTGCCAACGCATCATCTTCCCTCCTCTCAATGTCATCATCAGTGACTCCTTCCCTAGACCCACCACGTCCTCCTGAGGAGTCTCCTGAACTCTTTGAGCACAGTGTTGGGTACATGCTCCAGGAGGATGCCCAGTGTTTTGTGGGCTCTGATGATGACACTCAGCTAGAGGAAGGCAGTAGCGTGAGCGCAGAGAGAGGGGATGCTCAAGAAGGACAGCAATCTGGCAGTCATATTCCACAAGCTGCAGCATACTGCCAGGTTTGCTACAGCGATGAAGAGGGAGGGGATGATGAGGGCACTGACTCCACGTGGGTGCCTGGTAGGAGAGAGGAGGAGGAGGAGGAGGAGGCACATGTCCAACGAGGCAGGATGCCTTCCGGGGGCCAGCTTAGGGGCAGCACACCGACTGACTCACACCGCAGAGCTCCGCCTGTGCAGGGCGCTGCCTCTGCGCGTTATTCTAAAAGTTCTTTGGTGTGGGCCTTTTTTGAGACGAGTGCATCAGATCGCATCGCTGCTATTTGCAACATATGTCTCCACCGTATCTCGCGTGGCCAAAACATCAGCCGCTTGGGCACCACATGCTTGACCAGACATATGTTGACCTGCCATGCAGCTCGTTGGCAAGCGTACCTCAAAGACCCACACCAAAGAACAAAGCGGACCTCTCCTTGCTCCTCATCAGCTGGCATCTCCAACCCCACTAGACCTTCAGTCCTCTCTGAAACCTGCTCTGAGAGGAATGAAGGTGTAGAATTAGGTGTGTCACAGCCAAGTGCTTCCGGGAACTCTGCTAGCGGTACACCTACGTCCGATTATAGCAGGCAAATGTCCCTGCCCCAGCTGCTGGACCGGCGAAAGAAGTTCACTCCCAGCCATCCACATGCCCAGCGGTTGAATGCTAGCTTGGATAAATTGCTAGCACTTCAACTGCTGCCTTTTCAGTTGGTAGACTCGGCCCCCTTCCGTGAGTTTGTACAATGTGCGGTTCCTCAGTGGCAGGTCCCCAAACGCCACTTTTTCTCACGGAAGGCGATTCCGGCTCTCTACCGGCATGTGGAAGGCAATGTCCTTGCCTTGCTGGACAGGGCGGTCAGCGGTAAGGTGCATATTACCGCTGACTCATGGTCCAGCAGGCATGGACAGGGACGTTACCTGTCTTTCATGGCCCATTGGGTCACTCTTCTGGCAGCTGGGAAGGATGCAGGACAAGGTGCAGTAGTGTTGGAGGTTGTTCCGCCACCACACCTCCAAAATGCTACTATTGGTTGTGACACACCTCTCTCCTCCACCCCCTCCTCTTCTTCTTCCTCCATGGCCTCTTCCAGTGCTCTGTCCTCAGAACCAGCGGTGCTTCGTAGGCGTTCCAGGGGCTACGCAAGTACGCAGGCAAAACAATGCCATGCCGTGCTTGCGCTGGTTTGTTTGGGGGACAGGAGCCACACTGGGGCGGATGTTTTGTCAGCTCTGCAGGGGCAGGCCGAGAGGTGGTTGACGCCACGCCAGTTTAAGCCAGGAATGGTGGTTTGCGACAATGGCACCAACCTCCTCTCCGCCCTCCAACAGGGACAACTGACCCATGTGCCCTGTGTAGCTCACGTCCTTAACCTGGTGGTGCAGCGGTTCTTGGGCAGGTACCCTGGCTTACAGGATGTCCTGAAGCAGGCCAGGAAAGTCTGTGTGCATTTCCGCCAATTATTTAATGCCTGTGCTCGGCTGGCTGAGCTCCAAAAGGAGTTGAACCTGCCCAAGAACCGCCTTATATGTGACATGCCCACCAGATGGAACTCAATGTTGGCCATGCTACAGCGGCTGCACACGCAGCAGAGGGCCATCAATGAGTACCTGTGCGACTACGGCACCAGGACAGGGTCAGGGGAGCTCGGTTTTTTCTCACCACGCCAGTGGGGCATGATCAGGGATGCATGCACTGTCCTGTCGCCGTTTGAGGAGGCCACAAGGATGGTGAGCAGTGACAGTGCATGCATCAGTGACACTGTACCTCTTGTCCACCTCTTGGAGCATACGCTGCGTGGAATAATGGACAGGGCACTTGAGGCAGAACAGAGGCAGGAAGAGGAGGGCTTCCTTGCCTCTCAAGGCCCCCTTTATCCAGACAGTGTTCCTGCTGTGCCACCCATCACACAGGAAGAGGATGAGGAGGAGGAAGAGGAGGAGGAGGATGATTGTGTCAGCATGGAGGTGGAGGCTGGCACTCAGCATCAGCAGCAGCAGCAGTCTTGTAGGGATGATTTACAGTCCCAAGAAACACGTGGACTTGTACGTGGCTGGGAGGAGGTAGCTGCGGATCATGTTGTCCTTAGTGACCCAGAGGACTCCGGACCGAATGCCTCAGCTAACCTACGCTGCATGGCCTCCCTGATCCTGCAAAGCCTGCGGAAGGATCCTCGTATTCTTCGGATCAAGGAGAGGGACCATTACTGGCTGGCCACTCTCCTTGATCCACGGTACAAGGGTAAGGTTGCCGACCTTATCTTGCCATCGTAGAGGGAGCAGAGGATGAGACATCTCCGGGAGGCCTTGCAGAAAGGTCTGTGCAACGCGTTCCCAGAGACTGGGAGGTTACAAACTCCTGGTCCTGGACAACGTGTTGCTGAGGCATCGGTCAGAAGGAGCGGTGGAGAAGGTGGCCGTCTGACTGATGCTTTCAGACAATTTTTTAGTCCGCAGCCCCAAGGTATGATCGGTTCCAGCACCCATCGCCAGCGTCTGATTTACATGGTGCAGGAATACTTAGGGGCAAGGTCAGACTTGGACACCTTTCCCACCGAAAATCCTCTTGCTTACTGGGTCTTGAGGATGGATTACTGGCCAGAGCTTGCACAGTATGCAATTGAGCTACTGGCCTGTCCTGCATCCAGCGTTCTTTCGGAACGCACCTTCAGTGCTGCTGGTGGCTTTGTTACCGATCACAGGGTGCGCCTGTCCACCGACTCAGTTGATCGACTGACCTTCATCAAGATGAATCAGTCTTGGATCACCCACAGCTACCAAGCACCTGAAGCTGATGTAACAGAATTATTTTTTTTGAAATATCACATCCCATCAAGACTGCCTATGCTGATGCTGAGTGACTGTCCTGTTATGTCGATTGTCTATCCTCTTCCTCCTCCGCTGATATGTTGGAAGAACATTTCTGGTTCTGGTTGATGCCATCAGCACAATTTTTCTGCCCCTGTTTAACAGGGGCGTTTAAGTACAATTTTTGATGCAATGCTTTGCAGCAGGGCTAATTCCTGCAATAAAACTAGAGTATATGGAAGAGGTTGCAGTGTGGTGGCACCAGCACCAGTGCCTAAGGCCCAATTTTTCTGCCCCTGTTTAACAGGGGCGTTTAATTACAATTTTTGATGCAATGCTTTGCAGCAGGGCTAATTCCTGCAATAAAACTAGAGTATATGGAAGAGGTTGCAGTGTGGTGGCACCAGCACCAGTGCCTAAGGCCCATTTTTTCTGCCTCTGTTTAACAGGGGCGTTTAATTACAATTTTTGATGCAATGCTTTGCAGCAGGGCTAATTCCTGCAATAAAACTAGAGTATATGGGAGAGGTTGCAGTGTGGTGGCACCAGCAGCAGTGCCTAAGGCCCAATTTTTCTGCCCCTGTTTAACAGGGACATGTAATTACAATTCTTGATGTAATATTTCACAGGAGGGCCCCTTCCTGTGCCCACCCAGAGTAACGGTGAGGACTTATAGTGTTGTGGCACCAGCACCACAACCACCAAAGGTCAATTTTTCTACCACTGTTCAACAATGGCATGTAATTACAATTCTTGATATAATCGTTCACAGCAGGGCGCTCCAGCGCCCACCAAGAGTCACTTTGAGGGCTTACAATGTTGTGGCAAAACCAACACCTTGTTCCGCCATTTCTGCAGAGCATATAGGGCAGGCCCCTACTTTCAAACATCCAATTTACAAACATCTCCTACTTGCAAACGGAAGGAGACAACAGCAAGTGAGATGAAAAAAGATGGACGACAAAACAAATTATACAAGGGTGATAACCCTTCCCTATGTTTTCCAAAAATCTTAAAAATAGTTTTTTTGACTGGAGCTACACTTTAAAAATGTACCAGTTGAAAATTAAACAGATTCAACTTAAAGCGAAGGTCCACCCTAAAGTGGACCTCCGCTTATCGGAACCCTCCCCCCCTCCGGCGCCACAATTGGCACTTCCGGGATAGCTCTCTGCGGAAAGGGGCGTATCTTACGCCCCTTTCCGCAAAGTCCTGCCCCTTTCCGCAAGTGCCCCGCTGCCTGCTGAGAAAACACACAGATCTCAGAGGCAGCGGGGACCGTCCTTATTGCGCAGCGTGGCTCGTGCATGTGCAGTAGGGAACCGGGAAATGAAGCCGAAAGGCTCCATTTCCTGATTCCCATACCCAAGATGGCGGCGGCAGCACCCGAGAAACGATCTACAGATCGGCTTCGGGTGCCGACATCGCGGGCGCGCTGGACAGGTAAGTGTCACTATTTTAAAAGTCAGCAGCTGCAGTATTTGTAGCTGCTGGCTTTTAAAAAAAAATAAAAAAACGCGGAGTCCCGGTGGACTCCCGCTTTAACACAACAAACCTACACAGTCCCTGTCTTGTTTGCACCGCCTGTATACTGCTGTTCTGAGTATACAGGGCCTGGGGGCCACACGCATTTCCTTTCTTTAATATGGGTACAGGGTTCCCCTTAATATGCGTACAAGTCCCAAATAGGCTGGTAATGAGCAGGGAGGGCTACCCATGCCATTTTTCTCAATGATTTTCAACCATATTGCAGGAACCAGATATAACATTAAAACCGCAAGCAGTTTTAAATGGTGTTATTTCCGTTTAATGTAATTTTGTGCAGGGACTGTTCTAAACACGGGAAACACGTGGCACTTCACAGGCATACTACAGACACCCCCCAGGCGCCATATTTAAAGGAATATTTCACTTTTTTTTTCACTTTAATTGTCATTAAAATCAGTGCTTCCGCCAAAACGGCCGTTTTTAAAAACATTTTAGGCATTGACCCATGTCCCCTGGGGCAAGAGCCAGGTCCCCAAACCCTTTTTAGGACAGTATCTTGCATATTAGCCGTTAAAATTAGCACTTTTAATTTCGAACGTTCGAGTCCCATAGACGTCAATGGGGTTCTAAAGTTCGTTCGAATTTGGGGTCCGTTCGAAAGTTCTGGTGCGAACCGAACCGGGGGGTGTGCGGCTCATCCCTAGACAGGACAATGATCTTCTGCTCCCTGTCATCAGGAGCAGCATCAGTGTTGTGTCACTGCTAGCCTATCCCCCAGACAGTTAGAAACACTCCCTCAGGACACACTTAACCCCTCCTCGCCCCCTAGTGGTTAACCCCTTCACTGCCAGTGACATTTTTACAGTAATCAATGCAATTATATTGCATTGATCGCTGTATTAATGCCAATGGTCCCAAAAATGTGTCAAAATTGTCCGATATGTCTGCCATAATATCGCAGTCACAATAAAAAAATCGCCATTACTAGTAAAAAAAAAAAAAAATGCCAGAAATCTATCCCCTATTTTGTAGACGCTAGAACTTTTGCATAAACCAATCAATAAACGCTTATATCAGTTTTTTTTTACCAAAAATATGTAGAAGAATACGTATCGGCCTGAACTGAGGAAAAAAAAAAAAAAGAGGTGATCAAATACCACTAAATAAAGCTCTACTTAAGGGGAAAAAAAAAGGATGTCAATTTTGTTTGGGTGCAACAGTGCATGACCGTGCAATTGTCAGTTAAAGTGACGCAGTGCTGAATCACAAAATGTGCTCTGGTCAGGAAGGGGGTAAATCCTTCCGGGGCTGAAGTGGTTAATAAATAATGAAAGATCAGAAAAAAAGTAAATAGGAGTAAAAAAAAAAAGATAAAAAATATTAACCACTTGCTGACCGCCCTATAGCAGTTTTACTGCTACAGGGTGGCAGCTTTGAGCTGGATCATGTACTGTGTATATTATATATATGTTATATATGCAATCCTGCACTTCCACTATGTGCGTGTTGCCAGCGCAGCGGGCTACTTCTGCTATGATTATTCACAGCAGAAGCCGATCTGTGGGTCTCAGTCACTTGATGTCTGCCAATATCCGCCGATCATCGCACAGAGACTCAGAATGGAGCTCTGCCTATGTAAACAAGGCAGATCTCTGTTCTGACAGGGGGTGAGCAATGGATTTTGCTTTCCTGCAAAGCAATAACTAAAATCCATCTCTTTCCCTGGTAAAAGCAGCAAATACAGTACACAAACACTGGCTAGGCACACAGTTAACCCTTTGATCGCCCTAGATGTTTAACCCCTTCCCAGCCAGTCATTAGTACAGTGACACAGTGTATATTTTTAGCACTGATCACTATATTAGTGTCATTGGTTCCCACAAAGTATCAAAAGTGTCAGTAATCGGGGGGCGTGGCGACCGCGCAACGTGATGGCCGCTTGTTGAAAGAGCTCCGCTCAATGCTCAGGGAACTCTAGCCCTCAAGCCCGCTACTCGCATCCCACGGCCGGCACATCAAACACCAGCGACGCGGGAGACTCCCGCCGACCTAGCGAACATGCGGAGGAGAACACAGCACCCGGCCAACACCATGAAATTACCGGATTTCTTTCCGGCGGTAGGCCGCGGGCTACAGAAAGATGGCGGAGGAGGCCGACACGCAGGGAGACGCTCTCACCATCTATCGTCACCTAAGACGAAACCCGGAGCGGAACACGCGGTGGAGATGGACGCGGAAACAGGTACACAATCCTCGGATTCGGACTCTCCGAACGTTTCCCCATCGTCACGAAGCCCTGTCAAGTCTAAGCCTAGACTTGACACTACACGAGCGTCTAACCGAACGGATTTAGAAACGACCGATTCGACTGGCGGAGGTACGACCATACAACCGCACGTGGATCCGTTCGCACAGTTCCCGACTACTGGTCAGCCTATCTCTGACACCACACTTAAAGAACTGTTAATGTTACTGAGGTCATCCCTACAATCCGACATGGCAGCCTGCTTAAATCAATGCAGAGCTGAGATTAATGACTTGGGGGGAAGAGTGCACCAAGTGGAAACCAGAATGAGCGACGTCACCTCATCTTTTAATGCGTTGGTGGACTCGCACGCAATGCAACAAGAAACTATTGACAAAATGCAACTAAAAATGGCAGATCTTGAGGACCGGTCCCGTAGAAACAATCTAAAGATCCGAGGGGTCCCGGAAACAATCCTAACACAACAACTGCCATCCTACGCCCAGGACCTCTTCCAAGCAATGGTCCCATCACTGTCTCCGCTGGATCTGACGATTGACCGGATCCACAGGGTCCCCAAACCGTCGTTTTTACCCCAGGAAATACCCCGAGATGTCTTACTCCGACTGCACTTCTATCACACCAAAGAAAAAATCCTGGAGACGCTTAGAAAAGGTGAAAACATTCCGGAGGCGGCCTCCAATCTCCAGATTTTACCAGACCTCTCACAACACACCTTACAACTTCGCCGCAACTTGGCGACAGTTACCAAAGCCATGCGGAACCACAAGATCCTATATAAATGGAAGTACCCCGCCAAACTGCAAGTGACATTCAACGGCTCCACCCATCTCATCCAATCACTAGAGGAAGGGCTGCATCTCTTGAGAACCTGGCAGATCCTACCGCCAGACCTTCATCTGGACCTATCTCAGTCGTCCACCAGACCGCCGACCAAACTGCATCCCGATTGGCAAGTAAAACAAAATCGTAGATCCAGAGCTCTTCACACTTGAGTTCTTACAACATGGTCATCCTCTCCATAGCTTCCAAATAAGTTCCCTGAGCATTCCTGGTACATGTTATCGTACCGTAAACCCCCACCCTGGGCATTCATATTGCCTGACCCGTATGGGTCTTGTTTCTTACCCCAGTTCTCCTGTTTTCATTTTTTTTCTTTTTTTCTTTTCTTCATTGTTCCGACTATGTTCCTTTCATGTTCTTTTTGGCGCTTATACATGTCATGGTACTGGCATACGAATATGACCAACATTCTGATATCCCTAAGAATCCTATTTAACCACGGTTCATTGTATCCCTACCTGCTATACTTCGATCCTCATGGACACAACCTGCGTAAATACGAGACCTCTCGAAACAGATGCTGCACAATAATTGTTATAGTTCTACCTCGCAATTTGGGCCCAAGATACTACACCTATACAAAACACGATATGTCCTGGACCGTAAACCTCTTCTTACGTAACTACGAGATTATATATCGCTCTTTAATTTGAACCCATGAATATCAATATTTTATCGCTTAACGCGCGCGGACTTAACCATCCTGCTAAAAGACGATCCCTCTGGACTGAAGCAATCAAGCAGAAAGCTGACATCCTGGCAGTGCAAGAAACCCACTTCCACAAACTGTTCACGCCGCTTTGCACACACCAGAACTTTCCGTCCATCTTCCGCTCCTCCATAGCGGCAAAGAAAAGGGGAGTCATGATAGCCGTGAAAGATTCAGTGAACTTTGACCTTAAAGATTCCTTTATCGATCCCGATGGCAGGTTCATTATATTGGTTTGTAATGTCAATAAGATCCCTATTACTTTAGCTTGCATATATGCTCCCAACTCGCACCAACTGAGGTTCCTTAAGAAAGTTGTTAAGCGGATGGAGTCGATGCGAGTTGGAAATTTACTGATTTGTGGGGACTTTAATATGATTCTCGATAAAGATTTAGATACCTCATCTGGAGTCAGGAACCACTTTCCCAAATTCCGCGAACTCCTACTACAGGAAGGACTATATGATGCCTGGCGTTGCCTTAATGCAAACGAGAGATCGTATACATACTATTCACCAAGATTCAATTCCTACTCCAGATTAGATATGTTTATTACTGATGGGGAGTTGCTCCACAGGGTCACAAAATCTTCTATCCTAGATATCACTTGGTCAGACCATGCCCCTGTGTTGATTTGTATTGCAGGAACCAGATCCCAAGTTTCGTCTCGTATTTGGAGGAATAATGAGTCGATATTGCAAGACCCAAAACTCCAATTAGAAATTTCCCAACATTTGGAAGAGTACTTTAGATTTAATGACCCTGAGTATACTAGTCCCTTCACCAACTGGAATGCCCATAAGGCTTTTATAAGAGGAGTCCTGATAAAACTCAATTCCAAAATTCTTAAATCTCGATCTGCTACACTAAACGATTTATTAAATGAACTCCGCTCTTTAGAACAAACAAATCAATCTAACCCTTCCCCAGACCTAGCCGATAAACTATTTCATGTGAGATACAAAATAAGGGAATGGTACTGTGCTCAACACGAACAAGCCATGAAAAGACTCAAAATAAACTATTATGGGAATTACAATAGAGCGGGGAAGCTTCTGGCCAACCGGTTAAAGGATAAACGCTTCAAAACCTCGATCCCATACCTGCTCCACCCCACGACCTCGGCAAAGATAGAACATCCTCAGGCAATTGCGGATGCATTTGCAGATTATTATGCTTCCCTTTATAACTTACACCTGGACCCAAACACGAATACACCTACAAAAGAGAGTATAGATTCCTTCTTAGCCAAAATCCGACTACCCTCATTATCACAAACACAACTCCAGGAGTTGGAAACCCCATTCACCCCAACGGAAGTAGAGAAAGCAATTCGATCACTGCCTCTGGGAAAATCCCCAGGCCCAGATGGCCTCTCCAATGCCTACTATAAACATTTCAGTACCATACTATCTCCACACTTAATATCCATATTCAATATAGCTAGGAAAACCGGATCTTTCCCTATTGAAATGCTAAAGGCCTATGTCATTACATTACCCAAACCAGGGAAACCCTCAGATACCCCTGCCAACTTCCGCCCTATTTCTCTTCTCAACGGAGACGTTAAATTATATGCGAAAGTGATAGCAAACAGAATTTACGATATTATGCCTACCTTGGTGGGTCCGGACCAAACCGGATTCATGAAGGGGAGGCAAGCCTCAGACGCTACACGACGTCTATTGAATATCATCCACCAAGCTAGAGCTCGGGGAACGCCGTCTCTGCTTCTTTCAATAGATGCAGAGAAGGCGTTCGATAGGGTCCAATGGGAATATATGGAAGCGACTCTACGTAAATTTGGCTTTCAAAATGAAGCCTTGTCAGCCATTTTAGCGCTCTACTCCAATCCCTCTGCCCAAGTCTTTACCATGGGGCTCTTGTCCAAATCCTTCAACATATCGAACGGTACCCGTCAGGGGTGCCCTTTATCACCGCTAATTTTTAATCTGATGATAGAACCCCTGGCGGAGGCCATCCGAACCCACCCACAAATTTCAGGACTAAAAACCAAACGAAGGGAACACATAGTGAACTTATTCGCAGATGATATCATCTTGTTTTTATCGAATCCAGTAGTATCCCTCCCGTTTACACATGCTATCTTAGAAGCTTTTGGACAGATATCCTTTTACAAGGTAAATTTTACCAAATCCCTTATACTAGATCTAGGTCTAAACCCTCACACGAGCTCTCATCTGAAAAAAATGTACCCCTATATATGGACTTCTACGCAGATCCCCTACCTTGGCATCCTATTAACAGCAAATCTACCCCAGTTAGCAGATGTCAATATGAAATCTCTTTTACAAGACGTTAAATTGACCCTTTCCAAAATTTCACGCACTGAATTGTCATGGGCAGGTAGAATAGCATCATATAAAATGTTAATTCTGCCAAAAATTCTCTACATATTTAGAACTCTCCCAATACCATATAAAGCCTCACATTTCCATGAATTAACAAAACTCCTTAAACAGTACATCTGGCAAGGCAAGAGAGCCAGATGCCCAACCCACAAACTTATAAAACATAGGAAAGCTGGAGGCATGGGCCTCCCTGACATTAAAGATTACTATTGGGCGGCTATATTAGCACAGGCGAAACTTTGGTTCCTCCCCAACCCTGAACAACTATGGGTAGACATTGAGGCGTCTATTACAAACACCCACCCTATTAGTCTCCTTCTTCTAGCAGACGCTTGGAAACTCAGACCCTTGACACATTTCTCTCCTCCTATCGTAGCGACCATAACAGCCTGGATACATCTCTGTCAACAGCAACTGATGGGGAAGCCTTCCACTAATGTTAGACTCCCGATTCAAACTTTAACTATACTACTACCGTACAGTAACATCGCCACGTGGGAAAACTCCGGAATAGCATGGGTAGATGAGCTATACAACCAGGGAACACTAAAATCATTTGAATCCTTGAGAATCGACTTCAAACTGCCCCAAACCGGCAAATTTCTATACAACCAGGTATCATCATTCCTATCGAGATCCCCACCACCAACCATTGAAATTCAAACACTCATATGGCAATATTATGTTTCTCATAACTCCAGAGATAGAGGTATATCCCTTCTATATAACACTTTACAACACAAACAACTTCTAACGAAATCTCCCTCTATGCTTACTTGGGAGAACGACTTACACCAGAGCTATGACATTAGCCAATGGAGCTCTGCCCTCAGATATAACTATAAGGCCTCACGCTGTGTTAGCCATTGGGAACTCACACAGAAGATATTACATAAATGGTATAGAACCCCCCACCAATTAGCCAGAATGTTCTCAACTCACTCGTCTCTATGTTGGAGAGACTGCGGCAACGTAGGCACCATACTACATATATTTTGGCACTGCAAAAACGTCTCTAGTTATTGGAGGAAATTATTTAGTATACTTGCGGAAATTACAGGGGTACTACAGCCCCCTAACCCGGCTTTAGCAATTCTCCATATAGGTATTGATAATTACCCACCCGAGTTCCGCATAGTAGTGACACACTTCCTTATCACGGCCAAGTTGGTTATAGCCCGACATTGGAAAAGTGTACTATCCCCAAATCCATCAGAAGTCCTAGTTCAAATAAATTTAAACTATCATTATGAACGATTACTAGCTCTCAGGAAATCTTGTGGCAAAAAATTTGATTTACAGTGGAAATGTTGGACAGAGTGGTATAAGAAATAATCACTACTTTAAGTAGCAGCAAGATACCTTGAACAGATCCCAAATCGAACGTCCACCACTCCACGACCCATTTAATGTCATTTAACTCTACTCTGTGTGGCCCCTCTGTCACAGCGTGATCCCAATTTGGGGTGCAGAGGGAGCCACACAGAGGTCCGAGTAATCTAAGGGATGCTGACCGAATAGAATTCCAGGTTGATCCTTAAATGTGACTGTTCGAGTTCAGACTTATGGATTCATGAGAAAAGCCAGTAGACAGAAAATGTGCTGTTACTTGTAAGCGAATTTCTATAATGTTCTATAATAGTTGGTGATCTCCTTGAATTACATTGGTCTGATTATTCCTTTTATTTTTCTCTCTTTGTTTTTCCTTTTCTTTTGATTGATCTTTCTAGATTGATTTCTTTGATTTACCGTATATACTCGAGTATAAGCCGAGATTTTCAGCCTCTTTTTTGAGGCTGAAAGTGCCCCCCTCGGCTTATACTCGAGTCATCGCTGTCTGCCCGCTCGATCAGCGTGTCGAGCAGACAGACAGCGGCCATTCTATCATTCAAAAGCCGCGCCTCCGGCTCCGCCTTCGCCTGTGATAGGCGGAACACTGAATTTCCCAGCAGCCTGTGTTCCGCCTATCACGGACATCGTATCATCCTCGTACTACGGACGAGGATGATACGATGTACGTGATAGGCGGAACACAGGCTGCTGGGAAATTCAGTGTTCCGCCTATCACAGGCGAAGGCGGCGGCGCAGCTTTTGAATTTTACAATGGCCGCCGAGGCGCCGACGAAGAGGGCACGGGACGGAGGCAAGGCAAGGCACGGCACGGGACGGGACGGGACGGGACGGGACGGAGGCAAGGCACGGCGGCGAGGCACGGAGGCAAGGAGGCAAGGCACGGGACGGAGGCTCGGGACAAAGGCTCGGGACACAGGTAGGCTGGACACACACACACACACACACACACACACACACACACACACACACACACACAGGGATGGATGGATGGATGGAGACACACACACACAGGGATGGATGGATGGATGGATGGAGACACACACACACACAGGGATGGATGGATGGATGGACACACACACACACAGGGATGGATGGACGGACACACAGGGATGGACGGACACACAGGGATGGACGGACACACAGGGATGGACGGACACACACACAGGGATGGACAGGCATGTCTTACCCTCGGCTTATACACGAGTCAATAAGTTTGCCAGTTTTTTTGGGGGTAAATTGGGGGCCTCGGCTTATATTCGGGTCGGCCTATACTCGAGTATATACGGTACTTTGATTAGTACTAGTTATCGATATGTAATAACAACCACAGATCACTGTCATTTATAATGGTTTATTTTTCTTTTTTCCTTTTATTGTTTCTTTGTATCACATGGAAATCAAAAACTTAATAAAAATGATTTAAAAAAAAAAAAAAAAAAAAAGTGTCAGTAATCGATTGTTAATATCATAGTTCTATAAGTTGCTCATCACCGTCATTAGTAGGTATTAAAAAAAAAAATTCCATAAATATATAATATATAATCCCTATATAAAAACATATTTTTCATATGCTATAACTTTCAAGTAAACGGAACAATATACGTTACTTTATGGGGATTTTTATTTATTTTTTACCAAAAACTTAGCAGGGCCTAAATTTATGAAGAAATTTGATTTTTTTTTTTTTTTTTTTATATATATATTTTTTCAGAATTGTTGGTCTCTATTTTTTATAGCACAAAAAAATAAAACACAGTGGTTGTAAAATACCACCAAAAGAATGCTCTATTCATGGAAATTTTATTTGGGTACAGTGTTGCATGACAGTTAAAATAACGCAGTGCCATATAGTAAAAAATGGACTGATCATGCATGGGGGGTAAATCTTCCAGAGGTCAAGTGGTTAAAGAAAATAATGATAAAATAAAAGCAGGATAAAAATGAAAATATCTGACCTGTAGCAAAGCTTTGTATAAAGTGATAAGACTCATTTCACAGTGCTAACATAGGAATAAAGATCTTTATTTAAGCCATGGGATTGTAAGTTTTAAATATCAATCAAAATAACGGTCACTTTAATAATAAAAAAAATAATTTTGTATGTGAGATCTGTATACTGAGCCTAGAGGCTGAATTCACAATGCTAACACACCAGATGAAAGGTCCCTTTAAAAACGGCAGTTATTCTTGGCTGAGTGCCAGAGATCTAAAAATAGAACGTCAGTTACTCTTGGCTGAGTGCCAGCTGCCCCTATATATAAGAGCGAGCTCAGTAGGATTCTGCCAGTCCTAGAGTGTTTACTGAACAGAGCAGACCTGTTTTGTTTTCTCTGGCGATATTTTGCTTGCGATTTTATCCTAGCGATTTAATACTAGCAATTTCATTTTAATACAATTGTATTGTAATTTCATTCTTGAACCCTTCAAGCGTGCTTGAATTCTTCAGAATGAGATTTTTTCAGTGTAAAAAAGCTGTTTATCACAATAACACCAAAGATAAACAGACCACTGGAAGACCACCTATGGAAGGAGGTATCATTGAACAGCCTGCAGATACCCCAACCAAGAAGCCTTCAAGAATGAAGAGGGCTCAAGTTTTTCTCCGTGGCTGCTTTAGAGCCGCCGCTGGATGCTTTTGTGTCAGCTGTAAAGCGTGTGGTCCACACCAGAAGACAGACTGGACTGGTGAGTATTGAGAATATTGCTAGATTCATTTTCTACTTTTCCCCATTGATGACAGGTGACATTCCCATATGAACATATGTATAGGGATGGCCATGAACAGGGCACAGTGACTGGCACACATGGTCCTGGATAGACATACATTGGAACAAGCAGTGTGGGGAGTAAATCACATAGTGAATGGGAAGGAGACAAGCCTGGTCCACATTAGAATTGCTGGGTTGTGTCTTGTAAACACCAATCTGCAGATTATTGTTTTTAATTAAGAGAAGCATATGGTAGATCTTACAAAACACAACCCTGCAGTCTGATCCCTACAGATCCCTTTTCATTGGGACATGATTAGGACTGTTAGCAGCTCTCTGGTCTCCTTGGACTGTAGAATGATGTCTGTTCATTTCTAACAATGAAAGCCTCTTCCACAGATCCACAACGATCGGGGGGGGGGGGGGGGGGGTCAGGTGGAGATTTGTGTCCTGCATAATTTCTATATCCTCACCCCTGACAGTCTGTATACAATATGGAGCTGATAATTATACCCAATTCCTGGTGTTGGGTATCATAAATTAACCATTGTGTACAGGGAACTCCTCCGCTCACCCCCACCCCTCTGCCAACCAACCTTTTCTTATTTTAACAAGCTTTGCATGCCCATTACTACAGGCTAGGCTTTATCCCCTCTTATCACCTGGTATTCTGGCCAGTAACACCCATTGTATTAGAGTGCCTACACTCTGGATGAAGGAGCACAGGGGGCACAGCAGACAGCAGCATTGCGAGTCTGGAAGGAGGGGAGTGTTAGAATTACTAGCAGATTTAGATATACTAACAAATGGAAGCCAAATTCCAACTAATAAAAGCTGATCATTGTAAGCACCCCTGCCAGTGGTAAATGGTTTATCTCATCCCTTTAACTCAGGGTTTCTTGGAGGAACCATTTGCAAAAAGTATGAGATCTTGTGGAACTCAAATCTACAGCTCAGGGAACTTTGGATGTGATCATGTAGATATATCAACAATGTTTGTAGAAATATCATTAAATCAGGGTTTCTCATCCAGGGTTCTGCAGAAAATCAACTTTGTGGCAGATGCATATACATCCAATTTTGTTTCAGTACTATCAGTGAACATAACATCCCACCCCATACACAGCATATCCCTCCATACACAGCATCAATGGAATAAGCTGTCCTGCAACTTTATTACACATTTGCACATGCACAGCATCCCACCCCATACTCTGCATATCCCTCCATCAGACATGTACTGGCCATAGGGACTATAGGGAGTTTCCCGGTGGGCCGATGGCTTAGTGGGCCGGTTTCAATGACAGCCAGTGGCATCGCTGGGGGGGACTTTTGGGGCTATAGCCCCGAATCTGGGGCCCATAGCCCCAAGTCAGTCCAGGAGTCCCCAACCACAGGGTCCTGGCCCACTACTTGCCCTCTTTCTGGTGACCCTGATATTAGGAGGGGCTTTCTGTGGACCCGGATGTAAGGGGGGGCTCTGTGGGGACTCGGATGTAAGGGGTTGGCTGCCTAGGGACCCTGATGTAAGGCGGATGGTCTCTGGGGACTCTGATGTAAGAGGGGCTCTCTGGAGACCCTGATGTAAGGGGAAGGCTATATGGGGACCCTGATGTAAGGGGAGGCTCTCTGGGAACCCAGATGTAAGGAGGGGCTTTTTTGCGCAATTGCGTACAGTTTATATACTGTTTTTTTGCGTGTTTGCAAAATTAAAGTGGGCCGGTCTGGATGAAGTCCAGGGCCAAATTTTTGTTCCAGTCCAGCCCTGCCCTCCATACACAGCATCTCACACCATATACAGTATCCTACCCCATACACGGCATCCCATTCCATGCACAGCATTCTATACACGCCATCTGTATCAGCAACATATGCCTGCTCTCTCCTCCCAGCGCCACCCTTTGAGTTCACAGGAGGCATCGGGTATCAATGCAAGCTGATAGTACTCACTATAAGTGCGCATTGAAAACAATATTTAGCGGATATACATCTGCCACAATGTTGATCTGTTGTGGAACCCCTGAGAACTTCTGGCAGAAAAATTCTGCTCTTACGAATACATTTGCAGCACAGCTTATTCTATTGAAATTCAATAAACTTACTGGCAGCATCACCAGATAAACATAAGGAATGACAGCCTAAAAAAGAAAACTAATGCAGCTAGAACATCTAAAGCCGCATACACACGTAGCCGTCTGTCCGACGTACTTAGTCTGGCGAACTTCCCGCCAGACTGTCCGTTGGTCTTTCCGAACGGGCTACTTGCCCACACACAGTACGCCGTATTAGTCTGCTGAAAAAGTGCCAAGTCCGCCGTACTGTCCGCCCTACTTTTGAAATGAACGGACTCGCCCACACACGCGGAGGAAAGTCCGCTCATTTCGAGCGCGTCTCCAGGTAGGCGGGGCCAGCGAAGGATGCGTCGCTGGCCCCGCCGCCTGGTATGGACTTAAAGGGGAACCCCAACGCCGAAAAAAATCGGTGTGGGGGTCCCCCCAAGTCCACATCAGACCCTTGTCCGAGCACGCTACCCGGCCGGCCAGGAAAGGGGGGACAAGCGAGCGCCCCCCCTCCTGAGCCTTACCAGGTCACGTGCCCTCAACATGGGGGGTGCCTTGGGGAAGGGGGAGCCGCGCAGCACCCCCACCCCAAAGCACCTTGTCCCCATGTTGATGAGGACAAGGGCATCTTCCCGACAACCCTGGCCGTTGGTTGTCGGGGTCTGCGGGCGGGGGGCTTATGGGAATCCGGGAGCCCCCTTTAATAAGGGGGCCCCGGATACCGGCCCCCCACCCTATGTGAATGAGTATGGGGTACAATGTACCCCTACCCATTCACCTGTAAAATAAAGTACAAAAAAAAAACACAACACACAAGATAAAATAGTTTATTGCACAGCTCCGGGGGTCTTCCGTCTTCGGGGGGTCTTCTCGCCGGACTCCTCCGCTATCTTCTTGTAGCTCTTTTACTAGCGGAGGAGCCCGGCTTTCTTCCTCGCCGCCGGCCTCTTCTTCCGACTTCGGGGGTCTTGTCTGTCAATAGCAAATACTGTGGTATTACAAAGATCTATTGAATACAACTTACAATTGCAACCATCAGATACCTATAGCGACAATCCATAAGATTAAAAGCAACATCAAAAATAGCGCAGCAGCCACGGGAGACCGTCATCACCCTTGGAGACCCAGTGTAGAACAATATGCAATATAAAGCCTAAAAAATCATCAAAAGAGGGACTCACTACATGTGGGACATGAAAAAGGAACCAACTGAGGCCCATGAAAAAGATCCTACAATGAAAAAACGAGAGAGAGATATGACAAAGATGTGGAGAGACACAGAGTATGTGCAAAGTATATTGTATACCTGTATTGCCTAGATGTATAAGAGATCATAGGTTCATATGCATACCTGGGTATGTGCTCAGGGGCAGGAGTGGAAGACAGATGTCCGTCTTCTAATTATAGTATAAGGGAGACACTGAAGGGACAGAATATATATATGTTTACATTACTACTAACACTGTACCGCAGGTGCAACAAACTACATCAGCATCAGTGCTATATATGGTTCCGGCTTCCACCAGTGTGATGATAAATGGATCACACGATACTCAGAGCATATAACCAAAAATAAGTAATATATAGTTCAATAAAGTTAAAACAAATGTTCCTCCCTAATAGGTACCCTATAACATGTAATAATATGTCTGTGGACAAAAAGTACAAGCAACATCAAATCCAAATGTGCCCTGGAGTCCACAGAAATGGATACCCCACGCATAGAGGTAGACAAACATCTCAAAGATGAACCTCCAAACCAAAGGAAATCTAGCCCAAAGCAAAGGCAAAAACAACCAGGCTTAGCATTATACCTTCAAAGCTGTAGAAGTCTGACTTGTGTCTCTTCAACTGGTCTCATGTGAACAGGTTGCATTTCCTATTCGCAATCATTGACCCAATTTAAATAGTGTCCAGGCATATGAGCCGACGCGCCCAGCAATTAACATCAACTGGGTGCCATCAGCACAAACGAGGACCATCACGTCGCCATGCCACGCATGCCTAGACACTATTTAAATAGGGTCAATGATTTTTAACAAGAAATACAACCTGTTCACATGAGACCAGTTGAAGAGACACAAGTCAGATTTCTACAGCTTTGAAGGTATAATGCTAAGCCTGGTTGTTTTTGCCTTTGCTTTGGGCAGATTTCCTTTGGTTTGGAGGTTCATCTTTGAGATTTTTGTCTACCTCTATGCGTGGGGTATCCATTTCTGAGGACTCCATGGCACATTTGGATTTGAGGTTGCTTGTACTTTTTGTCCACATACCCCATGTTATGGGATAACTATTATGGAGAAACAGTTGTTTTAACTTTATTGAACTATATATTACTTATTTTTGGTTATATGCTCTGAATATCGTGTGATGCATTTATCATCCCACTGGTGGAGCCGGAAACCATATATAGCGCTGATGTAGGTTGTTACATGAGCGGTACAGTGTTAGTAGTAATATATATATATATATATATATATATATATATATACACACATACTCTGTCCCTGCAGTGTCTCCCTTATACTATAATTAGAAGAAGGACATCTGTCTTCCACACCTGCCCCTGAGCACATACCCAGGTATGCATATGAACCTATCATCTCCTTATACATCTAGGCAATACAGGTATACAATAGACTTTGAACATTCTCTGTGTCTCTCCACATCTTTGTCATATCTCTCTTTTTTTCATTGTAGGATCTTTTTCATGGGCCTCAGTTGGTCCCTTTCTCATGTCCCACATGCAGTGAGCCCCTCTTTTGTTGATTTTTGGGCTTTATACTGAATATTTTTCTACACTGGGTCTTCAAGGGCGATAGCGGTCTCCCGTGGCCATTGTGCTATTTTTGATGTTGCCTTATGGAGTGCGCTATAGGCATCTGATGGTTGCAATTGTAAGTTATTCAATAGATTTTTGTAATACAACAGTATTTGCTAATAACATGTACCCCTGAGGAATGAGTATCTCTTGTAGACTCCAAAACGCGTCCCGTGAAGGATTCAACTCCTTGCCATCTATTTTGACTACTTGCGATATCAGTTATGGTTGACATGTTTTTATCTTTGTATTTTCTTAATGAATGTAGGATTATCTTTATATAACTTCCTGACCACTATTTGAGTGCCGTTAAAGTCCTACCCCAAGGGGAATCCTTCTTTTTGCATTTGTCTATCAGGATGCTGGCACTGTGATACAATCACTGCTACCTCTCTTCTATAACACACTTTATGAGCAATACTGCCCAGCACATATTGGGTGGGTGGTGTGAGGGCCTTGCACCGGCCCTGGATTTACCAAGCTCTGAAACAATGTGCAGCTAGGCAGGTGACATAGCTAGTTCCGGTTGCAGCTTCATAACTTCCTTTGTGATCAGCTCACTCATTTTAAAGTCTATCATCACACCACTGAATATACTTGTTGCCAACTACTTTGACTGACTTGTAGTAAGTATCATATCCAGTGGGTTATTATAAGTGCCAGGCAACCAGAATTTTTAAAACAACCAAGAGTCGTCCCTGTATCCCTGTCATGGAGGATTTATTGTCCCTAGCACTGGAGTTTTGAACTTTGCTGTCTATAATTCGATTTTCTACAAAGATACATTTATCAAATGTAGGTGAAGGTTCTATATCTGATTTCCTTTTCTTATTGCAGATGTATACAGCAGACACAGCTCACACAGCAGGCCTGCCCCAGTGAGCGAGATCAAACATGAAGTCCACGCGGAGACTCCACCAACATGTGTAGTCCACGCAAAGATTCCACCAACATGTGTAGTCCACGCAGGGACTCCACCAACATGTGTAGTCCACGCGGGGACTCCACCAACATGTGTAGTCCACGCGGGGACTCCACCAACATGTGTAGTCCACGCGGGGACTCCACCAACATGTGTAGTCCACGCGGAGACTCCACCAACACGTGTAGTCCACGCGGAGACTCCACCAACACGTGTAGTCCACGCGGAGACTCCACCAACACGTGTAGTCCACGCGGAAACTCCACCAACACGTGTAGTCCACGCGGAGACTCCACCAACACGTGTAGTCCACGCGGAGACTCCACCAACACGTGTAGTCCACGCGGAGACTCCACCAACACGTGTAGTCCACGCGGAGACTCCACCAACACGTGTAGTCCACGCGGAGACTCCACCAACACGTGTAGTCCATGTGGAGACTTCAACACGTGTAGTACACATTGAGACTCCACCAACATGTGAAGTCCATACTGACACTCCACCAACATGTGAAGTCCACATTGAGACTTCACCAACATGTGATCGTAGGTCCCCCAGCACTAGGGAGGTCAACCCAATGACATTGGATGGCTTCAGATTCCATCGCCTTCTTGGAGAGGGGGGTTTCGGAAAGGTAAGTGATCAGATCTTTTCTCTTAATTAGAATGTTCATCCAGGGCTACATTAGAGCTTCCTCTCTTGCTAACATTAGTTTCAGCAGGAAGTGATGGAATATCTGCGAGAAGGACATAGACTGAAATACCCTCCTCCTATGCTAAGCAAAGTATTTTGATTTCTATCTGTGTGGCTTTTGCAGAGCTGGAGATACACTTTAAAGCTCAAATTTTTCCATTTAATTCTGATAAATTCATTTGAGATGAATTAGCACAAACTGTTTTTATAGTTATTTTTTCCTTTAGCAGCTAATGCCAAGTAGATAAACCTGTCCCCTGCCAACATATTATAGAGCAGGGCACTTGCTCTCTGTGGGGAAGCAGTGATTTCTCTGCAGTGATCTGACATGCCCCCTGATGAGTCAGAGCTAGGGCTCTCCAATCAGAAAAGCCATGCAGATTTGGGGGCTCTGGGCTATGACTCAGAAAGGGACCTGTCAAACCTCTGTAGAAAGACCACTGCTTTGGGGGGAGGGGAGACAGGGATACAGGAAGAGCTTTTCAATTCAGGTTGTTGCAGCTTTTTAATGAAAACAATCTATAAAAAAATTATATTGTTCTTATTTGATTTTGATGCATCTTCAATGTAGTTAGCTCATTTCAATTGAGCATTCAATCGGACGTCTAACTTTATATAGCATTGAAAGAATCAGGGTGGTGAAGGACATCAGCTTCTCCATAAAAGAAGAATGAATGGGATGAACTTTTCTCGCTGTATTCTTTATTGACAAATATTTTAATACACCTGGATGAGTGAGACTCCAGCCAGGAGTAGGAGAAGGGCCCTGAATTTCAGCTGTTTAACCAATGTAGACCCTGTGATGAATAAAATGCCATTATGGTGATTCTACCATTATTGGTGACCCATAAATAAAGTATTAAATGTGATTGAACTTCTCTGATTGTCACCTATAATTTTTCCCTCTCTCTGTTTCCTCCAGGTGGTTTTGGCATCACACACCTCCAGTGATGAACCGCTGGCTCTCAAAATCGTGACCAAGAACAACGAATTCTACAAAGATACCCTCAACGAGAGCCAAATACTGAAGGAAGCTTGTGCCAGCCCATTCTGCACTTATGCATATGGTACCTTCCAGACAAAAGTAAGTAACTTCGCATTTTTGTTGGGAGAGGTCGATGTTAAACAGAGTGAATCATGTCTAACCTGAATCTTTCTTTCCTCTTCACAGAATCTTGCATTCTTCGTCATGGAATACCTAAGTGGTGGAGACCTGGAGAACTTCTTAAATAAGAGGGCACCAGTAAATATTGAGACAGCAAGGTAAGGCATGGAACCATGATAATAGGGATGGAGGTAGAACATAGTACTGTACATCGATCACATCTCATGCCCTGTACACACGGTTGGACATTCCGACTACAAAATCTGTCTGATTTTTCCAGACAAATTTTTGCCCAAGCTTGTCTTGCATACACATGGTTGCACAAAGTCGTCGAAAAATCCGATCGTTCAGAACGTGGTGACGTAGAACACGTACGACGGGACTATAAAAGAGGGCAGTAGCCAATAGCTTTCGTCTCATGATTTATTCTGAGCATGCATGGCACTTTGTCTGTCGGAATTGTCTACACACGATCGGAATTTAAACAATCGGATTTTGTTGGAAAATTTTAGATCCTGCTCTCAAACTTTGTGCATCAGAAATTCAGACGGAAAAAGTCAGATGGAGCCCACGCACGATCAGATTTTCCAACAACAAGATCTGATCACACATTTTCCATCCGAAAGTCCGACCGTATGTACAGGGCAAAAGTGTAGGCTTGTCCTACATACAAGATTGTGGCAGGAAGGTCTGACTTTTAGTACATCTGTCCTACTACAGCTCTACCTATACATGTACAATCACACACTGAACAGACATCTCAGGCACTGGACATATCTTAGCAAAATTCTTTTTTACCCCGAGAATGAACTGTCACGAGGCCTCTACAGATGCAGTATGTTCATATACATACTGTTATTGGCCAGTTCATCATCCAGTGGAAGCCTTCAACCTTGCATCTGATTGGACAATCTCTAAACTTTTTCCTCTCTAATTTACAAGTAATTATATCATATGGGGGGCTCTACCAAAAAATCTATTTGATATATATCTGACACGTTCTTGTATAATGTAATTTTTGATAAAGTTTGATTGTAAATGTGAAACTTTTTTTGTAGTTTTGTATGAAGAGGGGACGTTTTTTTTATTGTCTTCTGTTGGTCTTATATACACTTTAGGAGAGACTGTACAATCACAATCATATTTTTCAGAATTTGCAAAATGTATTTGTTACAAATTCAGTAATTTCAAATATCCATATACAGTAAAACATTTCTTTGTATTGTGCTAAATTCTGCTGTTACTGATAATATTTTCTTTCAATGAGATAAAGTTATTACAAGCATACATGACTATACATGATGATTGGAGCGATGGGATCAGTGTTTTGCTATTCTGTGGCTTAGATTATTATATGAAATAAAGCTGTTTGAATGGTCATCTTATATATCATTTTTTCTTTATCAGATTTCTCACCGCAGAGATCCTTTGTGGCCTACAGTTTCTTCATAACCGGGGGATTGTACACCGGGATATCAAACCAGACAACATTCTGCTGGATAGTGTTGGACATGTCAGACTCGCTGACTTTGGCTTATCAGCAACCGAGGTGCATGCATCCCAAACCCTGACTTCATTCGTTGGTACTTTACAATACATCGCACCAGAAGTGAGTATTGGATTATTTTGGATTTCCTCTCTTCTTGTCAGTAAAACAATCAGTACTGATCATTCTACTCTTTTTGATATTTTCATAGATCTATTTGGAGACGCCATATGGATTTGCTGCTGACTATTTCTCCCTGGGAATTATAGTCTATGAATTGGTGACTGCAAATTATCCATTCAAACAGTCAAATACTGAGATACGAAGAGATACGAAGTCAGACACTGCTTCCGACACCGACTTATATGCTGACTCAAGCACTGCTTCTGATTCAGACACTAATTTAGATGCCAGCTCAGACAACAATCTAGGCACTAAATCAGACGTTTCGGACACTGCTTCAGATGCCAACTCAGATGCTGACTCAGAAACAGAATCATACAACGAGGAGGAGTTCTGTAGAGACTTAATCTGCAACCATGAACCAAGATTCCCTGAGGATTTTAATACGGATCTCAAGGACCTCATAGAGAAGGTAAGTAAAGACCATCTATAGCCAGCAAAGAAAATGGCTATTTTATGAATAATTATAAAAGTGGAATAGCATAGTTATTGTCTTTGTATCATGGATAATCAAATTTTTGTATATTTTTACAGCTCCTATGCAAATGTCCAGAAAGAAGAGCGATTCTTGTTAAAGATCTGCGAAGCCACCCATTTTTTAAGAGCATAGACTGGTTGGAACTGGAGGCTGGAGAAGTAAGCCCACCATTTACCATGAGCACAGTAAGTATATGGACCACACATGGGTCCAATGCAGTGCATTGTCCAATGTTCTGCATTCTATATTCTCCCAGCACCTGAGTGTGTATAATCATTCATAACAAAAAGGCCATCATTGCACAAATTCTTCAGTACTAATGTTTATTCTCTTCACAGTGCTCAGCAGACCTGACAACACAGATGCCAATGGAGAAAATCATAGAATCTGCCAAACTAGAACTGAAGACCGAATTATCAGAAGAGGATCAGAAGCTTTATTGTGGGTTCTCTTTCACAAGCAGCAGATGGGGAGAAATACAAAGGCCACAGGTGCTATCAGCACTATGGGGATGTTGGAGGCCAGTATTTTCTAGGCATGTTAGATCAGCTAAAAAGGGAGGTTGGAGGAAGAAAGGAAGGGGGGGAGGGGGTAAGGAATAAAGTAAGGGAGGGGGAGGAAGAAGGAGGGGGGAAGGAAGAAAGGAGGGGGAAAGAAGAAAGAAGGGGGAAGGGAAGAAAGGAGGGGGGAGGGGAAAGGAAGAAAGGAGGGGGGGGGGGAAGGGAAGAAAGGAGGGGAGGAGGGGGGGGAAGGGAAGAAAGGAGGGGAGGAGGGGGGGAAGGGAAGAAAGGAGGGGAGGAGGGGGGGGGGAAGGAGAAGGAGGAGAAAGTATCAGACAATAACATAAAGTTACAAAAAAATAGAATACTATAGATAACCATAGTAGTCCATAGTGCTATAATCATGGTTAGGAAGGTAATAAGGAAAGATAAAAAGGGAATGAAAACCAGTGTGTTGGGATGAGAAACACCTACCTTGATCGGCAGTATTGACTAGCATAAAATGACCAATCCAGGGAGATCACTCCGATCATTCACACCAAGTTAGCAAAGACAGTCAGGCAATGTTAAGCCTATAGAGGTTATTGGTAGAGAGCCTTAGAGTTAGTAATTTTACCTCTCAACCATCGTTATGGAGCATAGAGAGTATAGTGATAAAGGTCTATCCATATTGGAAACAGCCATTACCTGTATCTGTGGAGATTGCTGGCGTGGTCCCCGGGGTGGGTGCCTACTCTTAACGGGCAGTCTGAAAAACGCCCTTTTAAAGCCTCCAACCCGGCGTACATCACCCACTATCGGCGGCGCCGAGCGGTGACGTCGCGGGGCCCGCCGCTCCTAGTGCGCATGCGTCATGAATTTACTGCGCGCACCAGCTTTTGGTAACCATGGGAACATCCCTGGGCCAGAAGCACCGACGGGTCCTCCCCTAATCAGGGGGCGGAGCTCCGTTCTGATGGAGAGGCGCATGTCCGCCCCTGGGAGATTAACTCCTAGTGCCTGTGAGCTGCTAGTGGACGATCCCTGATGTCAGCCATGCCAGATGGATTTATACAAATACGTTCCTTAAACAGATACAATGTTTACCAGGAATAATATCATATTCTAGGTAGTGATTCACAGAGTATCAAAGAAAAAAATCTCACCAAAGATAATAATGGAATAATCTATGATAAATCAAAAACAAATTAACAATTAAAAATAACAAAACAAATAAAACACAGTTCCACAGATTGGGCACAGCGATCTTTATAATAAGCTTACGGAATTAAGGAGCTCTAATTCAGAAAAAATTTAATTTAATAGCTCACAGGTAATAACAAAGAGGAGATGATCAATTTAAATGGACAAAAATTTGACATAATTAACGAGGATGAGGATACCAACCTTTAAACAAATTTAATATCAATATCTATTTAGGCATTCCATCGACTATATATTTTCTGGGCATGTTAGATCAGCTAAAAATTGAGGTTGGAGGCTGGTCCTTTATTAGGCGTGTGTTGGACTGGCTATAGGGGAGGTTGGAGGCCAGTATTTTCAAGGCATGTATTAGATCAGCTAAAATGGGAGGTTGGAGGCTGGTACTTTTATTTCTTTTGGCATTAGAGGTGCGTCAAACCAGCAATAAAACATTGTCTGCAATAATATGACATCACTCTCACAATAAATGGTGAAAATAATATTTTTGAGTGCTACAAGCACCCAACACTTAGAATAGTCATAGGCATTAACCCTGAAAACATTTTTGAAGGGACACAGAAATCCTGATCATGCAAGGTGTCACTGTTACCAAGTACAAATGATAAGGATAGATCCAGTGGGGTTCACCATTGTATGATAGCAGCATGTCCCAAGCTGGGAGCTCTTTGGGGCTTCACATATGATAAATACCAATATGACGTCCCATCAAGGTTAATTTCCCACCAGATGAATAGTATAAATGGTCACCCATTCTTTGGCGTAGTTCTCCGATGGTCTTGCCCACATAAAAAGCCTTGCAGGCACAGACCACATATGATTGCAAATATATGCAACAAAAACCTCTGTTTTTAACAACATTCTTGAACTAGTTCAGACGCTCAGTTTATTTATTGCTATAAATGTCTCAATTTGGAAATTACATTAGAGTAGAGTTAGGGACCACACTTTGCAGAGGGGCCTTGAAGTGGCAGTGTGACTTTACATACATACATACACATTATATATATATATATATATATATATATATATATATATATATATATATATATATATATATATATATATATATATATATATATATATATATATATATATATATATATATATATATATATATATATTAGGGCTGTTACTGATTCAAATTTTCGCCTTCGATTAATCGATTTTTTTTTTTAATCGATTAATCGACTAATTTTGATTAATTATAATACACATACAGATCCAACTACTTTTAGCTGATCTCCTTGCATTGCAACTCTGCATTAGTCAGTGATAAATGTGGTATAGACTATATACAATCACCCGACACTATTTAGTTTCCACAATCCATGACAACTTCATAGTTCACACAAATACGTTTTAAATTCAAATTGTAGCACTGACGTAAGTCATTTTTTTTTCCACAGTATCGTGACAATCCCTCCACCTCTGGTCTAACTAATCACTCTCACCTTATGGCATGGACCCTTCTGCAAACAGGTGGTCATGCAAGCGGGTATCAAAAGGGTTATGGACCATAAACTTCTCTCATGTCTCCTTAGATCTCAGCAAGGACGCCGGGCCATGGGTAGAAAGAAAAGATCTAAGTGATTTTTTTGATCGATCAAAAGAATTTTGATCGATCAAAAAAATGAACGCTTAATCAGGGAATTAATCTTTAATTTCCACAGCCCTAATAAATATATAAATATATATATATATATATATATATATATATATATATATATATATACACACACACACACACACACACACACACACTGTAAATCTAATATTTTTAACAGTTTAGATTTTTTTTTTGTATTCTATTGGAACAGCTGATAAGCATGCTGGAAATGTTGTATTGTATTGTATTGCTCACAGACCAAGAATCTTTGGTCTGGAAAAAAAAGTCAGCAGCTAAAATTATTTTAGCTGCTGACTTTTTAATAAACATGCACTTACCAATCCAGGAATTCATCACTGTCCTCAACAGGGATAGTTCTGTGCCAGTTTTTGGGTTCCCGACCTTGCCATCTTAATTGTGGGAATCCAGCTGTAACTTCCTGCAACTTCACAGCTGCACATTCATGAGGCACAACTGCACTTTCTGAATGGATCCACAGCTTCCTCCTCCTGGGACATGACGTCTCACAGGAAGCTAAGGGCAGAAAGGGGGAGAACTTCTGTTTGGCCAAGTGGGAGTGGGTACTGGTGAAAATTAGGCACCTGCTCCCTAAAAAAAGGAAAAACTTCAAAATATGGTGGTGGGGATGGTTGGGGGAAGAAAAGAAGTACTTCCCTTTTTGGGTGAAGCTCTGCTTTCAATGCCAAATCACACTTTTGTGCATTATTGCAAAGTATATTAACACATGAAGGCATATGTTGCCCACTACTGTCTGAATTTGTAAATGACTGTAAATAAATGATGTATACATTTCCTATTCCTTAGCTGTGAAATCCTGGAAGGAGAAAGTGGAGAGAGAAAAAGTCTCATGTCCGGTCCATGCTGCTAAACCCCAAGCCAATAGGGACTATTATACAAGTTGTCCTATGATCTCATAGTTTATCTGCAGCTGTTGAGTCTATATCTAAACCCATGTGACAGACAGAGCATCTCTGCCCCGTCCCAGGGGTGGATTCAGAGTCAAGTTTCGGGAGGTGCCCTACCAGAAAATATGTTTATTTGCAGGCAATATATCTTGGAAATGACTGGTGTTGGCTCTTCAATCATCCCGGCACCATGGTTGTTATGGTGTCAGGATGATTGAAGCGCATTATTTTATTATCAAATTGTTATATAGAATTAATTGGTTCAACTCACCATAATGCAGCATCAGTAGGAGCCCTGAGCGTGTCACATGCCACCGTCGCCTGCCACCATATGTGGATTTTCACTTGCCACGTCACTTGCCACACATTGTGGACTGTCACTTGCCACGTCACCTGCCACAGGTTGCAGATTGTCACTTGCCACACATTGCGGACTGTCACTTGCCACGTCACTTGCCTGCCACCAGATGCAGATTGTCACTTACCATGTCATCTGCCACACGTTGCTGGTTGTCACTTGCCACGTCATCGGCCACGCGTTGCGGACTGTCACTTGCCACATCACCTGCCACAAGTTGCAGAGTGTCACTTGCTGCTAAGGGATTGTCTTTTGCTGTGTCCCAGAGTCAGGCAGCAGAGAGATGATGTAATCTCTCTGTTGTCCGCAGCTGTCTGCACAGTGAGGGCAGGGGGGAGAGATTATGTCGGTTTCCACATCAAAATCTGTTTCCCCTGCCTTGGCTCTAGGCTGAGATCAGAACTCCGCCCCTCCAGCCCTCTGCGCCATTGCTCCTCCTACACTCCCCCAAATGCACGGGGGCGGTAGAAGGATGATTAGCATTCAGGGGAGAGTAGGAGGAGCAGCGATGTAGAGGGCTAGAGGGGTTGGGTTTCCGATCTCAGCCTAGACCGAAAGCAGGGACAGGGGAAACTGATTTTGATGTGGAAAACGTATTCGGTTCAGCACCGGACCGCCCGCACTCTCACCCACCCACATCTAATTTCTTGGGGGGAATTGCCACGTTGCCCCCCCGGATACACCCCTTTCCCGTCCTTGTTGTTATTTTATATTGTAGGTCTTGTGGTCACCTAGCAGTATATTGATAGGTAAACTTGTTTATATGCAGCTTCTATTATTCTAGTTGGCCCTGTCCCTTCTGTTCTAGGAATGTATAGTTAACTTTAGCTTGGGGCTTGATATCCAGGATAAGCTAGAACCAGGTTAGACATTCAGGGCCACGTCGGGATCATAGGTTTAGAGGTCTGGTTAGAGTTCATGTACACAGGACATTGTTTAACCTCTCCTGAACGATTTAACGCGACAGCATCTAAAAATTTCCGTTAAGCCGCCTTTGCATCTACAAACGATTGTAAAAAAAAAAAAAAAATTATATACAGCATCTCACAAAAGTCCCTGGCGCACCAGATCAATGGAAACGCCCACAAAATGCCCCCGTTTTGGAAAGCTAACACCCCAATATATAATCTATGAAGCATAATCAGTCTTTTGAACATTTTTTTCCAGAAGTTTTTGGAAAATGTGGAAAAAATAAATGAAAACGCATTTTTTTTAATACAAAGTTGTAAATTTATAAGATATTTCCAATAAATAAGCAAGGTAAGGTGATACCACATGTGTGAGACTTTTACATAGCCTGGCCACATACAGAGGCCCAACATCCAACTAGCACCTCTAGGCGTTCTAGGAGTATAAATTACACACATAAATTCTTGACAAACTATCACATTGTTGAAGGCCCTTCATATTTCTAACTCGTAGCATGTAATGTACATACCAATTACAAACCATTATACAGTCTGCTGAGCAAAGGGTAAAGAAAAGATTACCTGCGGTTTTAGTAGTACAGTGGTCCACAGAGGAGAGCATCGGTCCAGGCAGCAGGCAGGAATACTGTCCACAGTCAGTACAGGTAGAGATGTTCTCAGCACAGCCAAAGCATTGGTCCAGGTAGCAGGCAGGGATGTGTGTGGTCAGCAGCAGCTAAGGGATCATCCATGCAGCAGGCAGGAATACTGTCCAAAGTTAGTATAGGCAGCAGGCAGTGATATGGTCAGCACAGCCAAAGTATTTGCCCAGGGAGGAGGCAGAACCATAAAAGCTTAGTGCATCAGTCAGGAAATAATGGGGATGGGGTAGAGGCTTCTCCCACTCAAATCTCTTTGAAGCCTCTTGAAAGCCAGACCCTATTCTGGGAACACAGAAAACCAAAAACAGTTTTTCTCAAATCAGAACACTATTCTGGAGCCCCACACATTTGTGAGACCCCTGTGTAGCAGTGTGAAAGATCAGTCCAAGGGGCAGGCATAAACATGGTCAATAGGCCGAGGTTAGTGCAGGTAAAAGGCAGAGATAGACGGTAGGCAGAGGCATAGTCCATAGTCCAAGGTCAGTTCACGTAAAAGGCAGAAACATGTTAGCTAAACAATGCAGACGGCAGCCAGAGGCATAGTCGAGAAACAGGCCAGGGTCAGTTCACATGGAAGGCAATGATATGGTTGGTTGAGGCACCAGGGAAATATTCAGGACAGATATTGAAAACGGGAGAACGGGTAGTCTATTAGAAATCTGGCCTAATAGTTTACAAGAGTGTGATAGTGTCTGAAGCATTGTCCGATGCAAAGGCCAGGTTGTGAGGGACATTGGGTACAATGGAAACTGGTGTCTTTCCTAACTCCTCTTTTGGTGCACACCTGACATTTATTTTGGCGTCGTCCTCCAGATCCTAATGGTGGAATATGGTCAAGAAAATGGCGCTCGTAGTCTGCTGGCACAATCGGAGCGAATGCTTTCTGGGGGGGGATACTTGTTGATATATCAGGGCAGTGACGATGTCTTCAATAAACTTTAGGAAGGTGTTGGGTGTTTCTGTTGATTTTTGTTAGATGATGAAAGAATTATACATGGCTAAATGAAAAAAGTAAATGGCGACTTTCTTATACCAGAAGAGGGATTTTCCTGTTGATAAATAGCTTTTCATTGGCTCTTTACCCTGATCGGGGCTAGGCTTTGTCAGAGAGAAAAGCCTCAACCCTGATCGATGCGGCTTGCGCGGCAATCTGCATAGTGATCAGCTGTGACTGGATACAGCTGGTCACGCTGTTTCGCAAGCTCTGCCACCTGCTCATTACCCTCATCGGGGAATGGTTGTGTCCCGAGGGACCTGCAGTAGCGGCGGAAAGCCGAGGATGACATACGACGCCCGCCCAGGATGGGAGATCCCATCTGCAGACGTCATTTGACTATACGTGGGTAATGAAGTGGTTAATGAGTCTCATGGATGGTAAGAACTTTCTGGTTAATGTTTCTTTGCTATGAGATTTGGCCTTGATGTTTGAAGTATTATAGAGGTCCTTTTTTAGTATTTTCAAGGATAAGCCTCTGGATTTTTTTTCCCCCTTTATTTCCTTTTTGTTTTCTTCTTCTAATTTTGCTATTTTTTTGTGTTTTTGTCATTTGTTCATTCATTTATTTTAATTTTGTTTTGTTCAAGTGGAAAAATTCCAAATTGTTAGGTTTAGTCAACCTGAAAGGGGGGAGTCATGGACTTTGCCCTAAGTTAGCAGCTGAATACATCTTATTTAAGACGAGAGTTGCTAGAAAGCCATTTTAGCTGCAGGGGTTGAAGGGATATTTTAGCTTAATGTTTGTTTTAGCTTATTGCCTGCCATCTTAGATATTGTAACCTATAATATGAGTATCCATTTTAAGATAAATATTCACATAGAGTCTGTTAGGGCCGGTTCACACAGCGAGGCGATGCGAGGCGACACGGCTCGCCTCGCCTCGCTCCCGCAAGTCGCCCCCGTTCTGTACAATGGAACCGTTCTGAGAGGAGCGACTCGAGTCGCTCCGACTCAGAAAAAAGGTTCCTGTAGTACTTCTGGGCGACTTCGAGGGCGACTTGCATTGACTTCTATACAGAAGTCCTCTGCAAGTCGCCGCTGAGGTCCCCGCAGGTCGCGGCGAGGCAAGTCGGAGACGCCCCGCCGCGCCTCGCTGTGTGAACCGGCCCTTAGGAGTTAAATTAAGAGTTAAGTTCCTCTTATTGAGAACAAATGTTCGAGAACCATCTATTTTTTTCTATTGGCCTTTCCTGTGGCCAGTTTCTATATGAATTTGGGGGTGTATATTGTTTTATGCATGTTGGGCTTTCTTTGTGAGGTCATTTTGCCCTTATGAGCTGAAGTCCGGAAATAAATTGTCAGACCACTTTGAGAACTGTATGGTGTGTGTGTGTGTGTTTGAATACTTCCTGATCAGAATGGTCTCCAGGCCTGCTGGGTTTGAAGAATACTCTAGGCAGATACCTTAACCGAGGGTCCACTCACCCCTAGACCACTCTACACCCCAAAAGTCTTTTTGGTTTCACCTTTTACCGGTTTATGCACTTGGTCCCACGGAGCTAGTATCCCCAAACTTTACAACGCTTATTGCGATTTTACCAAATATATGTATAAGAATTACAGAGAACTGCAGAGGTGATCAAATATCACCAAAAGAAAGCCCTATTGTGGAAAAAAAGGATGTAAAATATTTGGGTGCAACATTGCACGACTGCACGATTGTCAGTTAAAGCGACGCAGTGCTGTATCGAAAAAAAAGCTCTAGTCATTAAGGGGGCAAATACGTTGGGGCTGAAGTGGTTAAGGAACAAATAAATGCATTTTTTGGGGCGTTTAAAATGAGAATTTTGAGGAGCAACATTCACTTTCATTTTTTTTCTCTTATCATGGGGATCCAGAGTGGGTACAGCCTAAATAAATCATGGTTGTTTTGATCATTTGTTCAGAGTTGCAGAAGCCAGCAAAACTTAGTTCCTGGGTTCCAAGGGGGAACTATAAGCAGAAAGTAAAAAATATATTTTTTTTAAATGTCAGTCTTTGTTTTGTTTATAGCGCAAAAAATAAAAACAGCAGAGGTGATCAAATACCACCAAAAGAAAGCTCTATTTGTGGGAAAGGAAGGACATCAGTTTTGTTTGGGTACAATGTCAGGAGAATGGGCAATTGTCAGTTAGAGCGATGCAGTGCCTTATCACAAAAAATGGCCTGAGTTGGTTAAGGGAACAGGATTTTTGTTTGGGGGGGTTAACGCTTTAACAACGTCCTGGGCTGCAGAGTCCAATGAATAAGCAAAAACGGTACAGTGGCTCTCTCAAGTCCAGGTGGGTGTTCATTGATTTTATGTTAAAATTAGAGCCGTCAAAATGTGGTTGCATTTAACTTTTCACATGGGGGGGGGGGGGGTTGACAGATACCATCTGACCAATCATACGGGTCTTAGCCCTTGTACACACGGTCGGAGAATCCATCGGAATGTGTCCTATTGGACCGTGTTGTCGGATAATCCGACTGTGTGTGGTATGCATCGGACTAATTCCGTCTGAATATCCGTCGGACCCAATTTTCCAACTTGTGGGAAAATATTTTCCGACAAACTGGTCGGATAGGACATACTCCGATCATGTGTAGAGAATTTTGATCGGACAAAGTGCCACGCATGCTCAGATCAAATTCCTACATCAAAGCTATTGGCTACTAGCCTGAATGTAGTCTCATCGTAACTAAATTACGTCATCACGTTCTGAAAGATCGGATTTTTCGACAACTTTGTCCGACCGTGTGTATGCAACAGTTTCGAACAAGATCCGACGGACAAAATCCGACGGATTTGGTTGTCGAAATCTCCGACCGCGTGTACAGGGGCTAAGAGGTGGTTATCGGGTTATCGGAATGTCACTACGTTTATGACAAAATCCTGGATACAGTTTTCTATAAGTATTTATATGTCTGAATATCTGCAGGATACAATTGGCTACCTTGCATATTAGCCAGCATGAAATTAGCTTTGAAATGGATATAGACATGACAGATTTCAGATATCTGTTTCTTATAGGAGGGGGGTGGGGGGCCTAATCCACTCAGGTACCTTCTAGCATAGGGATGTTTGGGTTCAAACTGCTACAAATTAACCGAGAGAGGTAAATGTAATAATGTCTTTGTTCTAGCTGTGCTGTTATTATTTCATAAGTTACGGCGTATATTGGGATAACGAAGAGGGCAAGACAGAAATGTGGATTGCTAGAGGCTTCAGCTAAGATATTTACAATAGGATGACCTGGCAGATCTCTGTTTTCCATGTTGCTCAAGCAAATTGGACAGTTTTATAAGGGTACCTAGACAGAGTTGTGTATTGTTTAATGGAGAGGTCTGTGTGTCTGATCAATAGACTGATAAAAAGGTCCTGGCGTGCAACTAAGAGGTTGTGGATTGTTTGAACTGAAAGGAGGAGGGAGGAGGAAGGTCACTGCAGCTGTTTCTCCAGTTCAACACAGAAAAGATAGTTAAAAATAAAATGTAATAGCTGAACATCGCTGCCACACACATAGCCTGTCCTGTGCCTAGTATGCACAACCATTACACCATCCATTTTCAATGGTACCCCAACGCATCGACTCAATGCACTTTCAACATGCATGTGTTGCAGTGCGCCACAAGGCACATCAAGGTACTGCAGTGTGCCGTGTCAGAAGAAGTGGGTAACTTTTCAGCAGACTGAGAGCTAATACCAACCCTTTTACCCTAAGCATCATACACAGACCAGATGTTGAGGTAAAACCAAAGGAATCACTGTTTCTTGAACAGAAAACAAGTTTTTATACACTTCAAAATTAGAGCAGTCACCACATGAACAATAAAACCAAATACTACCCAAATCATCACACAATGGTTAGATAACAAGGTAGAGCTGACACAAGGCTAATCCCATCATGAAGGAGCCTCAAAGAGCATTAGCCAACAGACAGAAATAGGTGATTCAATTAACAATTGGAATACACACCTAGACCATGTTTTGATTAATCAGGGATCCCAGACTGCCCGGCAACAGTATACAAGAGATAAAAAGAAGAGAGGGGTTACAAGTGATTGAAAAATGACCAAAAAAAATGAAACAAAGTTGTCACTAAATTATATATTGCTCACACATGCCATGGTTATATGTGGAATTACACCCCAAAATACATTCTGCTGCTCCTCCTGAGTATAGGGATACCACACGTGTAAGACTTTTTGTGGGCCTAGCCACGTACAGGCCCCCAAAAACCAAGCACCGCCAATTTATGCCCATTTCCAAGGGCGTACATTTTTGATTTCAAGCCTCACTACCTATCACAGTTTTGAAGGCCATAAAATGGCAAGATACACAAAACCCCCTCAAATGACCCAATTTTGGAAAGTAGACACTCCAAGCTATTTGCTGAAAGGCATGTTGAGTCCATGGAATATTTTACATTTTGCCACAAGTTGCGGTAAAATTACAAATGTTTTTTTTTTGCACAAGTTGTCACTAAACAATATATTGCTCAAACATGCCATGGGCATTTGTGAAATTACACCCCACAATACATTCTGCTGCTTCTCTTGAGTTCAGGGATGCCACATTTTTGGGAGCATAGACATGTACAGTCCCCCGAAAACCAATGACCGCCGTCAGGCTTTCTAAGGGGGTAAAATGGCGATTTCACTTCCTCACTACCCCTCACAGTTTTGGAGGCCATGAAATGTCAAGATAGCACAAATCTACCCAAATGACCCCATCTTGGAAAGTAGACACCGCAAGCTATTTGCTGAGAGGCATTATGAGTATTTTACACTGTAGAATACACAATACAACACAACTCTTAGCTTACAAAAATATGCCTACAAATATAATCAATAAGTAAACTAAACCATTAATCAACTTAGGGTTTAAGATGTAATGTCCTTCATAGTTCCATGCTCAGTCCAACTCAAAAGTTCTCCAAAACTCTCCAGCTTCTGGTAGCCATGTCTTTCCTCATTGTCCTTCCAAACATCTCCCTTCCTCTCTCCACATGCTTGTTTCAAAAGACCCCAAGCACCTCCCACCAACTTCCTATATACCAACTTCCTCTGTTCAGCTCCAAAACCTATCCAACTGATTTATATACATATCAATTGAAGGGGGGGGGGGGGCTGGCTTTTTTGCAAACATATGCTCTTAAAATTCTAATTCTATACCTGTTTCCCCAAAAATAAGACCTAGAGTGATTGTCTCTGTTGGCTGCAATATAAGCCCTACCCCTCAAATAAGCCCTACCCTGTTTCCCCGAAAATAAGCCCTACCCTGAAAATAAGACCTACAAGGACTTTAACTAGGGCTTATTTGGGATAGGGTTTATATTGCAGCCATCACCGACAATCACGCTAGGTCTTATTTTTGGGGAAACAGAGTGTTATTGCTATGAAGACAATACAAATGGCCATAACAACACAATCACAACAAAACAAAGGGAATGAATCAATTTCATTCAGTAAAATACTTGCTTATAGCAATGTAGTTTATTGCTACTGTGGATATAAAAAGTCTACACACTCCTGTTAAAATGTCAGGTTTCTGTGATGTGAACCACTTCTGGACCAAGCCTCTTTTTTACAAGTTCAAAGCTGTATTTTTTGCTAGAAAATTATTTAGAACTCCCAAACAATATACATAATTTTTTAGCAAAGACCCTAGAGAATAACATGGCGTTGAAATATTTTTTGCCACACGTCATTTGCACTGTCTTTCAAACGCAATTTTTGGGGAAAATATACACTTGACTGAATTAAAAAAAAATTAAGAAAACCGTAAAGTTAGCCCAATTTTTTTTTGCATATTTTGAAAGATGATGTTACGCCGAATAAAGAGATACCGAACAGGTTACGCTTTAAAATTGCACACACTGGTGGAATGGCAACAAACTAAAATTACGGTACCTAACCACTTTAATACAGGGCACTGTCGCACCTTCATGCCCAGGCCAATTTTCAGCTTTCAGTGCTGTCACTTTTTAAATGGTCACACTGTAACTACATTTTTATCATTTTGTTCCCACAAATAGAGCTTTCTTTTGGTGCTATTTAATCACCTCTGTGGGTTTTATTTTTTGCTAGAACAGAAATTTTGAAAAAAAAAAAAAAAGTTTTTCTTTGTTTTTATTATAAAATTCTGATCAACATTTTTTGATAAGCTGCACTGATGGACACTGATAAGGTGGCACCAATGAGATGGCACTGATGGGCACTGATACGCGACACTGATAGGTGGCACTAATATGCAGCACTGATGGGCACTGATAGGCTACACTGATGGGTACTTATGGGTGGCAGTGATGGCTGGCACAAATAGATTTCACTGATAGGCATCACTGGTGACACTGGTAGGCATTTTACATTGACACCGATTGGCAGCTGCCTGGGCACTGATTGGCATTTCCCTGGTTATCTAGGGTGGCATACCTGGTGGTCCAGTGTGGTGGCAATCCCTGGTGGTCCTGGCTGCATCCTGCTGGTCATGGGCAGGCATCCAGGGGGGGGGGGGCTGCACTAATAAACTGGAGAGCAGTCGATCGGCTCTGTCCGACACGAGTGGGGAAAAGCCTATCAATGGATCTTCCTGTTTACATTGTGATCAGCTGTGATTGGACACGGCAAATCACGTGGTAAAGAGTCTCTGTCAGAGACTTTACCTAGATCGGAGTTGCGGTGTGTCAGACTGACAATTGTAAACATCCCTTGTGACAGTAATAGGCCATGACACGTAGTCTTTATGGAGGGATCGGGGGTGTAAAAGACCTCAAATCCCTCTTTTGCACTTCTAAGTATTCAAAAAGCCAAAATGTGCATTTTGGAATACTGTAATTTTTTTAAATACCGTATATACTCGAGTATAAGCCGAGTTTTTCAGTCCACTTTTTGGGCTGAAAAAAGCCGCCTCGGCTTATACTCGAGTCACTGAAATTTTGCCGGAGATGGAGGAGAAAAAGGGGCGGGGCCATGCCGCTGGCTGACGCTGGTGAATGGCCTGTGTAAGTGTACCGCTCAGCACCATCCCCTCTGCTCCCTTTCGTTCGGTACAGGTTTTTTTTTTTTTCTCGATGTGCTGTATGGCTGTATGGCTGCAGTGGCGGGGGGGGGCTCTTTCTTCTATTTCGGGTGCGGAGGAATACATCCTCTGCACCCGCTCTGCACACCGCTCAGCATTAGGATAGTAACTGCAGTGGGGGGGACTCTTTCTGCTATTTCGGGCGCGGAGGAATACATCCTCTGCACCCGCTCCGCACACCGCTCAGCATTAGGAATAGGTTACTGTGTGCTGCGGAGTGATATGCCCAATCCTCTCTCTCTACACACTACCATAACAAGAAGCAGAGAGAGCAGGGGCCGGGCGATCCAGTCATCTTGAAGTTGAGGTGAGAGGCAAAAAATATGAAACTGACCTGCTTTTGTGATTACCTTAGTATCTATAGTGATTAGAATCCTGTAATTATTTTTTTTTTAAATCTTAAGCAATTTTGTACTTTAAGGCTGGGTTCACACTGCAGAGGTTACGAGAATCGGATGTGATTCGCACTGCACTGCAGTGCAAATCACATGCGATCTCTGTGCGATGCGAGTTCAGCCATACAGATAGTATGGCTGAATTGGCATCGCATCCGGCCCAAACTCGCACAGGACCCTTTTTTTGGTCCGCAGCAGAATCGGATCGCATGGGTGTTCACACCATGCGATCCGATTCCTGTCCGAGTTTGCAGATCGCACTGCGATATGCGAACTGACACTCCCAGCAGTTCGCATAGGGCAGTGTGAAGTGCCGCTGGGAGGTATGCGATGCGGGAACCCGCCGCGGATTCACGGCGTTCCCGCATCACTGCAGTGTGAACCCAGCCTAAAGTGCAATTATTACCGTAAAATTACCGTATGTTTCAAAAGGCTGGGTTCACACCGGAGCGATGCGGGAACGCCGCAAATCCACGGCGGGTTCCCGCATCGCATACCTCCCAGCGGCACTTCACACTGCCCTATGCGAACTGCTGGGAGTGTCAGTGAAATGTTAATGACACCCCCAGATCAGTTCGCATATTGCAGTGCGATCTGCACACTCGCACAGGAATCGGATCGCATGGTGTGAACACCCATGCGATCCGATTCTGCTGCGGACCAAAAAAGGGTCCTGTGCGAGTTTGGGGCGGGTGCGATGCGAATTCAGCCATACTATCTGTATGGCTGAACTCGCATTGCACAGAGATCGGATGTGATTTTGCACTGCAGTGCGGTGCGAATGACATCCAGTTCTCGTAGCCGCAGCAGTGTGAACCCAGCCTTAATGAATTCTAGCACATGTAAACACAAAAGAATACCGGTACCCTTTTTTTTTTTTGTTAAATACGGTATAAAAGATGTTGCACCGAGTGGTGAATAGATACGGTACCAAAAATACCATGCTTTAAAACGATGCCCACCTGTGGAATGGCAGCACACTACGGTAAATTTATATTATCCATAGACGGCGCCGGGGTCTGGGGAGGGGCAATGGGTGGGGCCAGGGTGGAGCTGAAGGGGGCCCCGTCAGGTAGGCTGTACGGGGCCCCATGATTTCTATCAGCGGCCCTGTCCGCGGACATCATCATCACAGAGGGACATCAGCATCATGAGGTGAGTGAAAAATCACAATGGCTACTGTATATTTAATGGGCAGGCTGTATACCGGTATGTGTCTAATGTGTTATCCAGAGCATTATTACAATGGGTACTGTATATTTAATGGACACAGGCAGGCTGTACGGTATATTTAATGGACACAGGCAGGCTGTACGGTATATTTAATGGACACAGGCAGGCTGTATATTTAATGGGCACAGGCAGGACACTGGTAGAATGTACGGTATATTATGAGCCCTAACACAGGCTGCTCTATGCAAACAGTCATGTCATCACTTTCTGTAATATCAGCCTGCATTAGGCCTCAAAAGGTACCCGAACAAGTCTTTTTTTTTTTTTATCCTGTTAGAAATGGATCCCAATACTTCTACCGGTAATCCTGGACCAAAAGAAAAAACGCAGGTCATTCGAAGCTGGTTTCAAACTTAAGGTTGTGTCAAGAGCAGAAGAAAGCAATAACAGTATTGCAAGTAGGGAATTTTGTGTTGATGAAAAACAAGTGAGGGAATGGCGGAAAAAGAAAGCTGACTTGGAAAACATTCCAAAGGCAAAAAAAGCTCAACGTGGTTTAACAACTTCATATGGGGCTCTAGAGACTGAATTGCATAAATGGGTTATGGAGTGTCGTCAAAATGGTTACTGCGTAACACGCATGGGAATTCGCTTACGTGCCCTTCAAATGGCACAAGATGACAAATTAAAAGCACCAGGCATTGAAAAATTTGCTGCGTCAGCAGGATGGTGTACCCGCTTCATGAATAGGTTTGGCCTATGTTTGCGGCAAAGAACAAAGATTTCACAGAAGTTGCCAAAAGACCTGGATGAAAAAGTGATGTCATTCCATTCATTCATCATAAAACAAAGAAGGATCCATAACTATGGCCTGGGAGATATTGGAAATATAGATCAAACACCGATGACCTTTGATCTTCCAAGCAACAGAACTGTGGCAAGTTTGGGAGACAAAACTATTTTTCTCAGAACCACAGGAAATGAAAAAAATCATTTCACAGTTGTTCTGTCATGTTTGGCTAATGGAACTAAGCTGCGGCCTGTCATTATTTTTAAAAGAAAGACCTTGCCTAAAAAGGTCAAATTCCCACCATGAATTACAGTGCGCGCACATGTTAAAGGCTGGATGGATGAAGACGGAACAAAAAAATGGCTGGAAGAAATTTGGAAAGAACGACCAGGAGCAGCCTTAAAGAAAAAACCATCATTGCTAGTTTGGGATATGTTCAGAGCCCACACATCTGATGGCATAAAAGAAATGGCAAAATCTTCTCAAGTTGCTTTGGCCATTATTCCAGGTGGGCTTACATCTGTATTGCAACCGCTAGATGTGTGTTTAAATAAACCTTTTAAAGACCGTGTGAGAAAGATGTGGCATGAATGGATGTCATCTGGTCAAGCCCGACTGACAAAAGGTGGAAATCTGATGAAGCCCGACATAGAATTGATAGCAAAGTGGGTTCGTGATGCATGGGAAGAGATTCCGGAGGACATGGTGCAACGCGCCTTCAAGAAATGTGGCATTAGTAATGCTATGGATGGCAGTGAAGACAGCGCTTTGTATGAGAACGACAGCAGTGATGGTGATGACTGCGAACTCAGTGATGATGACAATGTCTACGCTGATAATCTCACACCAGCTAATGCTGAAGCTCTGTTTGGACATACAGATGATGAGGAATCCAGTTTTGAAGGATTTTAACTCTTGTGTTTTAGCTTGGTTGCTAAATGAGCTAAGGTTTTTGTACTTTTAAAGTTATTGTTGATACCATATTGTTTTATTGACCCTCTTTTACACTTACAGAGATAGTTTACTGTTTTTCTTTGAAATAAATATTCAAAAACATTATTGGTATCTATTTTTATTTTTGAAATTTACGGTAGCTGCTGCATTTCCCACCCTAGGCTTATACTCGAGTCAATAACTTTTTCAAGTTTTTTGTGGTAAAAGTAGGTGCCTCGGCTTATATTCGGGTCGGCCTATACTCGAGTATATACGGTAGATAGCCGACAGCCCACTCTAAAAAAAAAACGGTACCGCGGTGGAGCTTGTAAATGAAGGCTTCACTCCGGTAGCACCACTTTAACCAAATGACATACAGGTACATAATTTAGCATGAATTGGATAAATCATTAAAGATAAATAATTTCAGAACTTTTTCCACCTTTAACCACTTAAGGACCGGAAGGATTTGCCCCCTTAGTGACCAGGCCATTTTTTGCGATACGGCACTGCGTCACTTTAACTGACTATGCTGCAGTTGTGCAACGGTGTACCCAAACAAAATTGATGTCCTTTTTTTTGCCACAGAGCTTTCTTTTGGTAATTATTGATTGCTTGATTTGATCACCTCTGCAATTTCTATTTTTTGTGCTATAAACAAAAAAAGACCAACAATTTTGAACAAAAAAAAAACAATATTTTTTGCTTTTTGCTATAATAAATATCCCAATTTAAAAAAAAACAAAAACAAATTTCTAAATCAGATTAGGCCAATATGTAGTTTTCTATATATCTTTGGCAAAAAATTTTAATAAGCATATATTTATTGGTTTGTGCAAAAAGTTACAGCATTTACAAAATAGGGGATATATTTATGGCATTTTTATTTATTTTTATTTTATTTTTTTACTAGTAATGACGGTGATCTGCGATTTTTAGCAGGACTGCAACATTGCGGCGGACAGATCAGACACCTTTGACACCTTTTTTGGGAACATTGACATTTATACAGTGATCAGAGCTAAAAATAACCACTGATTAATTTATAAATGTCACTGGCAGGGAAGGTGTTAACACTAGGGGGCTATCAAGATGTTCCCTAGGGAGTGTTTCTAACTGTATGGGGGCTGGGCTGACTGGAGGAGGAGAGAGATCGCTGTTCCTAATTACTAGGAACAGACGACACCTGCCCTGGCACAGACTATAAATCTATTTAGAAGGAAATAGCGACAAACACTGATTGTCCTTCACACGTTTAACACACTTTACACTTTTTTTCAGCACTGAAGGCATGGAGGTAACCTGCCGTTTCACAAGGCCTAGAACACTTGGGGTCCATGCCCAGTCCATAGGAAAGCTCTGCTATGTAGTGGGCCCCAACCCAGGGTCCCTGCTGCTGAGATTGGTGGACCATAGAGCCACCAGTTCACTCGTCCAATACAGCCTCCATCACCAGCCACCAGTGTCTCCTCTCCCAAACTGGCTGCTTCTCCTTCCTTTGTATTTATCACTCTCCAATACCCAGAAGGTTAACACAAGATGTATACTTCATTCCACATTCCCACAGACTGTAGGTTTTCACTCATTTGTCATTCCCAATTATAAGACCAATCGATTCACTTAACCAGTAGCTGCATTTAGGGCCAATTCACACTATGTGCAGTGACAGACGTTTTACCGCATGATAAAACATCCGTCGCCACAGGGACACACAGGAAACAATGGATTCCTATGTGTGCCATTCACACTGCAATGTTGCCTAGGGCTGCACTGCAGCGTACTGTGACAAAATGCAGACATGTTGCATTTATTACAGCGCACTGGCCCAAATCGCAATGCAATGTCAAGCAGCGCATCACGTTTTGTACACTTCAAATTAAGCTTGTGGTGTGCGGAATTGTGCCCCACATTTCCCCCTAACCGGACAGCAATGCAGAGCAGTCGAAGCATTGAATCACTTCCGCTGCTCTGCAATATTGTGTGAATTTGCCCTCACTGAGTACAGATTTGTCATTACAACTTCTTTCTATACAGTTTAACCCAGCAATCATGAGACAGTGCAACAGACATTAGATGAATGGTGTTCACTTTTAGCTTTGACAGAGGCCTTAGGGCTATGCTTTGTCATACCTTTTAATAGTTTCCATCCCATGGCCATTTACTCACTACAGTCCCAATGGTATTGCCCAGAGTAGCCTTTCCTGGGTTCCCCGCTGTTGATCTTGGCTCCTCTTCCCCTCTGTCTGCTCCATAGCAAGCTGCTTGCTATGGTAGTAGACATGCAGGCTCAATTCTTACCGGGTTGTGTGTGTCTATAGACTCACACTCAGTGTGGCTCAGCCCTGCCCCCTGCTTACTGGATTTGACTGACAGCAGCAGCAGCCAATGGCTCCCAATGCTGCTGAGTCTTCTGTGAGAAGAGAGAAAGGAGAAGAGATGCTGCAGACGTTTAGGGGGTGGGGGCCATACACATACACACACACACAAAGGTTTGGTACTTTAACTACTTGCCAACCGCCGGCCATCAAATGACGGCCAGGTGGCACAGCTCTTGTGGCAGGAGGGCGTCATATGACATCCTCTGTAATATTTGGGCGTTATTTTAGCTTAAAGGTAGAGCTTACCAGTTACCACTTTTATTAAAGAAAGAAAAGTCCGATAACAAAATAGTTGCCCACACAGGGGTTTCAGCTTTCCACAGCAATAATGTACGTAGAACCAAAAATACCAAGCCACCCGGCTCTCTTTAGCAGCACTGCTTCTCAGACTAATGCTGCAGCCCTCTCGGCTCTGTAACCGAGTTCCTGTACACCCAGTACCTCAGCACTCTTTAACAGCTTCTCTTTCAGCCCACAAGCTTGGACCCTCTGTCTACTCTGACAGACCGACCTGTGCAGACATGCACACTTCTTCTCCCTTACTCGCCTGGACTCCTCGGGAGGGTGGAGCCCAGAACCATGGTCTTGCCTCTGTTTTAAACCCAGGACCCACCTGTGCAATCATCCAGCCAGACTGCTGGCTGGTCCCAAAACCCGTTACCAGGATTGGAGATTCCGTACTACCACATATCCCCCCCCTTTGTTTCGACCCAGAGGGCGGAACACCCAAGTTACTTTTGGCACCTCTGTGCCAGATACCATTTACAGAAGTACCCTCCTGTCCAACCTCGCTTCTCCTAACGGGGAACTCCACCCAATGCCTCCTTTGGTGTCTCCCTCTAAGCCTTACTGTCACTCTGCTATGAGCTTTGATGCAACCTTCCCAACTTTTCTTCCGAGTGCATTTCCATAAGCACTTCCTCTCCTGAAATCTTAATGGGTTCCCGTTGGTCTTTCTACCAACCCTTCTGCCTCCACGCTTCAGGTTCCCAGGTTTCCCCAAAACTTTCTCAGCAGTACTGTTCTGAGACTGTAGGGGGCCTATTTCTATAGTGTTTAGAATGGAAACCCACCTCTTATTTCTGGTACCTGACTCAGCAGTCACTAATTGATTACCAGGTTTACCTGTACCTTTGGGCACCACATCATCATGTACCATTAACACATTATTTGGTTCATCATTGACAGACATATTCAAACCAACATTAGACCTCTCAATGTTGCACATGTCACCAATGCCTTTTTTTTCAAAATTTGCTAGGGCAGAGTCTGCAGAGGGCACACATACCAGAGGGCCGCCATCACCCACAGGAACCTCACAGGACGCCACCTCCCCTGGGTTCACCCACTCTGCAGGCAGCTGTCCTACCACTTGACCCGTTCTGATGCCATCTGTATTTTTATCCACGCTCCTAGCCCATTCCCCTGTCCCGGTGACCTTATTAGGTTTGTCACCTAGACCAAGCACTGGACTGGGGACCCCAGTCTCTTTAACCACCTTTGTTTGAGCCCTGGTCAGGATCTCTGTTGCTTTCAGGTCCACACATGGCCCTTCCACCTCATGTGGTTTTTCTACTGGTGCAGTATACACGCCCTTCACCAACTGACCAGCACCACACTGGACCATAGCAGCAGAAATGCTTCCCATCTGGCTGTTAGGAGGTGTAACCACAGACATTTTAGGCTTATTTTCAACTTCTCCAAAGTCTGTCTCAAATATTTCTTCTGGAGCTAATCTAGCAGCATACGTAGCGGCAACTTTTAACAAAAGTAGCAAATTTAGGAATAAACCATTCCTGTCCTGTATTGCTTTGCTCTGTACAGCCTGCCATAAAGTGCTCCACCTAGTGGTACTCCGCAGTACCGGACCATCAGACTGTGGAGGAGACACACTAGTATGGATTGGCTGTACATCCCAAAGTTCAAGCATCTCTTTTAATGCTTCAGTTATAAACCAGGCCCTTGACTCCAGACCTAAGTCCTTCCTGGGGTCTTTCATGACACTGGGGCTGCAGAGAGACTCACTTGCTGAGACTTGAAAAGTTGCGACGGTTAACGGAACCTCCTCCCAGCTGGAGGTAAACACAGCCTGGTGCTCCACCAGAGCGCTGCCAGGTGCTGGACTTATACACAACTTCTCAGGCTCAGCATCAGTGAACTGCTCCAGAACATTACTAGTGACAACGTCACGTTGACACTCCATGTCAACCTCAGTTTTGTGGGTCACGGACAATGTCTCTGCTGTGCCCTTATTTGGTTCATCCTGCTCACCAGGGTTAACTCCTGCAGCAGCCACCGCGCCCTCAGGTACAGGCTGTTCTGCAGCCCCTCCTGCTGGCCCAGCAGAAACCGTGTCCACCTTATCTTTGTGCATAAAAGCCCTATCTATCAGGGAGATAAGATTTTTGCTCCAACTATCCCAATCTGTTGTATGTGCGCTCCCTTCTGCGGTATTCCTCAGCACCGATCCATCTGCCCAAGGAGACACATAAGAACAGACTGGCTCAGCTGCAGACTCATTACACCAGTCATTGTAAATCATGTCAGACTGTGGTAGCACAGGTTGCAATACACCATATACCTGCACATTTTTAGTACTAGCAGCTTGCACTAACACATTACCATTACACGGTACAGTTCCATTCTGTCCCACCAGAGTGACATCGCAGTTGTCCAGGGCAACCTCTGACTCCAACACATGAAGTTCCCTGGAGATTCCTGTGGACAACTGTGCTGTCTTACCACCAGTTGCTACAGGCAACGGCCCATTTTTGATAACCTCAGGTTCTTTCAGAGCAAAAGTTTTCCCAACAGCATTAAACTTTTCATTAACAGTAACACTTATAGCATTTTTCGCATTTGTAGGCTGTCCTAGCCCATGGTCAACTTGAGCCTGATAGTCATTAGACACAACACTTTTAGACATCAACACAGGTTCTATTTGGATTTTAACCCTTGCATTCCCACTATATAGGGAAAAGTCATTCTCAAATGCACATTCAGTGGCCCCACTAACTGGGGTCACTCTCACATCATGGACAGTCTCGTAACCAGTCCTTTTATACATGAAATCAGCAGTTCCAGCCATCATTTCATTAAAGACAGTCTTACCCACCGCAGTAGTTGGGGTCACCATCTTCATTTGAGTACGTCGTCTTATGCACCAGTCCTCTGCTGCACTTTTACTGGCCAATTCCTCCTGGTGGCCATGGGATGAAACTACAGCAGGCATCTCCCACCGTTTAGCACCCCCTGCAGGCACAACAGGAAACTTCTTGTTGCTAGGGGTGACTGCAAACATATTTTCACCGGACTCTGGGCCTACAGACAAAACTTTCTCAGCAACATTATCTCCAGCCGTATTCCACAACCTAGGGCAAGAAAACATGCCATGCCCCAGCTGGCCACATTCCAGGCATGGTACTGGACGATTTTTTTCCAAAGCGATTCTCTCTTGGTGATTCCCAGCTGGCCGGAATGCACAGGCCTCTTTGTGGGGACGCTGAACCAAACCTGTACTGCAGCTCCTTTCAGGCATAAATTTCACTCCGGTTGCCATGGGAGACCGCACTCTCCCAGCAGAACTTTGCTGGCTCTCTCCAACATGATAAATTGGCTCCTCCTTAAGCCACTTTCCACGATCCTTATTAGACATAGCCCATGGTACAGAGACAGCCCGACTGGCTTCCTCTGCGTTGCTATGGGCAACCACTCTCATCCTTAGCCTTTGATCAGCCTCTCTCCTTGCATATCGCATGGGCTTCTCTCTGCTGGATCCCATCTCATGCTGTGACACATTCACATCTTTCACATTAGCTGTTTTAACTGCATCAGCTTTGCCAGGGGCAACAACAGCCCTCTTCCAGTTATGGACATCCAGCGGCTTTCCCCTTGCACTGAGGGTTGGCTTCCTTTCCTCTGTAGCTTGGTCCAGTGCTGCTAAATGCCGCTTGCACCAATCCACTGCAGATTCAAATGCTGGTGGACTCTCCATAACAGCAGTCACCTGTGCACTCATTGCACCAGTGTTGCTAGGGACAACCCCCAGCCCTTTTTCTCCTTGATACACTCTGATCAGGTATGTATGGGGCTTGTTCGGGCGGTAACAACCCCTCCAACCACAGAGCTCGGTCTCTTTTAAAGCAAGTTGCTTTTCTCTTCGTGCAAGCTTTCCTCACCTGCACATCGCACACACTGATTGTGCTGTCTCATGCACACAAACACAGATCATAGCAAGAGAAAAAAAAAAAAAAAATTGACTTTTCATTCACAGGTACACCACCTGCAACATGCAATGCCTTTTGCCTGGCTGCACTTCCACACACAGCCAATAGTTCCTGACTTGAACTTACTGTGGAGCACGGACCCGGATTCCACCATCTAATGCCCGCATTCGAACACCACTTGTAATATTTGGGGGTTATTTTAGCTTAAAGGTAGAGCTTACCAGTGAGCTGAGTCCACGCCAGATATGCAGTTTTAAGGGCTTGTAGGCCCACTTTTATTAAAGAAAGAAAAGTCCGATAACAAAATAGTTGCCCACACAGGGGTTTCAGCTTTCCACAGCAATAATGTACGTAGAACCAAAAATACCAAGCCACCTGGCTCTCTTTAGCAGCACTGCTTCTCAGACTAATGCTGCAGCCCTCTCGGCTCTGTAACCGAGTTCCTGTACACCCAGTACCTCAGCACTCTTTAACAGCTTCTCTTTCAGCCCACAAGCTTGGACCCTCTGTCTACTCTGACAGACCGACCTGTGCAGACATGCACACTTCTTCTCCCTTACTCGCCTGGACTCCTCGGGAGGGTGGAGCCCAGAACCATGGTCTTGGCTCTGTTTTAAACCCAGGACCCACCTGTGCAATCATCCAGCCAGACTGCTGGCTGGTCCCAAAACCCGGTCCCAGGATTGGAGATTCCATACTACAACACCTCCCATTTAAACAGGGAATGCGCGGGATCGTGTGCACGCATCCCTGTTCCTTCAGTGGTGGCGTGTCACGAGACACCACTCGCCACCGAGGGGGGTGAACAGCCATTGGGTATGGCTGTTTCCCACGTGATCGGCCGTGATGAAGTCACGGCCAATCACAGATGGTTACACCCCCACTGTGCACAGCGCGTGCGCGCAATCAGGTTGGTGGCGGCGTGTTCCCGGGAACACTGCTCGTCGCCGACACTGGTAAACAGCCATTGGCTGGCTGTTCACCCACGTGATCGGCTGTGATCGTTTCACAGCCGATTACTAAATGCAAGCAAACCGCAGTAATGAGATGTTACCGGGTTCTTGTCCTCACACACGATCGGGAGATTGCGGTAACATCTCGAGTACCTGTCACAGCCCATCAGAGTACCAGAGTACCTGTCACCAGGCCATCAGAGTACCAGAGTACCTGTCACCAGGCCATCAGAGTACCCGAGTACCTGTCACCAGGCCATCAGGGTACCTATCTGCAGCCCATCAGAGTACCCGAGTACCTATTTGCAGCCCATGCCTCATAGAATATATGCGTTGGGGTGTTTGCTTTGCAAAATGGGGTCATTTTGTGGGTAATTCATTTATGCCCCTAGAACGCCTGAAGGTACTAATTCAATGTTCGGCCTCTCTATGTGGCCAGGCTGTGTAAAAGTCCTACACATGTGGTATTGCCATACTCGGGTGTCAGGTCACCTGAGACCAGGTGACAGATGCACTCCGTAGGAGTCGGAAGTGCACCGCTAGGTAGTGGACCTTAGGACTGACTGCTGCGGATTGTACCCAGGGAGATTCAGGACACAGGTCTACAGGATCACTAACACAGATCCCAATGGGAGCTGGAGCATAGATTCCCCAGGACACACAGGGTCTAAGAGCCAGTGGGTGTTCACCAGAGCCTCCAGTGGTGAGGAGGAACTTCGCTGCAGTCTGGCTCCAGGTCGCGGCCCCTAGGGTCTCATAGCTCACGCCCACAGTAGACTACAGGAGAAGGAAGCAGCAGGCTGGAACGACAAGGATAGTAAGGGGATATGGTAGAGGTCAGGGCAACTAGCAGACAGGAACAACAGAGTACACACCAAAGGTTCAGGGTCACAGGCAGACAGGGATGGATAGGGACATGCAAAAGGTCAAGGTCACAAGCAGACAGGAATTGTTGAGAACACACCAAGGTCTGTAACAGAGTCAAACATAGAGCACACGGGAAGCAGGAACCAGGAAGCTAAACACACAATGAATACACAATGGTTGATCAGCACTGTTGGCTTGCAGTGCACAGGTTAATATAGGGTTCCCTGATAGGGCCTGGGGTGGAGCCATGCTTAGAGGAGAGGTATAAAAACTACCAGGTGGAAGTGGCTGGCCTCTTAGTCAGAACACGAGGGGAGGTAAGCAACTAGAGGAAGATCACTGCATAACCATGACCGTACCCTCCCTCTTACAAGGCCTCCCCCTCCCCCGCCTGGGTCCAGGCTTAAAGTGAAACTCCAGATTGAACCTCCTCAACAAACGAGGAGCAAAGACCTCAGATGCAGTGATCCAAGACCTCTCCTCAGGGCCAAACCCTTTCCAATGTACGAGGTACTGAAGAATGCCTTTACGGAGCCGGGAATCCAAAACTTGACTAACCTCGTATTTTAGATTATCCTCAGAGACAGGAACCAAGATAGGGAGAGGACGGGAGGACTTGAGGATTAAAGGCTTTTTAGGAATGGGTAAGGGCATGAGAAGATCAGGAGTCTGAGTAGGGTCCCCCAGACCCTTAAAGATGAGCTGGACATCCAGCACAGGACCACCAGACTGGGCAGGGGTCAGTGGATCCCTGAGGTCAGGTTGGTTAGAAGGCGACATGTCACGGGTCAGAGAGAGTCAAGCTGGATAGCTAAAACACAAACAGAATGCAGAGAGCCCTGAGAAAAAGATTGAAACCCCACTTGGCCGAATGAGTTGGTCTATCCAAAGGATGGATTGAGCCTCTTAAACGGGTTTGAATGGACATAGTAGCAGTAGGTTGAGGCCAGGTTACAGAAGGTCCTGAACCAGAAGCAGGAAGCTCATTGGGCATGGGCTGGACTGGCATAACTGGTGCAGAGGCCGACTGAATAGTATTGTCAGGTGTAGCGACCATCTCAATCACATCACAGGGCATAGCGACTCTGGAACTTGCAGACAAGTTAGCCTGGCTGTGCGTCCAAGGGAGATTAGGGACAGGCAAAGGTAAATGGCCATGCAAACTGGAGTGAAAGATCGACTCAGGTTCACAGGTGGGCCCCTCATCCTGAGTACCACATGACCCAGAGAGTGCACCAGTCTGACTATTGCAGGACACATCCCAGAGATCGCTATATACAGCGGGAAGAGCAGAAGATACTGGGATGGTGGCAACAGGAAGTTTCTCTTTTGGGGTACTCTTGAGTAGGCAGGAAGCGGAACCCCAAGCCAGGATCTGTCCAGCAGACCAGTCAACGTGTGGAGAATGGAGCCATAACCAAGGAAGACCTAATATGATAGGAGATGAAGCCTTAGGTAAGACAAGGAAGGATATCCACTCCTGGTGGAATGTGTCCCTACTGACATCTTAACAGGAAGGGTCTGGAAGCGGATAGGGCCCCCTGGTAGAACAGTGCCATCAATCGCCAAGACCAGCAATGGCGTTGTAAGGGGCAAAAGGGTAAGTCTCATGGAGGATGCAGTTTCCCAATCCATGAAATTGGCAGCGGCTCCGGAATCCAGATGTGCTGAGACCGAACGAGAGGAAGCACCGACATGAAGCAACACAGAAAGGAGAAGACGAGAAGGTGAAGGTGATATTTCAGGGTCTAATACTCCACCTTCCAGATGTATTATCCCTGAGCGTTTTTCCGGATGAAGAGAACAAGTGTCACGGAAATTACCTTTGGCCCCACAATAGAGGCATATGCCCAGAGTTCTACGCCTAGCGCGTTCTTCGGGAGATAACTTTGTCTGGCCCAACTGCATAGGTTCCTCAGGAGGCAGGGGGTGCTCCTCGGCTCGAAGAGAAGGGACTGGGAGCTCAGTCTGCCTAAAGAACGGGGAGTGCTGGTGTCTTTTTTCCAGGGCCCTCTCCTGAAAGCGAATATCGATCTGGTTACACAAGGTGATGACACTGTCCAGATCAGCAGGAAGGGATCTTCCTGCTAATTCATCCTTCACTCTATCAGAGAGGCCATGCAAAAAGGTTGCAACTAGGGCTTCATTATTCCAGCTCAATTCAGCTGTGAGGATACGGAACTGAAGAGCATACTGTCCCACAGAAGCGGACTCTTGATGGAGACGTAAAAGGGCGCTAGCCACTGAGGAGACACGACCCGGTTCCTCGAAGATATTCCGAAAAAGATTCAAGAAATCATACAGGCTAGAAACCACTGGATCATTCAGTTCCCACAGAGGGGCAGCCCAAGCTAGTGCCTCGCCGGACAGGAGGGATATAATGTAAGCTACTGCAGCCCGATCGGACAGGAAGTTTTGGGGCTGAAGTTCAAAATGAATTGTGCACTGGCTAAGGAACCCCGTGCAAGCCTTGGAGTCCCCAGAGAAAGGGGCCGGAGCTGGTAGTTGTAATGAATGTGTGGCTGCGACTGATGCAATAGGTGCAGCGGCAGATAGAGGTTGAGGTTGTTGAACCGAGGGTCCTAATGAGGCCTGAACCTGTTCAAGATGGGATGCCAAATCCTGAAGGAGTCGCATCACCTGGATCTGATGCAATTCTTGGGTCTCAAGTCTGCGAACTAAGCCCTGTAATGGATCATCTGTGGGTAGCAGCACATCAGCTGGGTTCATGGCTGATCAAACTGTCAGGTCACCTGAGACCAGGTGACAGATGCACTCTGTAGGAGTCAGATGTGCTCCGCTAGGTAGTGGAACTTAGGACTGACTGCTGCGGATTCTACCCAGGGACATTCAGGACACAGGTCTACAGGATCACTAACACATATCCCAATGGGAGCTGGAGCATAGATTCCCCAGGGCGCGGAGTCTAAGAGCCAGCGGGTGTTCGCCAGAGCCTCTAGTGGTGAGGAGGAACTTCGCTGCAGTCTGGCTCCAGGTCGTGGCCCCTAGAGTCTCACACTCACAGTACACTACAGGAGAAGGAAGCAGCAGGCTGGAACAACAAGGATAGTAAGGGGATACGGTAGAGGTCAGGGCAACTAGCAGACAGGAACAACAGAGTACACACCAAAGGTTCAGGGTCACAGGCAGACAGGGACATGCAAAAGGTCAAGGTCACAAGCAGACAGGAATCGTTGAGAACACTCCAAGGTCAGTAACAGAGTCAAACATAGAGCACACGGCAAGCAGGAGCCAGGAAGCCAAACACACAATGAATACACAATGGTTGATGAGCACTGTTGGCTTGCAGTACACAGGTTAATATAGGGTTCCCTGATAGGGCCTGGGGTGGAGCCATGCTTAAAAGGAGAGGTATAAAAACTACCAGGTGGAAGTGGCTGGCCTCTTAGTCAGAACACATGAGGGGAGGTAAGCAACCAGAGGAAGATCACTGCATAACCATGACATCGGGAAGAGTAGCAGAATGAATTTTGGGGTGTAATTTTTGCTATATACATGCTATGTGTTAGAAATATCTTATAAATTGACAACTTTGTGTAAAAAAAAAATGCGTTTGGCCCTCTGATCTGATCAAATGGAAGGGGACGGATCCACTTCTGTTTTTTTAGCTGATCCGATTGGAGGTAGGCGGGTAGGAATGGACACAAGTCTGTTTACATCTGCCACTCCAGAGAAGTGAATGGAGGGTCCAATTAGGTCAGACACTGATGGTCTGCGGTCTACCCACACTGTGCAGCGCAGTGTACCTGTGTCTTTCCTGCGGGTTAGCTGTAATTTGCCATAGAATTCTATTATATCCTGAGGTGTGGTGTACTTTCTGAAAGTGCACCAAACCCACAGGTAAAACCAGAAGTATATGGCTCAGTGCAGGTAAGCCACAGGTGCTCTGCACTACACCTGCAGATCAGTAACCACTGCAGAACAGATATGTCCCTATATACACTTTGATTTTAGTAATAAACTTGCTGTCCCAGGCAGAGTGCATTTGCTATAACTCCACTTATGACAGGAGCCAGTGCTATACAGGAAGCATTGGCTTATGTAGCTCTGTTCTGCAGCTGCTTGCTTTCTCTACCGCTGGCTTCATTCACAACACTGATACTCTGGCATTGTGGGTAGGCAACATGTAATCTGGGCTTGCCAAGCTGCCATCCCAGATCAGGAGGTCATGGGCCAAATCATTGGGCTCTGTGGCCCACATGTGGCCCCCGGGCCACTGGTTGGGCACCCCTGTTGTATTCTAATGCCCTGTACACACGGTCGGAAATTCTGACGGAAAAGGGCCGATCGGATTATATCGTCTGAAAATCCGTTCGTGTGTGGGCTCTATCAGAGCAGGACCTCAAATTTTCCGACAACAAAATCCAATCAGACTTTTTCCGATCGTTTGTAGAGAATTCCGATCGGTCAAAGTGCCACGCATGCTTAGAACAAATTACGAGACCAAAGCTATTGGCTACTAGCCGCCGCAACGTAGTCCCGTCGCAACAAACGAACGTCATCACATTCTAAACGATCGGATTTTCCGACAACTTTGTCCGACCTGGTATGCAACATCAGTTTCAGACAAAATCCGTCGTAAAAAAAAAATCTGACGGATTTTGTTGTCTGAATGTCCGACCGTGTGTACGGGGGCTATGAATGAATACAAAGCTTCTTTTCTTTGGCTGAAGTGGAGAGGCAAGCAGGGGACCTCATAATCTCGGCCTCAGCTAATCAGAGGAGGCTTTGCATGGGACAGCAGGCCGGAATTTTTTTTCCATAACTTTTGAAATAAGACAAGAAGACAAGTGTTTGGATAATAATGGCCGCAGTTGTTTATTATTGGTTTCAAAATGTTGTACATAACTCATCAAAACTCATCCAATAAACTTAAAGCTAGCCCAGTCACTACGGCTCAGGCAGCAACACAAAATCCCCAAAAGGGGCATGTAGTACATATCTCAACCAAACTCATCCAATAAACTTAAAGCTAACCTAGTCACTACGGCTCAGGTAGCACATATTTGAACACTATAATTAAAAGTCTTAATAACTTGTCCCCCTTTGCTGTTATAATTCAGTATTATTATTATTAAATATTTTTTATTTTATTATTATTATTATTTTTATTTTATTTTTTATTTTATTTTTGCAAAGGTGACTTACCACATAACAACAACCGCAACAGAATAAATTAACATAACCATACAGAATTAAAATACAATTAAATACAAATTTATTTTATAGGGAGGGAGGGAGGGGAGAGAACACCACAGCTTTTCTTCTGAGGCGAATGAGCCCCCTCAGCGGAACCCCCTTTTTATAACCCCAAGAAAACTGGTTTAAACCAGTTCTTCCCAGGCTTTTCACATGTCATGAAGAGAGGTCACCTGTACCCCTTCTCAAAACATGTGACTAACAGCTGTTTCCCCGCTGGCCACAGGCTCTGCGGGGGAACTTGAAACTGCTGATCCAGCCGCTCTCCCATGAGGAAAAGGGGGGGCAAGAAACTGCCCTCTCCCTTTTCCTGTCATGGGACAGCAGGCCGGAATTTTTTTTCCATAACTTTTGAAATAAGACAAGAAGACAAGTGTTTGGATAATAATGGCCGCGGTTGTTTATTATTGGTTTCAAAATGTTGTACATAACTCATCAAAACTCATCCAATAAACTTAAAGCTAGCCCAGTCACTACGGCTCAGGCAGCAACACAAAATCCCCAAAAGGGCAAGAGGACCTAAGGCCAACTGCCCACAGAACCCCAACCCGCGGCCATCTCAACACAGTAACTTAAATTTACATTGAAAATATCCAAGCCAATATCAGACAGATGGATGCCATCCTGCCTGAAAAGGCCAGGGATACCCCCTTCCAGCTCAGTGTGCCTAAAGGATAGCATTCCCAATCTTGATAGCAACTTGGATACTGCCCTATTCACTCTCTTCCTGATTTTTTCAAAAGGACGTACAGAAGGATGAGAAAGCCAACTTATCCTCTGCACAATTTCTGAAAAAAAAAAACACTACTGAATTGGGAAATGACAACTGTATCCTAAATGATAACTGTATCTTCTGTAGATCATCCCTAATCCGAAAATTAAGGTCCAAAGTTTTATGGTAACCAATATCATTACCACTTATATGAATAATTAAGATATCCAGAGAGGGAAAATGAAGAAGAAGCTGTGAAATAAAAGAAATTAGGTCTGACCATAACATTCCCCTCTTTCCACACCAAAAAATCTTAAATTTAGAAGCATCCAATCCTAACCAAAAAATCTTAAATTTAGAAGCATCCAATCCTAAATTGCTAGTATAAACTCGTTGCTGAGCTCTCAAATTCGCCCAATAGATGAAGGAGTGTCCAATCATCCATACAATGCGAGTGTTACCTGAAATAAATCATAGTATTGCGTTAGGATGAATATAAAGCAAATACCTATCCGACTTCCATCTATCAAACTGTTTAATAGATCTAACATCAAAACCCAATCTAGTGGCCTCTGTTGCTGCTCCAATCCGAAAAGAATGCATCGATAAATGTTCCTGATCTAAATTTAAGGCCTTCAAACATCTCCTGAAAACACTTAAGAACTGGTATTTAGTAAGGGGTAACCCTGATTCATGAATGAAAAACTTAGAAAACCCCCAAAGGCCTAATTGATGAATATTGACTTATTAGAGCCACCGGGCAAATGCTAGTACTCATACACATATCTAATGTTAACCAATTACCTTTACCTACCTGATCCGTTTTGGATCTGCTAATAAAAATTTTTTATGAACTTTCAAAAATAACAACTTCAGACATGTGTATTTGAACCAGCTCAGATACCCTAAGCGCCGCAAAAAACATAACTGAAAAAACCGCCCAAAAAAGAACCGATTCAAAATGAGAATTTTTTTTTTTTTTATCCATCACGGAGCAAAGCTCACCCAGTACTAGAGGAGTGATGGGCTTCCTTGAATCAGGCCTAAAATTAATCCTTTTGTAAACTTTTAAAGCTTGTTTTATAGAAAAATACTGCATGCAAGATGGCATGTTATTTAATTTCAAGAAAAAATAAATTCCCGACAGGGTTTTATGTATGTACGACCAAGAAATAATTCTGCTCAAACAAAGAACCAACAAACTTCAATAACAGCAATTCAGACATGGAACCCAACGGTTCACCTAATATGTTTAAAAATTCTTGATACATAAACCAAGCAGATTGATAACCTGCCCAAGTAGAAGGTGCCAAAGAATTGATAATGTTCAAAATAAGGAAAAAAAAAAATAAAATTGTAGCTGTCGTGAAGCAAAGCAGAACCAAGAAACTTTAATAAACAGTAACAAACTTAAAGCTAGCCCAGCCACCACGGCTCAGGCAGCAACAACAAATAAACTTAAAGCTAGCCCAGCCACCACGGCTCAGGCAGCAACAACAACTCAGACAAGGAACCCAACGGTTCACCTATCATATTCAAAATTATTATTATTATTATTTTTTATATACAAAAACCAGGCAGAATTGATAATATAAATAGAAATAGGCCTTAAACCAGGTCCCATAAATTGATTGGACAGGAGTGTCCCACACGATCCGCCTCCAGAAGTAGCTTGAAAAAAAAAAAAACGCTCCACCTGTGAACGAGACAACTCATCTGCCAAATCATTGTCCTTACCTGGTACATGTAAAGCCTTTAACCAATATGTTCAAACGTAAGCATTAATTAATTAATTAATAGCGTACATTACTCCTTTATTATCTGTACGTATCAAAATTATTTTATTTTGGAAGAAAGAACAAAGCTCAAATGCAACAATGATAGGAAATAATTCCAATAAGACTATGTTTTTAATGTAACACTTTACTAATCAAAAAACATGCCAACGTTCAGCGCACCAATGCTTCTGCCAAATTGCGGCAAAAAGCCATGTGACCCTGCTTCATCAGTGAAGAGAAGGAAATCCGAATCTAGAATGAAATCCCCCTGCCATAAGGCCCTACCATTGTTAAATGTGAAAGAAATTGCAACCAAACCAGCAAATACTCCTTCACATCACTGTTTTTTTTTTTTTTTTATTATTAACTTGAACAATAAAGAGGCTATTTTCTCAATTTTTTCTTCTGATAACCTAAACTCCATTAACCAGTATGAATAATGATATCTAGAAATTCCAGACAAGTTGAAGGCCAAATAGTCCTCTACTGAGCCAATGGGATACCAAAATGGTCGCAAACCTCAAAAATTTTCTGTAATAAATTAATACAAAGGAAAGAATCGGGAGGGCCTAAAAACAAAATCATCTAGATAATGAATTAAAAATTGTGAACCGGAAATGGCAAAAACTACCCACTCTAAAATGAAGAGAAAGACTCAAAATAAAAGCAAGACAAGGGACAACCCATAGGTAAACATTTATCAAAATAAAAATCATCAGTAAAGAAAAAACCCAAGGGAATTAAAAGATAAAGGATTAATGGGAAGTAAGCTAAAAGCTGACTTGACATCCGCCTTTGCTAAAATAGCTCCCTTCCCCAACATTCTTTACTTTACTAGAACACCTCCAAAAGAAGCATATGAAACGGATGACATACTCTCATCAATTTGGTCATTAAGGGAATTGCCTTTGGGAAAAGATAAGTGATGAATTAATCTAAAATAATTATTTTCCTTTTTTTTTTTTTTTTTTTTTTTTTTTTTTTTTTTTGGAACTACACCTAAAGTAGAAATCCTGAAATTTGAAAACTGAGGGAAAGAAAAGGGGAATTTGAAAATGGAGGGAAAGAAAAGTTGCCACCCTTCCTTCTGAAATTTCAAAATTAACCTCATCTAAAACTACTTGAAGAAATTCAGATACTGATTTGAATTATTAACTATGGTACAACCCTGACCTTGAAATATAGGCAATAAAAAACCATCCCTAAAACCTACAATGAGAAGATGGGCCTTCAACTTGTCTGGAAACACCTGAAGCCATGGGAGCATGTTTGCTAATATCACTGGTGTGTGTGCTGTTTGAAAAATCTCCAGATTACAAATTTGTTGCTGTTTTTTTTTTTTTTTTTTTTTTACTTCAGACGAAATGCCTCATCAAAATTAAACCATGCCACTTAATGTCTAAGTGTTGAAATAAACCCGTACTTTTTTTAGGTGATATTTCACATAAAACACCCCCAAAAATACAAAAACGCCTGTAACCAGTTATTAAAAAAATAAATAAATAAAAAATTTTTGATACAGGTCTACGTCTGTCGTCATCCTCTTATTTATTTATTTATTTTTAATAATAAAATCTTTAGCGGAAGGAAAAATGAAAGAATATCTAAAAAAAAAAATTCCCCCCGCCAAATTTTTCCTTAACAACCTGACACAAATGAAATCCCAACGGAAAAATATCACAGGGCATGGACTCCTTTAAACAAATTTCCAGCAAGTTTTGTGATTTAGCATTACTATAATACACATTGATATTCTGTTCTAAATGAATTGGCAAAGCTGGAGTGCCATTAGCAGAGACGCCACTAGGTGGCGACCAAACTTCCATAGCTGAAACATCAGGCTAAAACATTACTTATAGCTGGCTGACAAAACGATTTCTGAATAGCTAATTCTTTAGACACTTTAGATAATAGTACCATTTAATAATTCATTAACAGAAGGTTCATACATACCTGCACTCCCTTGATGTACAGCAGGCCCACTATCAAGCCCTGCTTCAGTGAAAGGCAGCATGGTCGGTTGCCTAGGTGATACCTGACGCTGTGGAGGGGGAGCCCACTCTCTCAGAGAGGTTGCTCCACCTTCCGTACCACTTCTGGCCCCAACCACCGCTTCAGACGTGGATGCTCTTCTGCTCAGCTGGCCACTCTGCCTGCCCGCTCCAAGCCTTCCCCCGCCCACCTGCCCTCTGGTACGGTCCTGAGAAGGACCAGCTTTTCTGAATAGCAGGGCGCGGAGGGTAGGCGAATAGCTCCGGCGGGGGTTGCGCTTCTTTTTCGCCGCCCCATCCGACCGAACCAGGGGCGGCGCTTCCTTGCTGACGCGCTGGCTCCTCCTCCACATCTTCGGGATCCGCTTCTTCCTGACGCAGCGACGGCTCCCGGGCTTCCACCGCTGACCACTCTCCTCTTCTTTCCTCCGGACCAGGATGGCTGACAGGCGGTGTAGCTCCCACCGGAGCCTCTTGACACGACGGGCGGGTAGGTCTAGGCATTGGCGAATCCAGGCTTCCCCCTCTCTCATCTTCCTGCCTCAGAAGAGACTGTTTGTTCAGGGCAGAACCCAGAGAGAACACCACAGCTTTTCTTCTGAGGCGAATGAGCCCCCTCAGCGGAACCCCCTTTTTATAACCCCAAGAAAACTGGTTTAAACCAGTTCTTCCCAGGCTTTTCACATGTCATGAAGAGAGGTCACCTGTACCCCTTCTCAAAACATGTGACTAACAGCTGTTTCCCCGCTGGCCACAGGCTCTGCGGGGGAACTTGAAACTGCTGATCCAGCCGCTCTCCCATGAGGAAAAGGGGGGGCAAGAAACTGCCCTCTCCAGGAGTGGGATGGGAAGCTCCCTGCTGGAACACAATGCTGTACAACGTATTGTGTGTGTGTATATATATATATATATATATATATATATATATATATATATATTTTTTTTTTTTTTTTTGATGCCCTTCGACCAAGACAGATTTGAACCACAAAAGTTGCATGAGGTCCAGTGTGAAGTTTCACAGTCAGTGTCAGTGATGATTTGGGGAGCCATATCATCTGCTGGTCTGGGTCCTCTGTGTTTTATCAAGTCCAAAGTGTTTTGAAGCGAATCGCAGTTCACACTAAAGAAGTTGAAGTAAAACAACCCCAGCATTGGTGTCTCAGTGACAGAAATAATAACTCCCAACATTAGTGTTAGTGGGTGCAATAATAGCCCCCGACATTGGTGTCAGTGTACAAAATAGCAGTCCCCCAGACTTAGTGTCAGCAATGATGAGGACCCCCCCATCCCATTACATTGCTGATCACCGGCAGTGAAATTTATGCTCAAAATATGAATTCTTGTGAATTCATTAAGCTCCCCATGTGATCTATTAAACCCCTTTATAGCATGTGAGTAAGTATAGAGCAGAGGAGATAAAAAATGCTCTGCTGCATTGGTGCAATAGGAGTCTTCCCTGCTCTGATCCTGCATACACTGGGCTGGGGCGAGTTATGCCTTGTACACACGACCGGTTTTCCACTGAAACTGTCTCGTGTACACCAAAGTCTAAGCGTGAAGAACGCGGTGACGTACAACATGTACGACTGGACTAGAAAAAGGAAGTTCAATAGCCAGTAGCCAATAGCTTCCGTCTCGTACTTGCTTCAGAGCATGCGTCATTTTTGGTCCGTCGGTACAGCATACAGACGAGTGGTTTTCCCAATAGGAATTGGTTCCGTCGGAAATATTTAGAACATGTTCCATTTCTAGGTCCGTCAGAAGTTTTGGGAAAAAAACAAAAACAAAAATCAAATGAAGCATACACACAATTGGAATATATGATGAAAAGCTTCCGTCTGACTTTTTCTTTCAGACATTCCGCTTGTGTGTATGTGGCATAAGAGGCAGATTTATGTAGTTTGTGACAACAACACCTAGAAGATTCCACAACTTATTAATGTAGAGAATTTGACACCCTGCTTTTTTAGCACAATAATGGTAATTCCCCCCCCCCCCCCCCCCCCCCCCCAATTTTACAGTGTCCGTAAAATAATTGTCTCCCATTCTGAGCAAAATGAAACCACTTGCCACTGTATGAAACTCTACTGGCATCTTGTGGTCAACTATGCGTATCGCAAGTATGGGACCATTCCAGTGTTATAAACTGCCATGGACAATAACAGTTCAAACATCAGGACATTTTAGATATGTAGCGCTGGGCTCTTTAAAATAAATTCCCAGCAGTGCTGACAAAATAAACACGAAAAACTTTTTTTTTCTTCTCTCCTGTGACGGACAGCTGCAGAGAGAGAGGGGACCGGACTGTGCCCGGACTGGCTGTTGCTACAGTTGAAGAGGAAAAAAATGGGGAATTGAACATCACCTTATTAAAGAGGAAGTAAACCCTGATGGGTTTACTTCCTCTTTTTTTCCCTGCAAAGGTAAAGCATAATGGACTACTATGCATCGCATAGTAGCTCATTATGTGTCACTTACCTGACACAGGAGCCAGCGAAGTCGCCGCTGTCACCTGTAGTCCGCCGCATCCATCTTGGTTGTGGCGTCTCTCGCAGCTCCGACGAATGACAGCGGAGAAGCCGCGATGACGTCACTCCCGCGCATGCGCACGGGAGTCGCGTCTCGGAGCTCCGACGCTGCCATTCGCCGGAGCCGCGATGACGTCACTCCCGCGCATGCGCACGGGAGTAGACAAATTTGGCAAATCCATTCTTGGACTTGCCGCATTTAGTGCGCCTGCGCGCCGCTGTCTACGGCGCATGCGCCGTAGACAGCGGTGCCCATTTTCGGGCAAATATCTCCTAAACCATATAGGTTTAGGAGATATTACTTGGACCTACAGGTAAGCCTTAATCTAGGCTTACCTGTAGGTCAAAGTTGTTTGGAGGGGTTTACTTCCATTTTAAGGAACACTCTGGACTTAAAAAAAATAAAAAAAAACTTTAATGAAAATAATTAAATAAATTGATGCAAAAAAACTACCACTAGTGGCAAAATTAAAAAAATGACGTTATCAAACAACTTAGAGATCTGCCGGCAGCACCTTTCACCCAATTCTTCCAATTCTTCTTCCAGGGCTTCAATTCTCCCGGGCTATTGTACTTGTAACTGGAATTAACAAGCATGGACTACACACAGCATGAGGATTTGCTACAACCCCCCCCCCCCCCCCTTCTGTGAGACAAGAGATGGTGAGCATACTGATGAATAGCGGCTACATCCTGCCCAGTGATTGCTATATGGGTATATAGTGTTGCATCCTCACCAGTATTTAATCACCCAGTGACATGTGGCTATAAATCCCCTGTCAGGGGGTTCACTTACAGCAACGTTTGTGACTGGTTCTGTTGTTCATTTATAGACCTCATTCAAGGTATAGCCATTAGCCAGCTACTCCCCATCCAGCCAGCAATACCCTCATTGCGGTTCTGAACACTCAGCTTCAGCGGCATTCTATGTGGATTGTTATACCCTTTGATTTGAGAAATTCCAGGGTTGGTCTCTGTGGATTGCTATAGTTATGCAGTAATGTTTGTCTGTCAGCTTACCTCTCCATCTGTTCAGATTAGAAGCCAGCCACTCTCACCTAGCTGCTTAAGTAATCTCTCCTCAAAGCATGGCTCAACCCCAGCCCCTATCAGGGAACTCTATATTAACTTGTGCACTTCAAGTCAGCTCTGCTGATCAATATTGTGTGATTTGGCTCTGTGTGCTCTTTGCTCTGTGTCCTACATCTGATCCTGTTTACCGATCTTGGCTTGTTCTTGACTATCCCTGCTTGCTTGTGACCCTGACCTTTTGGCATGTTCTCCGTCTATCCTTGTCTGCTAGTTGCCCTGACCTTTGGCTTATCTCCTTACTATCCCTTGTTGTCCTGGGCTTCTGCTTCCTCTCTGTCCTCCTGTAGCCTGCTGGGAGACCCTGGGGGCCGCAACCTGGAGTCAGTTGCAGCATGGTCCATCCTCACCACTAGAGGCTCTGGTGAACACCTGCTGTCTCTTAGACTCTGTGCCCTGGGGAATCTCATGCTCTAGCTCCCAGTGGGATCCATGTTGGTGCTCCAGTGGACCTGCCTTCCTGAACCACCCAGAGTTCCATCCGCAGTAGTCAGCAGTAGGGTCCACTGCCTTAGCGGTGCACTCCAGACTCCATCAGTGTGCATCTGTCACCTGGACTCAGGTGACCTGACATGGATAGGGTGATTTAACATTGGAATAATCTCATCCATTTTTTTCCCCACTGTCTGTGGAAATGCCCATGTATCCCCATAGACGTGTGGACTGAATGTGGTGGTTGTATGAGGTGTGCTGCTAGATCTCCGAGATGTTTGACAACACTGTCCGCAAAAGCAGGATAGCGGACGCCCGCTGTGGGAGCTTGCCTGCGGGTCCCACGGACTTGATGTCTGCCAGTGGCCCCGTGATCATGGCGAGGAAAGGCAGAATGGGGAATTGTAAACAAGGAATTTCTCTGTTCTGCCTAGTAACAAGACAGAGATCTTCTGTTCTTATCATCTGGAACAGTGATCTCTGTCATGTCAGTGATAGCCCACCCCCCTACAGTTAGAAAACGCTGAGGGAACACACTTAACCACTTGATCGCCCCCTAGTGTTAACCCCTTCCCTGCCAGTGCCAAAGTAATCAGTGGCCATTTTTAGCTCTGATCGCTGTATAAATGTCAATGGTTTCAAAATAGTGTCAAAAGTATCTGTTCTGTTTTCCCAATAAAAATCACAGATCATTACGAATAAAAAAAATAAATAAAAAAATGCCATAAATCTACCCCTTATTTTGGAGACGCTATAACTTTTGCGCAAAGCAATCAATATTCACTCGTTGTGATTTTTTTTAACGAAAATAATGTAGAAGAATACATATTGGCCTAAACTGAGGAAGAAATTAGTTTTTTTATATTTTTTTGGGGATATTTATTATAGCAAAAAGTAAAAAATATATTTTTTTTTCAAAATTGTCAATCTTTTTTTGTTTATAGTGCAAAAAATAAAAAGTGGTGATCAAATACCACCAAAAGAAAGCTCTATTTGTGGGGGAAAAAAAAGAAAAAGGGACATCTTTTTTTTTGGGTACAGTTAAATCGATGCAGTGCCGTATTGCAAAAAACACTTTGGTGATTAAGGGGGTAAAATCTTCTGGGGCTGAAGTGGTTAATGTTGGCACTAATGGTAGTTTTTTGCATCAATTCATTTAATTATTTTCATTAAAGTTGTTTAAGTCCAGAATGTTCCTTAATACGGTTTGTGATCTTCAATGCCCATTTTTTTTAGTTTATGCATGACCTTAAAGTGTTTGTAAACCCACAAAAAAAAAAAACGGCAAGACAAAGCCATAATGAGCTAGCATGCCCGTAACAGCACACTAGCTGAAGCAAGGACACGAACGAGGCATTGCTTCAGTTGCGCATGTGCCGATGTGGGCATATGCTGATACAGGGGATATCTCCTAAACTGCACAGGTTTAGGAGATATCTGGGGTAGCTACAGGTAAGCCTTATTATACGCTTACCTGTAGTAAAAAAGTGAATTGTAACGGTTTACAACCACTTTAAGGAACCACACCTGTTAATTTAGGTGGGGGCCCCAGCATAGGGATTCGGTTCTGACCTTGAACCGCCCTGTACATCAACAAATTATTGGTTTTCCTGGGTTTATATGCTTTTGAGTACAGCTGAAGAGGACCTTCCCCATGAAACCCTGGAGAAGGAGGACTCCTGATTAGCTGCCTAAGCCAGGCTGGTTCCCAATCGGCTGTGGGACATTTTTCAGCCTTTCACCACTGATTGAAGCAGAAGATCCATGTAGGATCTGATAAGAAGCCTCTGGGACCCATTTTAGAGAGCCCGGGAATCACTTGGGGAACAGGAGTGCCTGGCCAGTATAATATATTCCCGAGAAGTGTTCTGGGAGTAGAGAAAAAGAATTGAGAACTTTCTGTGACTGCTATTACAGAGTCTAGGAGCTGAATTGTACTGTGTGTGCCCAGAGAGCATTAGCATTTCACCGGCCAAAGAGGAACCCCTCAGGACTTGAATCAGTCATCAATGGTAGAAGTTTCCAGCCACCATCTTGTTTCCTTTAGTGAGTACTCCCACGCAAGGGCCTCATCACAGGCAGACTCTACACAGTCCCACTGGCCAGTGGTTAGGCAGGACAACTTTGCATTAGGTAGTCTGTATCGCCTTTGAAAAATTCCATTTGTATTGCTGTACTGTGCTGGATTGTCAAGGGAAAGAAAAGAAGAAAAGGGCAAATTAAAATAGCATATAAACAGTCACAAGAGGAACAATGACAAGAAAACAAGTCATAGCTTATGAAAGTCCATATCATGTAGTTAAAAAAACAGCAACTTGAGAAGGCAGCCCCATTTGAAGACTAAGAAGCAGCAAAGCAATCTTCTAGGAACACTGGAAATGGAAACAGAGACGCCAATCTAAGTGCAGTATTAAGAGTGCTTTAATAAAAACTTTAAATTTAGTACTCACAAAAGTACACTAGCAATAGGCGTGTAAACAAGAAATTGCCACACTTGCCAAACATCCATGGAACTGGAGGACGGTGGTATTCAGTAGAGCAAGCTGGAACATACACTGCTGACACTTCCGGTCAGTGGAACGCATGCCGACAACCAGGGAAATGACATCACTATCAGAACCGGGCCATATGGCCAGGAAAAGGCCCTGAATCACGCCTATTGCTAGTGTACTTTTGTGAGTACCAAATTTTAAGTTTTTATTAAAGCACTCTTTTAATACTGGACTCAGAGTGGCGCCTCTGTTTCCATTTCCAGTGACACTAGTTCTAGTGAACCTGGTGACAACCCCTCACTTTGGAAGGATAACCTGTCTCTTGCTGTTTTAGCTATAGGACAGGAAGTGAAGGAAAGTCTTGCCAATGGGAAACAGATGGCAAAACAAACTGCCATTCCAAAACCACATAAAGATCCTCTGTTCTGTGAATTGTACTGTCCTATTTCTTTAATAAATTCCCATGTTAAAATTCTAGCCAAAGTTCTTGCCCATAGATTGAATGAGGTAATCTCTACTATTGTACGAGCCCAGAAAACATTAGTAACCTTAATCACACCTATGAGTTTTTTTGCGTGCAGGCACAGCAGCCCATTCAGCATATTTAAAGAAATGGGCTGCTGTGTCTGCGTTTCCGCAAAAAAAGTGCACGCACCGTTATAAAAACATGGGGAAACAGGGAAATTACATAGCCTTCTTGACCATGTGAATTTCCTGCGTTTCCCGCACATGCACTGCAATTTTACATGCTTGGGGGTGCCATTCAGAATGAATGCCAGCCCTGTGCGTTTCTGCAGAGCAATGCATTTTCACTGCGGGTGCTTGCGATTCCCACAGCCACGCGCAGAAGTATGAACCTAGCCTTATGGATACTATAAGCAGCCATGCTGATGCACATTACGCAGGCGTGTCCCACCACTGTCACCATCCAGAAACCTATCTTAAAGTGATATTAAAGTTCATTTTATGCACATTAGCTATTTTCCTCTGGGACATTTAAATGTTCTACTTTGTGGGCTGAACTTGGAGTCTACTATACAAACTACTACTTCCATCTCCTATTCTGCCTTATGGTTGCAGTTCAAATTAGTTTGCAGGATGTCCACCTTAAGCCTGAGCTTAAAACTGCGCTGATAGAAGACAACCATTCTCAGTTGATTTCTATTGATTTACTATTATTCTCTACACCTGACATGGATAAACTTAAAGCAGAGCTCCACCCAAAAGTGGAAGCCCCGCTTATCTGCTTCCTCCCCCCTCTGGTACCACACTTAGCACTTTTCAGGGGGAGGGAATGTGGATACCTGTCAAAAACAGGTACCCGATCCCACTTCCGTGTAAGGGCCTACATCATTTGCCGCTCCTCCTCATTCCCTCTGCCGCCTTCTGGGAGACACACAGCTCCCATAAGACAGCGTGACCATTCAGAAAGTGTAGCGCAACTCGCACATGCGCAGTAGGAAACAAGCTGTGAAGCCACAAGGCTTCACCTCCTGTTTCCCTTGGTAAGGACGTCGGCACCTGCCCCCGAAGCCGATGGACGGGTCGGCTTTGGGTGCCGACATCGCAGACTCCCTGGATGGGTAAGTGTCCTTATATTAAAAGTCATCAGCTAGATAATTTGTAGTTGCGGAATTAGCTTTACCTAACATTTCTACCCCAAATACTGGTATATGTCTCCTAGGAGACTTAGAAGATGAAGAGCTTAGAGAATCCTGAAAATCTACACTGTTCCATGTTTAATGTTCTATGTTTATTTAAATTTAATAAAATTACCTTTAAGAAAAAAAATGTATTTTTTTTTTTGGCTAAAAAAAAAAAATAAAAAAAAATAAAGATGGTGTACTTACAGTACCTGCTCTGTACAATATTGCACAGAGTGACCCCTTACCTCCACTTTCAGAGTCCCCCACTGGCTCTGTCCTTAGCTCCCAACTGTCCCCGATTTCAAGGGACTGTCCCTGATTTGGAGCAATGTCCCTCTGTCCCTCATTCCACCTCATTTGTCCTTCATTTTGGTCTGATCCATATAGTTGTATATACTGTAAAATGCATTTTTTTATCTTTAAGTATTTCCCCGTGTTAAACCTTTCATCCAATTTCTAAATTGCTGCATATGTACATCTTAAAAGCCAATATAAAGGAATGGCAGTGGTAAAAAAAAGCACTTGTGGATTTAATTATACTTTTTTTTGGTTAATTCTCCTTTAAGGAGGTGTGGCCGGGGGCATGCCCTATGTCTACATATGTTTTTTTAGTAGGTGTCCCTCATTCCTATTCCAAAATGTTGTGAGGTATGCTCTGTCTGCTCCTCCTTTTCTGTGGGTGCCCCCTCAGCAAGCTGAATGCTAAGTGGCACCTACATGAGTGTGCTCTTGATCCGAGCTGTGTATCTCCATAGACACACCTAGCCCGCCCTGATCCTTCCGCTTATGACTGAAAGCAGTAGGAGCTAATGGCTCCGGCTCCTCTCAAAGTCTTCTGTGAGACCAGAAAGTCAGCGGTGCAATTATGCAGCCAGGGGACAGCACTGAATCGTGATAGGAGACAGGCGAGTGTTTAGGGGTTGGAGGGAGGGGGGGCGAGGATGACAGTTAGTTCTGTTTCTTATACCTTAAAAGTGAATGTAAAATCACAGTATAAAAAAAATAGCATCTACACTCAAAAAAAAACAAAATATCAAATATACTGATTCATTGAACTGCAGTTCATGGACTTTATATGCAAAGCCAAAGTACAAGAAAAATTACAAAGCTTTATTGATGCGCAAAAGAGAGTTTAACTGCTTCAAGTCCGCCATATAGTGACGGACAGGTGAAAGCACTTTTGTTCTGAGAGGATGCCATATGACATCCTCCCAATCATAGCGCACAGCGTGGTGATCGGTTGTGCACCGTGTCTCTAGGACACAGCCTATCATCTAGTCTCTTTATCATGTGATCAGCTGTGTCCAATTACAGTATAAACAGGAAATGCCATTTCTCTGCATTCCTCCCCTCATGCTGACAGCGCATGAGGAGAGGAGAGCCAGTCGATATATAAGTGTCCTGATTATCAGCGCAGTCCCAACAGTGCCGCCAATCAGTGCCCATCAGGAATGCCTATCAGTACTGCCTATCAGTGTCCATAAGAGCTGCCTATCAGTTCCTATCAGTGCCCATCAGTGCAGCCTCATCAGCAGACATCAGTGAAGGAGAAAAATTACTTATTTACTACATTTTATAACAGCACTAATAAAAACTTGTTTTTTTCAACATTTTTGGTCTTTCATTTATTTAGCAAAAAATAAAAACCCTACTAGTGAATAAGGATGAGCTCAGGCGTGTTTGCATACTCCACATGCAGAGCCCGCCAGGAAGTCGGCACATCGCTAATCACAGGCAGTGAGACATTGCCCGATCTCTGCAGCTGCCCATTGGGGCAATGTCTCACTGCCTGTGATTAGTGCCGACTTCCTGGCGGGCTCTGCATGTGGAGTATGCCAACAGGCCTGAGCTCAGCCTTACTAGTGAATAACTACCACCAAAAGAAAGCTCTGTCAATTTAAAAAAAAAAGATAAACTTTTTGCTTGGGTACAGCTTTGCATGACCGAAGCTGGAAATTGGACTGGGCAGAAAGGGGGTGAAAGTGTCAGGTGCACAAGTTCTTCAAAATATTTAAAAACATACTAGCATTTTACACCCCAAGTCATTAAAGGTGGTGGCTTAGTACACATCGCCCAACAGATCTAATTACAGATCAGATGTCCAATTGGTCATTATCAGCTTCTCCTGTCTGCAGCTTTAATAGTGTCATATTACAGGCACTGTTGGTAATTATTACGCTTGTTTTAGGTTTAGACTGCACACAGAGTTAAAAAAAGAAATCAGACTGATGTTAGGAGGTGGGGTTTGAGACTGCTTAACCGTTTGCCGACCGATGCCTGTATATATACGTCGGCAGAATGGCATGGCTGGGCAAAGTAACGTACCCGTACATTACTTTGAATTTCCTGCCGTGCGCGTGCCTGCCGCAAGCTCGGTGTAAAAACAGAATCTGCCTGTTCTACCTAGTGACAGGACAATGATCTTCTGCTCCCTGTCATGAGGAGCAGCATCAGTGTTGTGTCACTGCTAGCCCATCCCCCAGACAGTTAGAAACACTCCCTCAGGACACACTTAACCCCTCCTTGCCCCCTAGTGGTTAACCCCTTCACTGCCAGTGACATTTTTACAGTAATCAATGCATTTATATTGCATTGATCGCTGTATTAATGCTAATGGTCCCAAAAATGTGTCAAAATTGTCCGATGTGTCTGCCATAATATCGCAGTCACGATAAAAATCGCTGATTGCCGCCATTACTAGTAAAAAAATAAAAATAAAAATGCCATAAATCTATCCCCTATTTTGTAGACGCTATAACTTTTGCATAAACCAATCAATAAACGCTTATTGCAGTTTTTTTAACCAAAAATATGTAGAAGAATACGTATCGGCCTGAACTGAGGAAAAAAAAAAAAAAAAAGAGGTGATCAAATACCACTAAATAAAGCTCTACTTAAGGGGAAAAAAAAAAGGATGTCCATTTTGTTTGGGTACAAAAGTGACGCAGTGCTGAATCACAAAATGTCCTCTGGTCAGGAAGGGGGTAAATCCTTCCAGGGCTGAAGTGGTTAATAAATAATGAAAGATCAGAAAGAAAGTAAATAGGAGTAAAAAAAAAAAGATAAAAAATATTAACCACTTGCTGACCGCCCTATAGCGGTTTTACTGCTACAGGGTGGCAGCTCTGAGCTGGATCATGTACTGTGTATATTATATATATATATATATATATATATATATATGTTATATATGCAATCCTGCACTTCCACTATGTGCGTGTTGCCAGCGGGCTACTTCTGCTATGATTATTCATAGCAAAAGCCGATCTGTGGGTCCCAATCACTTGATGTCTGCCAATACCTGCCGATCATTGCACAGAGACTCAGAATGGAGCTCTGCCTATGTAAACAAGGCCGATCTCTGTTCTGACAGGGGGTGAGCAATGGATTTTGTTTTCCTGCAAAGCAGGAACTAAAATCCATCTCTTTCCCTGGTAAAAGCAGCACATACAGTACACTAACACTGGCTAGGCACACAGTTAACCCTTTGATCGCCCTAGATGTTTAACCCCTTCCCAGCCAGTCATTAATACAGTGACACAGTGTATATTTTTAGCACTGATCACTATATTAGTGTCATTGGTTCCCACAAAGTATCAAAAGTGTCAGTAACCGATTGTTACCCCCAATATCAGTTCTATAAGTTGCTCATCACCGTCATTACTAGGTATTAAAAAAAAAAATCCATAAATATATATATATATATAAGTATCTTATATACTTATATACGTATATAAGAATCAATATACGTTACTTAATATTTTTTTTTACCAAAAACTTAACAGGGCCTAAATTTATGAAGAAATTTGATTTTTTTTTTATTTTTTTTTTATATATATTTTTTCAGAATTGTTGGTCTCTATTGTTTATAGCACAAAAAATAAAACACAGTGGTTGTAAAATATCACCAAAAGAATGCTCTATTTATGGAAATTTTATTTGGTTACAGCGTTGCATGACAGTTAAATTAACGCAGTGCCATATAGTAAAAAATGGACTGGTCATGCATGAGGGGGGGGGGGGGGGGTAAATCTTCCAGAGGTCAAGTGGTTAAAGAAAATAATGATAAAATAAAAGCAGGATAGAAATGAAAATATCTGACCTGTAGCAAAGCTTTGTATAAAGTGATAGGACTCATTTCACAGTGCTAACATAGGAATAAAGATCTTTATTTAAGCCATGGGATTGTAAGTTTTAAATATCAATCAAAATAACGGTCACTTTAATAATAAAAAAAATAATTTTGTATGTGAGATCTGTATACTGAGCCTAGAGGCTGAATTCACAATGCTAACACACCAGATGAAAGGTCCCTTTAAAAAAATGGCAGTTATTCTTGGCTGAGTGCCAGAGATCTAAAAATAGAACGTCAGTTACTCTTGGCTCAGTGCCAGCTGCCCCTATATATAAGAGCGAGCTCAGTAGGATTCTGCCAGTCCTAGAGTGTTTACTGAACAGAGCAGACCTGTTTTGTTTTCTCTGGCGATATTTTGCTTGCGATTTTATCCTAGCGATTTAATACTAGCAATTTCATTTTAATACAATTGTATTGTAATTTCATTCTTGAACCCTTCAAGCGTGCTTGAATTCTTCAGAATGAGATTTTTTCAGTGTAAAAAAGCTGTTTATCACATTAACACCAAAGATAAACAGACCACTGGAAGACCACCTATGGAAGGAGGTATCATTGAACAGCCTGCAGATACCCCAACCAAGAAGCCTTCAAGAATGAAGAGGGCTCAAGTTTTTCTCTGTGGCTGCTTTAGAGCCGCCACTGGATGCTTTTGTGTCAGCTGTAAAGCGTGTGGTCCACACCAGAAGACAGACTGGACTGGTGAGTATTGAGAATATTGCTAGATTCATTTTCTACTTTTCCCCATTGATGACAGGTGACATTCCCATATGAACATATGTATAGGGATGGCCATGAACAGGGCACAGTGACTGGCACACATGGTCCTGGATAGACATACATTGGAACAAGCAGTGTGGGGAGTAAATCACATAGTGAATGGGAAGGAGACAAGCCTGGTCCACATTAGAATTGCTGGGTTGTGTCTTGTAAACACCAATCTGCAGATTATTGTTTTTAATTAAGAGAAGCATATGGTAGATCTTACAAAACACAACCCTGCAGTCTGATCCCTACAGATCCCTTTTCATTGGGACATGATTAGGACTGTTAGCAGCTCTCTGGTCTCCTTGGACTGTAGAATGATGTCTGTTCATTTCTAACAATGAAAGCCTCTTCCACAGATCCACAACGATCGGGGGGGGGGGGTCAGGTGGAGATTTGTGTCCTGCATAATTTCTATATCCTCACCCCTGACAGTCTGTATACAATATGGAGCTGATAATTATACCCAATTCCTGGTGTTGGGTATCATAAATTAACCATTGTGTACAGGGAACCCCTCGACTCACCCCCACCCCTCTGCCAACCAACCTTTTCTTATTTTAACAAGCTTTGCATGCCCATTACTACAGGCTAGGCTTTATCCCCTCTGGTATTCTGGCCAGTGACACACCCATTGTATTAGAGTGCCTACACTCTGAATGAAGGAGCACAGGGGGCACAGCAGACAGCAGCATTGCGAGTCTGGAAGGAGGGGAGTGTTAGAATTACTAGCAGATTTAGATATACTAACAAATGGAAGCCAAATTCCAACTAATAAAAGCTGATCATTGTAAGCACCCCTGCCAGTGGTAAATGGTTTATCTTATCCCTTTAACTCAGGGTTTCTTGGAGGAACCATTTGCAAAAAGTATGAGATCTTGTGGAACTCAAATCTACAGCTCAGGGAACTTTGGATGTGATCATGTAGATATATCAACAATATTTGTAGAAATATCATTAAATCAGGGTTTCTCATCCAGGGTTCTGCAGAAAATCAACTTTGTGGCAGATGCATATACATCCAATTTTGTTTCAGTACTATCAGTGAACATAACATCCCACCCCATACACAGCATATCCCTCCATACACAGCATCAATGGAATAAGCTGTCCTGCAACTTTATTACACATTTGCACATGCACAGCATCCCACCCCATACTCTGCATATCCCTCCATACACAGCATCTCACACCATATACAGTATCCTACCCCATACACGGCATCCCATTCCATGCACAGCATTCTATACACGCCATCTGTATCAGCAACATATGCCTGCTCTCTCCTCCCAGCACCACCCTTTGAGTTCACAGGAGGCATCGGGTATCAATGCAAGCTGATAGTACTCACTATAAGTGCGCATTGAAAACAATATTTAGCGGATATACATCTGCCACAATGTTGATCTGTTGTGGAACCCCTGAGAACTTCTGGCAGAAAAATTCTGCTCTTACGAATAGCGTGTCTCCAGGTAGGCGGGGCCAGCGAAGGATGCGTCGCTGGCCCCGCCGCCTGGTATGGACTTAAAGGGGAACCCCAACGCCGAAAAAAATCGGTGTGGGGGTCCCCCCAGGTCCATATCAGACCCTTGTCCGAGCACGCTACCCGGCCGGCCAGGAAAGGGGGGACAAGCGAGCGCCCCCCCTCCTGAGCCGTACCAGGCCACGTTCCCTCAACATGGGGGGTGCCTTGGGGAAGGGGGAGCCGCGCAGCACCCCCACCCCAAAGCACCTTGTCCCCATGTTGATGAGGACAAGGGCCTCTTCCCGACAACCCTGGCCGTTGGTTGTCGGGGTTTGCGGGCGGGGGGCTTATGGGAATCCGGGAGCCCCCTTTAATAAGGGGGTCCCGGATACCGGCCCCCCACCCTATGTTAATGAGTATGGGGTACAATGTACCCCTACCCATTCACCTGTAAAATAAAGTACAAAAAAAAAAAAACACAACACACAAGATAAAATAGTTTATTGCACAGCTCCGGGGGTCTTCCGTCTTCGGGGGTCTTCTCGCCGGACTCCTCCGCTATCTTCTTGGAGCTCTTTTGCTAGCGGAGGAGCCCAGCTTTCTTCCTCGCCGCCGGCCACTTCTTCCGACTTCGGGGGTCTTGTCCCCCTGTTCGGTTCTTCTGGCGGGCCCTCGCGCCTTCTTCTAGCTCTTTTACAGGCGGTGGCCCGGTCTTCTGTTTATTTTGTCCCATTGATATTTAGGATGTTGGCAGAATTATTGATGCCACACTCTACCCTCTACACTATTTTTCTAATATATCAACACAGTGTCAGGCTGGTGTAAGACCCCCATAGTGGAAGACCCATCTCCTGTCTGATCTCAGGGATGACATATGACACACAAAAAGAGAAGGATTCCCCTTGGGGTAGGACTCAAATGGTAGTTAGAAAGTTATGTAAAGATAATCATATATTTATTAAGATATAAAAGATATTAAAATACAAAGATAAAAACATGAATCATGGAGTGTACATATCAACCATAACGGATATCGCAAGTAGTTCGAAATAGATGGCAATGAGTTGAATCCTTCACCGAACACGTTTTAGATTCTACAAGAGATACGCCTTCCTCAGGGGTACACAGAATATAAAGACTCTATAATGCGAGTACAAACAATCAAATGTCTATACCTGTCAATAGCAAATACTGTGGTATTACAAAGATCTATTGAATACAACTTAGAATTGCAACCATCAGATACCTATAGCGACAATCCATAAGATTAAAAGCAACATCAAAAATAGCGCAGCAGCCACGGGAGACCGTCATCACCCTTGGAGACCCAGTGTAGAACAATATGCAATATAAAGCCTAAAAATCATCAAAAGAGGGACTCACTACATGTGGGACATGAAAAAGGAACCAACTGAGGCCCATGAAAAAGATCCTACAATGAAAAAACGAGAGAGAGATATGACAAAGATGTGGAGAGACACAGAGTATGTGCAAAGTATATTGTATACCTGTATTGCCTAGATGTATAAGGAGATCATAGGTTCATATGCATACCTGGGTATGTGCTCAGGGGCAGGAGTGGAAGACAGATGTCCGTCTTCTAATTATAGTATAAGGGAGACACTGAAGGGACAGAATATATATACGTTTACATTACTACTAACACTGTACCGCAGGTGCAACAAACTACATCAGCATCAGTGCTATATATGGTTCCGGCTTCCACCAGTGTGATGATAAATGGATCACACGATATTCAGAGCATATAACCAAAAATAAGTAATATATAGTTCAATAAAGTTAAAACAAATGTTCCTCCCTAATAGGTATCCTATAACATGTAATAATATGTCTGTGGACAAAAAGTACAAGCAACATCAAATCCAAATGTGCCCTGGAGTCCACAGAAATGGATACCCCACGCATAGAGGTAGACAAACATCTCAAAGATGAACCTCCAAACCAAAGGAAATCTGCCCAAAGCAAAGGCAAAAACAACCAGGCTTAGCATTATACCTTCAAAGCTGTAGAAGTCTGACTTGTGTCTCTTCAACTGGTCTCATGTGAACAGGTTGCATTTCCTATTCGCAATCATTGACCCAATTTAAATAGTGTCCAGGCATATGAGCCGACGCGCCCAGCAATTAACATCAACTGGGTGCCATCAGCACAAACGAGGACCATCACGTCGCCATGCCACGCATGCCTAGACACTATTTAAATAGGGTCAATGATTTTTAACAAGAAATACAACCTGTTCACATGAGACCAGTTGAAGAGACACAAGTCAGACTTCTACAGCTTTGAAGGTATAATGCTAAGCCTGGTTGTTTTTGCCTTTGCTTTGGGCAGATTTCCTTTCCTTTGGTTTGGAGGTTCATCTTTGAGATTTTTGTCTACCTCTATGCGTGGGGTATCCATTTCTGTGGACTCCATGGCACATTTGGATTTGATGTTGCTTGTACTTTTTGTCCACATACCCCATGTTATGGGATAACTATTATGGAGAAACAGTTGTTTTAACTTTATTGAACTATATATTACTTATTTTTGGTTATATGCTCTGAATATCGTGTGATGCATTTATCATCCCACTGGTGGAGCCGGAACCATATATAGCGCTGATGTAGGTTGTTACATGAGCGGTACAGTGTTAGTAGTAATATATATATATATATATATATATATATATATATATATATATATATATATATATATACACACATACTCTGTCCCTGCAGTGTCTCCCTTATACTATAATTAGAAGAAGGACATCTGTCTTCCACACCTGCCCCTGAGCACATACCCAGGTATGCATATGAACCTATCATCTCCTTATACATCTAGGCAATACAGGTATACAATATACTTTGAACATTCTCTGTGTCTCTCCACATCTTTGTCATATCTCTCTTTTTTTCATTGTAGGATCTTTTTCATGGGCCTCAGTTGGTCCCTTTCTCATGTCCCACATGCAGTGAGCCCCTCTTTTATTGATTTTTGGGCTTTATACTGAATATTTTTCTACACTGGGTCTTCAAGGGTGATAGCGGTCTCCCGTGGCCATTGTGCTATTTTTTATGTTGCCTTATGGAGTGCACTATAGGCATCTGATGGTTGCAATTGTAAGTTATTCAATAGATTTTTGTAATACAACAGTATTTGCTAATGACATGTACCCCTGAGGAATGAGTATCTCTTGTAGACTCCAAAACGCGTCCCGTGAAGGATTCAACTCCTTGCCATCTATTTTGACTACTTGCGATATCAGTTATGGTTGACATGTTTTTATCTTTGTATTTTCTTAATAAATGTAGGATTATCTTTATATAACTTCCTGACTACTATTTGAGTGCCGTTAAAGTCCTACCCCAAGGGGAATCCTTCTTTTTGCATTTGTCTATCAGGATGCTGGCACTGTGATACAATCACTGCTACCTCTCTTCTATAACACACTTTATGAGCAATACTGCCCAGCACATATTGGGTGGGTGGTGTGAGGGCCTTGCACCGGCCCTGGATTTACCAAGCTCTGAAACAATGTGCAGCTAGGCAGGTGACACAGCTAGTTCCGGTTGCAGCTTCACAACTTCCTTTGTGATCAGCTCACTCATTTTAAAGTCTATCATCACACCACTTAATATACTTGTTGCCAACTACTTTGACTGACTTGTAGTAAGTATCATATCCAGTGGGTCATTATAAGTGCCAGGCAACCAGAATTTTTAAAACAACCAAGAGTCGTCCCTGTATCCCTGTCATGGAGGATTTATTGTCCCTGGCACTGGAGTTTTGAACTTTGCTGTCTTTAATTCGATTTTCTACAAAGATACATTTATCAAATGTAGGTGAAGGTTCTATATCTGATTTCCTTTTCTTATTGCAGATGTATACAGCAGACACAGCTCACACAGCAGGCCTGCCCCAGTGAGCGAGATCAAACATGAAGTCCACGCGGAGACTCCACCAACATGTGTAGTCCACGCGAAGATTCCACCGACATGTGTAGTCCACGCGGGGACTTCACCAACATGTGTAGTCTACGCGGGGACTCCACCAACATGTGTAGTCCACGCGGGGACTCCACCAACATGTGTAGTCCACGCGGGGACTCCACCAACATGTGTAGTCCACGCGGGGACTCCACCAACATGTGTAGTCCACGCGGGGACTCCACCAACATGTGTAGTCCACGCGGGGACTCCACCAACATGTGTAGTCCACGCGGAGACTCCACCAACACGTGTAGTCCACGCGGAGACTCCACCAACACGTGTAGTCCACGCGGAAACTGCACCAACACGTGTAGTCCACGCGGAGACTCCACCAACATGTGTAGTCCACGCGGAAACTCCACCAACACGTGTAGTCCACGCGGAGACTCCACCAACACGTGTAGTCCACGCGGAGACTCCACCAACACGTGTAGTCCACGTGGAGACTTCAACACGTGTAGTACACATTGAGACTCCACCAACATGTGAAGTCCATACTGACACTCCACCAACATGTGAAGTCCACATTGAGACTTCACCAACATGTGATCGTAGGTCCCCCAGCACTAGGGAGGTCAACCCAATGACATTGGATGGCTTCAGATTCCATCGCCTTCTTGGAGAGGGGGGTTTCGGAAAGGTAAGTGATCAGATCTTTTCTCTTAATTAGAATGTTCATCCAGGGCTACATTAGAGCTTCCTCTCTTGCTAACATTAGTTTCAGCAGGAAGTGATGGAAAATCTGCGAGAAGGACATAGACTGAAATACCCTCCTCCTATGCTAAGCAAAGTATTTTGATTTCTATCTGTGTGGCTTTTGCAGAGCTGGACATACACTTTAAAGCTCAAATTTTTCCATTTAATTCTGATAAATTCATTTGAGATGAATTAGCACAAACTGTTTTTAGGCTAGGTTCACATTGCTGCGATGCGGGAACGCCGCAAATCCGCGGCGTTTTCCCGCATCGCATACCTCCCGCCGGCAGTTCACACTGCCCTATGCGGACGGCTGGGGGTGTCAATGTTATGTTAATGACACCCCCAGATCCGTCGGCATATCGCAGTGCGATCTGCCGACTCGCACAGGAATCGGATCGCATGGTGTGAACCCCCATGCGATCCGATTCCGTTGCGGACCCAAAAAAGGGTCCCGTGCGAGTTTGCTGCGGGACCGCTGCGAGTTCAGCCATACTATCTGTATACTATCTGTATGGCTGAACTCGCAGCGCTACGGAGATCGGATGTGATTTGCTGTGCGAATCACATCCGGTTCTCCCCCCGCAGCGGTGTGAACCCAGCCTTATAGTTATTTTTTCCTTTAGCAGCTAATGCCAAGTAGATAAACCTGTCCCCTGCCAACATATTATAGAGCAGGGCACTTGCTCTCTGTGGGGAAGCAGTGATTTCTCTGCAGTGATCTGACATGCCCCCTGATGAGTCAGAGCTAGGGCTCTCCAATCAGAAAAGCCATGCAGATTTGGGGGCTCTGGGCTATGACTCAGAAAGGGACCTGTCAAACCTCTGTAGAAAGACCACTGCTTTGGGGGGAGGGGAGACAGGGATACAGGAAGAGCTTTTCAATTCAGGTTGTTGCAGCTTTTTAATGAAAACAATCTATAAAAAAATTATATTGTTCTTATTTGATTTTGATGCATCTTCAATGTAGTTAGCTCATTTCAATTGAGCGTTCAATCGGACGTCTAACTTTATATAGCATTGAAAGAATCAGGGTGGTGAAGGACATCAGCTTCTCCAAAAAGGAAGAATGAATGGGATGAACTTTTCTCGCTGTATTCTTTATTGACAAATATTTTAATACACCTGGATGAGTGAGACTCCAGCCAGGAGTAGGAGAAGGGCCCTGAATTTCAGCTGTTTAACCAATGTAGACCCTGTGATGAATAAAATGCCATTATGGTGATTCTACCATTATTGGTGACCCATAAATAAAGTATTAAATGTGATTGAACTTCTCTGATTGTCACCTATAATTTTTCCCTCTCTCTGTTTCCTCCAGGTGGTTTTGGCATCACACACCTCCAGTGATGAACCGCTGGCTCTCAAAATCGTGACCAAGAACAACGAATTCTACAAAGATACCCTCAACGAGAGCCAAATACTGAAGGAAGCTTGTGCCAGCCCATTCTGCACTTATGCATATGGTACCTTCCAGACAAAAGTAAGTAACTTCACATTTTTGTTGGGAGAGGTCGATGTTAAACAGAGTGAATCATGTCTAACCTGAATCTTTCTTTCCTCTTCACAGAATCTTGCATTCTTCGTCATGGAATACCTAAGTGGTGGAGACCTGGAGAACTTCTTAAATAAGAGGGCACCAGTAAATATTGAGACAGCAAGGTAAGGCATGGAACCATGATAATAGGGATGGAGGTAGAACATAGTACTGTACATCGATCACATCTCATGCCCTGTACACACGGTTGGACATTCCGACTACAAAATCTGTCTGATTTTTCCAGACAAATTTTTGCCCAAGCTTGTCTTGCATACACATGGTTGCACAAAGTCGTCGAAAAATCCGATCGTTCAGAACGTGGTGACGTAGAACACGTACGACGGGACTATAAAAGAGGGCAGTAGCCAATAGCTTTCGTCTCATGATTTATTCTGAGCATGCATGGCACTTTGTCTGTCGGAATTGTCTACACACGATCGGAATTTAAACAATCGGATTTTGTTGGAAAATTTTAGATCCTGCTCTCAAACTTTGTGCGTCAGAAATTCAGACGGAAAAAGTCAGATGGAGCCCACGCACGATCAGATTTTCCAACAACAAGATCTGATCACACATTTTCCATCCGAAAGTCCGACCGTATGTACAGGGCAAAAGTGTAGGCTTGTCCTACATACAAGATTGTGGCAGGAAGGTCTGACTTTTAGTACATCTGTCCTACTACAGCTCTACCTATACATGTACAATCACACACCGAACAGACATCTCAGGCACTGGACATATCTTAGCAAAATTCTTTTTTACCCCGAGAATGAACTGTCACGAGGCCTCTACAGATGCAGTATGTTCATATACATACTGTTATTATCCAACTGTTATTGGCCAGTTCATCATCCAGTGGAAGCCTTCAACCTTGCATCTGATTGGACAATCTCTAAACTTTTTCCTCTCTAATTTACAAGTAATTATATCATATGGGGGGCTCTACCAAAAAATCTACTTGATATATATCTGACACGTTCTTGTATAATGTAATTTTTGATAAAGTTTGATTGTAAATGTGAAACTTTTTTTGTAGTTTTGTATGAAGAGGGGAAGTTTTTTTTATTGTCTTCTGTTGGTCTTATATACACTTTAGGAGAGACTGTACAATCACAATCATATTTTTCAGAATTTGCAAAATGTATTTGTTACAAATTCAGTAATTTCAAATATCCATATACAGTAAAACATTTCTTTGTATTGTGCTAAATTCTGCTGTTACTGATAATATTTTCTTTCAATGAGATAAAGTTATTACAAGCATACATGACTATACATGATGATTGGAGCGATGGGATCAGTGTTTTGCTATTCTGTGGCTTAGATTATTATATGAAATAAAGCTGTTTGAATGGTCATCTTATATATCATTTTTTCTTTATCAGATTTCTCACCGCAGAGATCCTTTGTGGCCTACAGTTCCTTCATAACCGGGGGATTGTACACCGGGATATCAAACCAGACAACATTCTGCTGGATAGTGTTGGACATGTCAGACTCGCTGACTTTGGCTTATCAGCAACAGAGGTGCATGCATCCCAAACCCTGACTTCATTCGTTGGTACTTTACAATACATCGCACCAGAAGTGAGTATTGGATTATTTTGGATTTCCTCTCTTCTTGTCAGTAAAACAATCAGTACTGATCATTCTACTCTTTTTGATATTTTCATAGATCTATTTGGAGACGCCATATGGATTTGCTGCTGACTATTTCTCCCTGGGAATTATAGTCTATGAATTGGTGACTGCAAATTATCCATTCAAACAGTCAAATACTGAGATACGAAGAGATACGAAGTCAGACACTGCTTCCGACACCGACTCATATGCTGACTCAAGCACTGCTTCTGATTCAGACACTAATTTAGATGCCAGCTCAGACAACAATCTAGGCACTAAATCAGACGTTTCGGACACTGCTTCAGATGCCAACTCAGATGCTGACTCAGAAACAGAATCATACAACGAGGAGGAGTTCTGTAGAGACTTAATCTGCAACCATGAACCAAGATTCCCTGAGGATTTTAATACGGATCTCAAGGACCTCATAGAGAAGGTAAGTAAAGACCATCTATAGCCAGCAAAGAAAATGGCTATTTTATGAATAATTATAAAAGTGGAATAGCATAGTTATTGTCTTTGTATCATGGATAATCAAATTTTTGTATATTTTTACAGCTCCTATGCAAATGTCCAGAAAGAAGAGCGATTCTTGTTAAAGTTCTGCGAAGCCACCCATTTTTTAAGAGCATAGACTGGTTGGAACTGGAGGCTGGAGAAGTAAGCCCACCATTTACCATGAGCACAGTAAGTATATGGACCACACATGGGTCCAATGCAGTGCATTGTCCAATGTTCTGCATTCTATATTCTCCCAGCACCTGAGTGTGTATAATCATTTATAACAAAAAGGCCATCATTGCACAAATTCTTCAGTACTAATGTTTATTCTCTTCACAGTGCTCAGCAGACCTGACGACACAGATGCCAATGGAGAAAATTATAGAATCTGCCAAACTAGAACTGAAGACCGAATTATCAGAAGAGGATCAGAAGCTTTATTGTGGGTTCTCTTTTACAAGCAGCAGATGGGGAGAAATACAAAGGCCACGTGTGCTATCAGCACTATGGGGATGTTGGAGGCCAGTATTTTCTAGGCATGTTAGATCAGCTAAAAAGGGAGGTTGGAGGAAGAAAGGAAGGGGGGGGAGGGGAGGGGGTAAGGAATAAAGTAAGGGAGGGGGAGGAAGAAGGAGGGGGGAAGGAAGAAAGGAGGGGGAAAGAAGAAAGAAGGGGGGAAGGAAGAAAGGAGGGGGGAGGGGGGAAGGAAGAAAGGAGGGGGGAAGGAAGAAAGGAGGGGGGGGGGAGGAAGAAAGGAGGGGGGAGGGGGAAGGAAGAAAGGAGGGGGGAGGGGAAAGGAAGAAAGGAGGGGGAGGGGGAAATAAGAAAGGAGTGGGGAGGGGGAAGGAAGAAAGGAGGGGGGAGGGGGGGAAGGGAAGAAAGAAGGGGAGGAGGGGGGGAAGGGAAGAAAGAAGGGGAGGAGGGGGGGAAAGGAGAAGGAGGAGAAAGTATCAGACAATAACATAAAGTTACAAAAAAATAGAATACTATAGATAACCATAGTAGTCCATAGTGCTATAATCATGGTTAGGAAGGTAATAAGGAAAGATAAAAAGGGAATGAAAACCAGTGTGTTGGGATGAGAAACACCTACCTTGATCGGCAGTAGTGACTAGCATAAAATGACCAATCCAGGGAGATCACTCCGATCATCCACACCAAGCCAGCAAAGACAGTCAGGCAATGTTAAGCCTATAGAGGTTATTGGTAGAGAGCCTTAGAGTTAGTAATTTTACCTCTCAACCATCGTTATGGAGCATAGAGAGTATAGTGATAAAGGTCTATCCATATTAGAAACAGCCATTACCTGTATCTGTGGAGATTGCTGGCGTGGTCCCCGGGGTGGGTGCCTACTCTTAATGGGCAGTCTGAAAGACGCCCTTTTAAAGCCTCCAACCCGGCGTATATCACCCACTATCGGCGGCGCCGAGCGGTGATGTCGCGGGGCCCGCCGCTCCTAGTGCGCATGCGTCATGAATTTACTGCGCGCACCAGCTTTTGGTAACCATGGGAACATCCCTGGGCCAGAAGCACCGACGGGTCCTCCCCTAATCAGGGGGCGGAGCTCCGTTCTGATGGAGAGGCGCATGTCCGCCCCTGGGAGATTAACTCCTAGTGCCTGTGAGCTGCTAGTGGACGATCCCTGATGTCAGCCATGCCAGATGGATTCATACAAATACGTTCCTTAAACAGATACAATGTTTACCAGGAATAATATTATATTCTAGGTAGTGATTCACAGAGTATCAAAGAAAAAAATCTCACCAAAGATAATAATGGAATAATCTATGATAAATCAAAAACAAATTAACAATTAAAAATAACAAAACAAATAAAACACAGTTCCACAGATTGGGCACAGCGATCTTTATAATCAGCTTACGGAATTAAGGAGCTCTAATTCAGAAAAAATTTAATTGAATAGCTCACAGGTAATAACAAAGAGGAGATGATCAATTTAAATGGACAAAAATTTGACATAATTAACGAGGATGAGGATACCAACCTTTAAACAAATTTAATATCAATATCTATTTAGGCATTCCATCGACTATATATTTTCTCGGCATGTTAGATCAGCTAAAAATTGAGGTTGGAGGCTGGTCCTTTATTAGGCGTGTGTTGGACTGGCTATAGGGGAGGTTGGAGGCCAGTATTTTCAAGGCATGTATTAGATCAGCTAAAATGGGAGGTTGGAGGCTGGTACTTTTATTTCTTTTGGCATTAGATGTGCGTCAAACCAGCAATAAAACATTGTCTGCAATAATATGACATCACTCTCACAATAAATGGTGAAAATAATATTTTTGAGTGCTACAAGCACCCAACACTTAGAATAGTCATAGGCATTAACCCTGAAAACATTTTTGAAGGGACACAGAAATCCTGATCATGCGAGGTGTCACTGTTACCAAGTACAAATGATAAGGATAGATCCAGTGGGGTTCACCATTGTATGATAGCAGCATGTCCCAAGCTGGGAGCTCTTTGGGGCTTCACATATGATAAATACCAATATGACGTCCCACCAAGGTTAATTTCCCACCAGATGAATAGTATAAATGGTCACCCATTCTTTGGCGTAGTTCTCCGATGGTCTTGCCCACATAAAAAGCCTTGCAGGCACAGACCACATATGATTGCAAATATATGCAACAAAAACCTCTGTTTTTAACAACATTCTTGAACTAGTTCAGACGCTCAGTTTATTTATTGCTATAAATGTCTCAATTTGGAAATTACATTAGAGTAGAGTTAGGGACCACACTTTGCAGAGGGGCCTTGAAGTGGCAGTGTGACTTTACATACATACATACATACATACATACATATATTATATATATATATATATATATATATATATATATTAGGGCTGTTACTGATTAAAATTTTCGCCTTCGATTAATCGATTTTTTTTTTAAATCGATTAATCGACTAATTTTGATTAATTATAATACACATACAGATCCAACTACTTTTAGCTGATCTCCTTGCATTGCAACTCTGCATTAGTCAGTGATAAATGTGGTATAGACTATATACAATCACCCGACACTATTTAGTTTCCACAATCCATGACAACTTCACAGTTCACACAAATACGTTTTAAATTCAAACTGTAGCACTGACGTAAGTCATTTTTTTTTCCACAGTATCGTGACAATCCCTCCACCTCTGGTCTAACTAATCACTCTCACCTTATGGCATGGACCCTTCTGTAAACAGGTGGTCATGCAAGCGGGTATCAAAAGGGTTATGGACCATAAACTTCTCTCATGTCTCCTTAGATCTCAGCAAGGATGCTGGGCCATGGGTAGAAAGAAAAGATCTAAGTGATTTTTTTGATCGATCAAAAGAATTTTGATTGATCAAAAAAATGAACGCTTAATCAGGGAATTAATCTTTAATTTCCACAGCCCTAATAAATATATATATACGCACACACACTGTAAATCTAATATTTTTAACAGTTTAGATTTTTTTTTTGTATTTTATTGGAACAGCTGATAAGCATGCTGGAAATGTTGTATTGTATTGTATTGCTCACAGACCAAGAATCTTTGGTCTGGAAAAAAAAGTCAGCAGCTAAAATTATTTTAGCTGCTGACTTTTTAATAAACATGCACTTACCAATCCAGGAATCCATCACTGTCCTCAACAGGGATAGTTCTGTGCCAGTTTTTGGGTTCCCGACCTTGCCATCTTAATTGTGGGAATCCAGCTGTAACTTCCTGCAACTTCACAGCTGCACATTCATGAGGCACAACTGCACTTTCTGAATGGATCCACAGCTTCCTCCTCCTGGGACATGATGTCTCACAGGAAGCTAAGGGCAGAAAGGGGGAGAACTTCTGTTTGGCCAAGTGGGAGTGGGTACTGGTGAAAATTAGGCACCTGCTCCCTAAAAAAAGGAAAAACTTCAAAATATGGTGGTGGGGATGGTTGGGGGAAGAAAAGAAGTACTTCCCTTTTTGGGTGAAGCTCTGCTTTCAATGCCAAATCACACTTTTGTGCATTATTGCAAAGTATATTAACACATGAAGGCATATGTTGCCCACTACTGTCTGAATTTGTAAATGACTGTAAATAAATGATGTATACATTTCCTATTCCTGAGCTGTGAAATCCTGGAAGGAGAAAGTGGAGAGAGAAAAAGTCTCATGTCCGGTCCATGCTGCTAAACCCCAAGCCAATAGGGACTATTATACAAGTTGTCCTATGATCTCATAGTTTATCTGCAGCTGTTGAGTCTATATCTAAACCCATGTGACAGACAGAGCATCTCTGCCCCGTCCCAGGGGTGGATTCAGAGTCAAGTTTCGGGAGGTGCCCTACCAGAAAATACGTTTTTTTGCAGGCAATATATCTTGGAAATTACTGGTGTTGGCTCTTCAATATTCCCGGCACCATGGTTGTTATGGTGTCAGGATGATTGAAGCGCATTATTTTATTATCAAATTGTTATATAGAATGAATTGGTTCAACTCACCATAATGCAGCATCAGTAGGAGCCCTGAGTGTGTCACATGCCACCGTCGCCTGCCACCAGATGTGGACTGTCACTTGCCACGTCACTTACCTGCCACCAGATGCAGATTGTCACTTACCATGTCATCTGCCACACGTTGCTGGTTGTCACTTGCCACGTCATCTGCCATGCGTTGCGGACTGTCACTTGCCACATCACCTGCCACAAGTTGCAGAGTGTCACTTGCTGCTAAGGGATTGTCTTTTGCTGTGTCCCAGAGTCAGGCAGCAGAGAGATGATGTAATCTCTCTGCTGTCCGCAGCTTCCTGCACAGTGAGGGCAGGGGGGAGAGATGATGTCGGTTTCCACATCAAAATCTGTTTCCCCTGCCCTGGCTCTAGGCTGAGATCAGAACTCCGCCCCTCCAGCCCTCTGCGCCATTGCTTCTCCTACTGTCCCCCAAATGCACGGGGGCGGTAGAAGAATGATTAGCATTCAGGGGAGAGTAGGAGGATAAGCGATGTAGAGGGCTGGAGGGGTTGGGTTTCCGATCTCAGCCTAGACCGAAAGCAAGGACAGGGGAAACTGATTTTGATGTGGAAAACGTACTCGGTTCAGCACCGGACCGCCCGCACTCTCACCCACCCACATCTAATTTCTCAGGGGGGAATTGCCACGTTGCCCCCCCCCCCCCGGATCCACCCCTGTCCCGTCATTGTTATTTTATATTGTAGGTCTTGTGGTCACCTAGCAGTATATTGATAGGTAAACTTGTTTATATGCAGCTTCTATTATTCTAGTTGGCCCTGTCCCTTCTGTTCTAGGAATGTATAGTTAACTTTAGCTTGGGGCTTGATATCCAGGATAAGCTAGAACCAGGTTAGACATTCAGGGCCACGTCGGGATCATAGGTTTAGAGGTCTGGTTAGAGTTCATGTAGACAGGACATTGTTTAAACTCTCCTGAACGATTTAACGCGACAGCATCTAAAAATTTCCGTTAAGCCGCCTTTGCATCTACAAACGATTGAAAAAAAAAAAAAATTATATACAGCATCTCACAAAAGTCCCTGGCGCACCAGATCAATGGAAACGCCCACAAAATGCCCCCGTTTTGGAAACCTAACACCCCAATATATAATCTATTAAGCATAATGAGTCTTTTGAACAGTTCATTTTTTTCCAGAAGTTTTTGGAAAATGTGGAAAAAATTAATGAAAACGCATTTTTTTTAATACAAAGTTGTAAATTTATAAGATATTTCCAATAAATAAGTAAGGTAAGGTGATACCACATGTGTGAGACTTTTACATAGCCTGGCCACATACAGAGGCCCAACATCCAACTAGCACCTCTAGGCGTTCTAGGAGTATAAATTACACACATAAATTCTTGACAAACTATCACATTGTTGAAGGCCCTTCATATTTCTAACTCATAGCATGTAATGTACATACCAATTACAAACCAATATACAGTCTGCTGAACAAAGGGTAAAGAAAAGATTACCTGCGGTTTTAGTAGTACAGTGGTCCACAGAGGAGAGCATCGGTCCAGGCAGCAGGCAGGAATACTGTCCACAGTCAGTACAGGTAGAGATGTTCTCAGCACAGCCAAAGCATTGGTCCAGGTAGCAGGCAGGGATGTGTGTGGTCAGCAGCAGCTAAGGGATCATCCATGCAGCAGGCAGGAATACTGTCCAAAGTTAGTATAGGTAGCAGACAGTGATATGGTCAGCACAGCCAAAGTATTTGCCCAGGGAGCAGGCAGAACCATAAAAGCTTAGTGCATCGGTCAGGAAATAATGGGGACGGGGTGGAGGCTTCTCCCACTCAAATCTCTTTGAAGCCTCTTGAAAGCCAGACCCTATTCTGGGAACACAGAAAACCAAAAACCGTTTTTCTCAAATCAGAACACTATTCTGGAGCCCCACACATTTGTTAGACCCCTGTGTAGCAGGGTGAAAGATCAGTCCAAGGGGCAGGCATAAATGGTCAATAGACCGAGGTTAGTGCAGGTAAAAGGCAGAGATAGACGGTAGGCAGAGGCATAGTCCATAGTCCAAGGTCAGTTCACGTAAAAGGCAGAAACATGTTAGCTAAACAATGCAGAGGGCAGCCAGAGGCATAGTCGATAAACAGGCCAGGGTCAGTTCACATGGAAGGCAATGATATGGTTGGTTGAGGCACCAGGGAAATATTCAGGACAGATATTGAAAACGGGGGAATGGGTAGTCTATTAGAAATATGGCCTAATAGTTTACAAGAGTGTGATAGTGTCTGAAGCATTGTCCGATGCAAAGGCCAGGTTGTGAGGGACATTGGGTACAATGGAAACTGGTGTCTTTCCTAACTGCTCTTTTGATGCACACCTGACATTTATTTTGGCGTCGTCCTCCAGATCCTAATGGTGGAATATGGTCAAGAAAATGGCGCTCGTAGTCTGCTGGCACAATCGGAGTGAATGCTTTCTGGGGGGGATACTTGCTGCTATATCAGGGCAGTGAAAATGTCTTCAATAAACTTTAGGAAGGTGTTGGGTGTTTCTGTTGATTTTTGTTAGATGATGAAAGAATTATACATGGCTAAATGAAAAAAGTAAATGGCGACTTTCTTATACCAGAAGAGGGATTTTCCTGTTGATAAATAGCTTTTCATTGGCTCTTTACCCTGATCGGGGCTAGGCTTAGTCAGAGGGAAAAGCCTCAACCCTGATCGATGCGGCGTGCACGGCAATCTGCATAGTGATCAGCTGTGACTGGATACAGCTGGTCACGCTGTTTCGCAAGCTCTGCCACCTGCTCATTACCCTCATCGGGGAATGGTTGTGTCCCGAGGGACCTGCAGTAGCGGCGGAAAGCCGAGGACGACATACGACGCCCACCCAGGATGGGAGATCCCATCTGCAGACGTCATTTGACTATACGTGGGTAATGAAGTGGTTAATGAGTCTCATGGATGGTAAGAACTTTCTGGTTAATGTTTCTTTGCTATGAGATTTGGCCTTAATGTTTGAAGTATTATAGAGGTCCTTGTTGTATTTTTAGTATTTTCAAGGATAAGCCTCTGGATTTTTTTTCCCCCTTTATTTCCTTTTTGTTTTCTTCTTCTAATTTTGCTATTTTTTTGTGTTTTTGTTATTTGTTCATTCATTTATCTTAATTTTGTTTTGTTCAAGTGGAAAAATTCCAAATTGTTAGGTTTAGTCCACCTGAAAGGGGGGGGTCATTGACTTTGCCCTAAGTTAGCAGCTGAATACATCTTATTTAAGACGAGAGTTGCTAGAAAGCCATTTTAGCTGCAGGGGTTGAAGGGATATTTTAGCTTAATGTTTGTTTTAGCTTATTGCCTGCCATCTTAGATATTGTAACCTATAATATGAGTATCCATTTTAAGATAAATATTCACATAGAGTCTGTTAGGAGTTAAATTAAGAGTTAAGTTAAGTTCCTCTTATTGAGAACAAATGTTCGAGAACCATCTATTTTTTTCTACCGGCCTTTCCTGTGGCCAGTTTCTATATCAATTTGGGGGTGTATATTGTTTTATGCATGTTGGGCTTTCTTTGTGAGGTCATTTTGCCCTTATGAGCTGAAGTCCGGAAATAAATTGTCAGACCACTTTGAGAACTGTATGGTGTGTGTGTGTGTGTTTGAATACTTCCTGATCAGAATGGTCTCCAGGCCTGCTGGGTTTGAAGAATACTCTAGGCAGATACCTTAACCGAGGGTCCACTCACCCCTAGACCACTCTACACCCCAAAAGTCTTTTTGGTTTCACCTTTTACCGGTTTATGCACTTGGTCCAGCGGAGCTAGTATCCCCAAACTTTACAACGCTTATTGCGGTTTTACCAAATATATGTAGAATAATTATAGAGAACTGCAGAGGTGATCAAATACCACCAAAAGAAAGCCCTATTTGTGGAAAAAAGGATGTAAAATATTTGGGTGCAACATTGCACGACCGCACAATTGTCAGTTAAAGCGACGCAGTGCTGTATCGAAAAAAAGCTCTAATCATTAAGGGGGCAAATCCATTGGGGCTGAAGTGGTTAAGGAACAAATAAATGCATTTTTTTTGGGTCGTTTAAAATGAGAATTTTGAGAAGCAACATTCACTTTCATTTTTTTTCTCTTATCATGGGGATCCAGAGTGGGTACAGCCTAAATAAATCATGGTTGTTTTGATCATTTGTTCAGAGTTGCAGAAGCCAGCAAAACTTAGTTCCTGGGTTCCAAGGGGGAACTATAAGCAGAAAGTAAAAAAAAAATTTTTCAAAAATGTCAGTCTTTGTTTTGTTTATAGCACAAAAAATAAAAAAAGAGCAGAGGTGATCAAATACCACCAAAAGAAAGCTCTATTTGTGGGAAAGGAAGGACATCAGTTTTGTTTTGTTTAGGTACAATGTCAGGAGAATGGGCAATTGTCAGTTATGCCGCGTACACACGACCGGACTTTTCGAGGGACTAGGTCCGGCAGACTTTCGACGGAGTTCTGACAGAGTTCTGACAGACTTTCCGAATGAACGGACTTGGCCACACACAATCACACCAAAGTCCGAGGGATTCAAATGTGATAACGTACGACTGGACTAGAATAAGGAAGTTCATAGCCAGTAGCCAATAGCTGCCCTCGCGTCGGTTTTTGTCTGTCGGGCTAGCATACACACGAGCGGATTTCTCGGTAGGAACTGGGTCCAGCTGAGTTCTGGCGGAAAAATTTGAAACATGTTCCATATCTAAAGTCTGTCAGACTTTTGCAAATCAAAAGTATGCTGCAGCCCACACACGATCGAATGGTCTGCCGGAATCATTCCGTCGGACTTTTGATGTTGAAAAGTCCGGTCGCGTGTATGCGGCATTAGAGCGATGCAGTGCCTTATCACAAAAAATGGCCTGGTCATTAAGGGGTAAATCCTTCTGGGGCTGAGTTGGTTAAGGGAACAGGATTTTTGTTTTTGGGGGGGGGGGGGGGTTAACGCTTTAACAATGTCCTGGGCTGCAGAGTCCAATGAATAAGCAAAAACGGTACAGTGGCTCTCTCAAGTCCAGGTAGGTGTTCATTGATTTTATGTTAAAGTGAGAGCCATCACAATGTGGTTGCATTTAACTTTTCACATTTGGGGGGGGTTGACAGATACCATCTGACCAATCATACGGGTCTAAGCCCTTGTACACACGGTCGGAGAATCTGTCGGAATGAGTCCTATCGGACCGTGTCGTCAGATAGTCCGACTGTGTGTGGTATGCATCGGACTGATTCCGTCCGAATCTCCGTCCGACCCAATTTTCCAACATGTTGGAAATATTTCCCGACCAACTGGGCCGGACGGACCTAATCCGATCATGTGTAGAGCATTTTCATCGGACCAAGTGCCACGCATGCTCAGATCAAATTCCTACATCAAAGCTATTGGCTACTAGCCTGAATGTAGTCCCATCGTAACGAAATTACATCATCACGTTCTGAAAGATCGGATTTTTCGCCAACTTGGCCCGACCGTGTGTATGCAATAGTTTCGGACACAATCCGTCGGACTAAATCCGACGGGCAAAATCCGACGGATTTGGTTGGCAAAATCTCCGACCGTGTGTACGTGGGCTAAGAGGTGGTTATCGGAATGTCACTATGTTTATGACAAAATCCTGGATACAGTTTTCTATAAGTATTTATATGTCTGAATATCGGCAGGGTACAATTGACTACCTTGAATATTAGCCAGCATGAAATTAGCTTTGAAATGGATATAGACATGACAGATTTCAGATATCTGTTTCTCATATGAGGGGGGTGGGGGGCCTAATCCACTCAGGTACCTTCTAGCATAGGGACGTTTAGGTTCAAACTGCTACAAATTAACCGAGAGAGGTAAATGTAATTTGTAGTCAGAGTCTTCAAGCGGGAAATGCGATACTCCTAAGCACCCAAGGCCTGAGGTGTGCCTTGGCCTAGCTGGTCAGTATGCCTGAAAAGAGGGCAAAAAGACACAAATTTAGGTGAAGAAGGGAAGGTAATGAACCATCACGGGTAATGGAGTGCTCTCGGACGGCAACAGAAAGTATCCAGCAAGTAACCGGAAAGTATCCGCTGTGACAAAGAACATACCGACTCCTGACTTGGTGATGAGAAGGAACCCCCTATAGAACCTGCGAAACTACCCCGAACCCAACTGAACATCCCCTGAAAGATTAAATTGAGCCTTACGCCCAAGACACCCAGACCCAAGAATGAACTGCTTGTGAAATGAGAGGATACGTGGGGGGAAAGGAACAAGGCCTGGCCCAAGGAACCCCTGCAAACGATGGTGAAATACCTCAACGAACACCAGTGAAATAGCTCAGAAACATACCCTCCCCCAAGAGGGTGAGAGGGTGAGTGGCAAAAAGGACCACTAGCAGGAGAGGGAAAAGAGAGTGCGCTTTGTTGCCCCTGTCGTAAAACGTCTGCCTAATCCTCAAGAGGGTCTTTTCCACCCGGCGAAGCGCCAGATCCCTAAGCGCCATGCGGAGCTTCGTTATCTTTCGGAGGGTGCGCAAGGAGGGGGAGGCTTGCATGTCCCGTTCCAATTGCCCGAGCTCCCCTTCCATTCGCAGTTTAGTGGCCTTGACGTCTTTCTTCAACGCTGAAGAAAGGGGCATGCACTTACCGCGGATGACCGCTTTGTGGGCCTCCCACAACGTGGGGAGGGTAACATCAGGGGTTGCATTTTCAGCAAAGTAATATTTCAAGGTCGAGACTAATTCTGCCTGGGAGGGGAGATGTTGCAAGAGGAAAGTGTTCAGCTTCCAATTATAGGGCCTAACCACCGGGGCACCGAGGTCCAGCGTTAGAAGTATCGGGGCGTGATCCGACCATGAAATTGGCAGGACATGGGCACTCCGGACCGACCTCAATGTAACATTGTTGGTGAAAAAGTAATCTATGCGGGAGTGCAACTGGTGGGGGGCCGAGTAATAAGTATACTGCCTATCTACCGGGTGGAGGGCACGCCAGGCATCGAAGAGAGCATATCGCCGGGTCAGTTGGCGAAAAAGTTTGGAGTCTCTAAGTGCTTTAGCCGAGGGCGGCCGGGGCAGCGCCGCCAGGCGGTCCGCAGTAGCTGAATGGGCCAGGTTAAAGTCACCCCCCACCACTAGGTAACCGTGGACCGATTTAACAGTCGCAGCAGGAGTTTAGAGAGAAAACTGTGTTGACGAGTGTTCGGGGCGTACACAGGGTGATCGGTTGGGACCTCCATGTGCATTTAAGTATCAGGAATCCTCCCCCGGGGTCACTGTAATGATCAAGGTAGGTAAATGGGGCTCCATGACGGATCAGGATGGCCACGCCCGCTCTCTTATGGGACCCTGAGGATAGATAGGCGAGAGGGAAATATCTGGAGGCAAAAGAACCCCCCTTATCGAAATGTGTCTCCTGAACCAGGACAATGTCCGCACCCGACTGCCTGAATTCCCTCAGTGGCAGATGCCGTTTCTTGTTTGAGTTTAAGCCGTGAACATTTAAGGATAAAATTTTAGCCATCGGTCATGTCAGGGGGGGGGGGGGTGTAAGCGAATTCTTACCCGGTCACCGCCTCTCCGGACGACCGCTTGTTGCTTGTTCCGGTGGAAGGACCCGACAGGATGCGTCTCGACGTCTGCGGACCCCAACACGGTGGGAAGGTAGGGAAGGGAAGGGGGGGGAGAGAGATAGAGAAAGAGAAAAGAAGAGAAGGTTAGAACAGAAAACAAAAGAACACATATGAAGTAGGCAATTGTTATACAACAAAACATACAACCACATGAGACCATGAACAGGCAAGTCGCTCAGGTCTAGTCGGATTCCCAGGGGGCCACCAGAACCCGAACCCGAGGGCCGGGTCTGGCGGCCGCATGGGAGTCCAGCTCCCCCCGTCGGACTCTGCAAGTGGAGTGGGCGGCTAGAAACGGGAGGGAGCGGAGGAGATGCAAACGCAATACCAATCGCCAGACATCTCCTAGGGTCCCGGATACATTGCCAATGCATCCGGGAGGGGAGGGGGTGACACAAAAACATAAGGAAACCCACTTTCTCGGGTCTCCCACGTGTACCAGCCTAAATGTGACATGTCAATAAGAGGGCACCTGGAGGGACGGGAAGGGGACTCAGGGGGCAGAGCATGCGGGCAGGTTCGTACTGTCCAGACAGCGGTCCGTAGGCCAACCAACAAACAAAACGGGCCTTATTCCCTTTCGCCACTTGGGCAAACGGAATCAAAAAAGAGAAAAAAGTATGAAAAAAAATTGATACTGCGCTATGCTTCAGCCATGTCCTTGACGGGCCGATTTTTTTGGCGCTTCCCGGTTTCGAGGACGTTGTCGGGAGGGGACCTTCTGCCACAGTGACGGAGGAGTGGGCTGGGTAGCCACTAGATCCCAATCCGGCAGCTGGGGAGGACGAATACCCAATTCTTCACAGAAGGCGTGGAGGTCTTCAGGATACCGCAAGGACGCAGTCTTGCCTTGGTGTTTAGCTGTGAGGGTCAATGGAAATCCCCAACGGTAAGGGATGGCAGCATCCTGCAAGCTGCGGAGAAGCGGCTGGAGAAGTCTACGTTTCTGTAGCGTAAGCCAGGAGAGATCCGGAAAGAGTTGGACTGGTGTGTTCCGAAAGGTCACCACCCGAGCTAGGTGGGCCTGTCTCATTATGTCCTCTTTAATGTGGAACGAAGTAAGTCTGCATATGACATCCCTGGGGCTCGAGGTTGCGTTTTTGGGGTGCAAGGCCCGGTGCGCTCTGTCCATCTCAATGAACTTGGTAGGGGGTTCCCCAAGGAGGTCATTAAATATTTCCTGCAGGATAAATTGTAGATCCTCCGGGCCGTCCGCCTCAGGTATCCCCCTCACTCTTATGTTATGCCTGCGCCCCCTGTTATCCAAGTCCTCCACATGGCGTTGCATGTCCCTCAGGAGCATGCGATGGTCGGCCCCCTGCGTTTGGGTCTTGTGGATCGCTATTTTGGTCTCTTGGATCTCCTCTTCGGCCATCTCCACCCGGTCCGCCAAGTGCTTGAGGCCGGAATGTAGCATTTGTATTTCCGCTCTACATGTAGATTTGACGTCTTCTATCAATTGCTTAAAGTCCTCTTTAGTAGGAAATGCTTGCAGGTAGTGTTGCCATTGCGGATGCATGGGTAGCAAGGATGGGCCTCCCGGGTCGCCCCCGGCTGGTTGCAGGTGAGGTGGCGGGGCAGGTCCGAAACTCCCGGACCCACTCCCCCGTATAGGTGGGGCAGGTTCGGTGTGTAGATCCCACACCCCCTCCCAGGCAGGTACAGGGGCCGGGGGGGTTGGACGGCTCCTTTCTTCCTCCCTACGTCCCGCAGCACAGTCAGTGGGGATCGGGGAGCCACTGCGGTGACGTTGTGGGCTGAGAGCCCATGGTGAGGCCAGCCTCTGGGCCTTGGATGGAGGCGACCGGGTGCCCCCGGGCTTAATCGGGGCCCCCCCCACTCCCCCATACCCCTGGCACGACCGGGACAGCGGTTCCCCCGGAGGGGGGAGGGCAGGAAAGTCAGTGTCATCCAGGGATGGGGGGGACCCCACAGAACTGGCAGAGAGGAGGGGGGTCTGACGCCGCTCTAAGCAGCCTGGGAAAGGGTCAGTGTGCACTGTGTTTCCGTCGGGGGGGGGAGGGGAGCCGCAATCCAGGTGCTCCTGGCGTCGTCCAGACTCCATGCAGCCCCCTGCCTCCCCCCATCCACCCCCTCTGTCAGGGTCCCATTCCGCTGCGGAGCTTGGGGGGGGCTTCTGGCCCCAGCGGTGTAGTCCCTGGCCTCTGGTGGCTGCACACTGCCCCGATGCCTGCGGGTGCTAGGCTCGGATGGCGTCACGTCAGGCTTCAGGCCTAGTCCGGCGGCTCGAGGCGGGGCCGGGAGCGGGTATACACTCACCCCTCCAGAAGTCCGATCGGCAGCGCCGGAACCGGGTGGCGTCCCGGCCTCCCCGGGGCCCGTGGAGCGTTCTGCTGGCTGGATGCCGGGGATGAGGTCCGGGACGTCTCCACGGCCGCGGCCGGCGCCATCTTGGGAGGCCCGCCGGCCGGGAGATCCGTCGGGGAAAAAAAGGCCCGGAGGCCCGTCACAGGTCCCGGAGGGGCCGCGGAGGGTCCCCTGGAGGAGGCAGAGCGGGTAGCCCTCGATCTGCCCATCGGATGGTCCCTTAAGGTGCCGCTGGAGCTGAGCTGGTGGGAGAGCGAATGGCTTAAGCGTCCATTCGCCTCGACTTCCCACAGACACTTTTTTATACCAGCGTCTGGCCTTACAGGTAATTGGAGACGGTGCCAACAACTGGTCATTGAGGTCCACACCTCCCATATTAAGGTTATGTTCGTGGACACAGAGGTTTTTTTCCACAACACCAGTCGCCGTTTGAATTTGGACCATTGTGTCTGCGTGAAGGGAGGACAGAATGAAAACCTTCTTATTATTCCTCCACTTCACAGCGAGCAAGTTATTACACTTCAAGCAGGCTTTCTTGCCAGCCTAAGATGGGAATCTACAAGCCACTTTGGGTAAGCCCCAGCGATTAGATCGCACGGTGCCACATGTGCCCATTCCATGATGAAACAAGTGACTAAAAAGTGGCATGCTCATGTAATAATGGTCCACTTTCTGAATAAGGGTGACACCAAGTCCCACACAATCTTACCAGCACTCCCTATTTAGTCTGGGCAGTTCTCTGGCTCTACGTAACCATCTCTTCCCTTGTAAACCATAAAACTATATGTATAACCTGTTGCCCTGTCACAGAGCTTATAGATCTTGACCCCATATCTGGCACGCTTGCTGGGAAGATACTGTTTGAATGACAAGTGGCCAGAAAACTTAATCAGGGACTCATCAATGCAGGAAACTTGATCAGGAGTAAACAAGGCTGCATACTTCTGGTTTTAGTGGTTTACAAGGGGCCGAATTTTGTAGAGCCGATCATATCCAGGGTCACCCCGACGACGACAGAGTTCCTTGTCATTGAAATGCATGAACCGCAAGATCTGCTCGTATCGTGTCCTGGTCATGGAGGCAGAGAACAAGGGCATATGGTGAATTGGGTCAGAGGACCAATATGACTGCAACTCACTTTTTTTAGTTATGCCCATGAGGAGGATTTTAAATTCGGAGACCGTACTAGGTTTCCAATCTCTGGCAAGGCTAAACTGGGAATTAGCGCCGATAAATTGATCAGCATAGAAATTGCTTTGGTCCACAATAGATATATAGAGATCTTCCGTGAAAAACAGTGAATAAAAATCAAGTGATGTAAAATCAACTGTTTCCACCTGAATTCTGGATTGGCCAGTGAATGGGGGGAAGTACGAGTGCTGTAGAAGTGGTTGGCTCCCAATTCGGATTGGCAAATGCAGCAGGAAGGGCACTATGGTCTCAACGGGCCTGTCTTTATCTTCTTGGTGGCTGCGGGAAACTAGTTGTGCTAGCCACCTCACCAGCTTGAACTGCATTTATGGGACTCGCCACATCACCACGTGTTACTGCAGTGCTGGATGTACAACCAGGATGTACTAGGCCATTGGTGCTTGCCAGTTCACCAGGAGGATGAAAGTCACTATTCTGGCTCTCTGCTCCGTATGAGAGCCCTGCAGTTCTTGCACCTCAATGACAGCAGAAGAACAGGGACCACTGCTCCATCAGAGTCATCTGTCAGGGTGCTGCTGTTGTCTACAGGTTTGTATTCTGAGCCTGAATCTGACAGATGACTTCCTCTTCACTCATCTGTTATGCTCCGAAACATGTAGGCCTCTTCACTAGTGTACCTTCGATTGGACATTTTGTCTAAATTTACTGGTACACAGGTGCTCTTTTTTCCTGTGAGTCATACTAGCCTGTCAGCGACTGCTTCAAATGCTACCAAAAAAAAAAGTTAGCATTTCACAGAGATCAGGCCTGACTCTGCGAATGCTGCAGTTATGCGTTTAGTGTTTTGTGACAGGGATAAACTGTGACAGGGATAAACTGATACTGCACTTGGCTGGGCTGGGCTGGGTGGAGGGGCTAAACACAGGTGCTAGCAGGTATCTGGGCTAATCCCTCTAATGCTGCATTTTTGGGGACCCTAAACTATTGGGTATGCTAATATAGGGTCTGATCAGATCAAAGATATCGATCTGTTCAGACACTATCAGGGGCGGACTGACCATTGGCCTACTCGGGCACTGCCCGAGGGCCCCATGCCACTAGGGGGCCCCATCAGGGTTGCCAGCCTCAGTAAAACAAGGGACAGTATGTAAATCCCGAGATTATAGCTGCCCCACCTCTCCAGTACCTTCTCAGCCAATAGAAACATGTCTTTGTGTACTGTGTGTGTGATTGTATACTGTGTGTGTGTTTGTGTATACTATGTGGCCCCATAATCTCTGATTGCCTGGGGGCCCCATAATCTCCTATTGCCCGGGGGCCCCATGAGTTGTCAGTCCACCCCTGGACACTATACTACTAAGGGAGGGGTATGGTGCGTGTGGGGGTGTTAGCACTACTGGCACTAATCTGACGCTGTCTGGGGTGACGCAGACCCTGACTGATGCTAAAACGTAACTAATATCACCCACCGTGTGATCAGGCGGTTAAACTTTTATTGGATAATATATGACGGGTGCCCTGACGCTATAAAAAAAAAAGAACTAACCAGCGTCACCCGTAACACTAATACAGTGATCACTGGTGACAGGGGGTGATCAAGGGGTTAAACCTTTATTAGGGAGGTTTAGGGGGGTCCCTAGACCTATCTGGGGTTATTACCAAGTACCCCAACTCTGATGACAAATGACGTCACAAATGATACAGTACAGTGATCAAGTAACGTTGCTTTGCCCACCCGCGCCATTCTGCCACAGGTAAACTGCGGCGGCTGGTCGGGAATCAGTTAAACATGAAACAGCAATGTTAATACTCACATACAAACGTGGTATAAAAGCTTAACAATGCAACAGCAATAGCGAGTAGTATTCTACGGTCTGCATCAGGAACCGAAAATGTACGGAGGACCAGACGGTATTGCTGGGTGGCTTACACGTTTCGAGGGGGGACCCTCTTCCTCAGAGCCAAAGCGATGAATGACTGGCCTCTTAACCATTTCTATATATACACATAAATGTACCTATTTACATGTTCACATTGTCAGGGCTGGGCTCAGCCCTTCCTTCTCTGAGCTGGCCGCTCAGCTGTCAGCTAAGTGCCAGTTCCTATCTCTCTCCACAGTTACTCAGCTGTTGAGGATATCCTGCTCATCGGTCCTGCCAGCTCAAGCCGTCCAGTCCAGAGGATCTCTGCCTTTGCCTTGGTCAACATTACAGAGGTGATCTCCTGCATTCCGGTTTAAAGACTTGCTTTGCTGACATCCCTTCTGGCTCCAGATCCTGCTTGCTGTTTCACTATGTTGATCCCTGACTTTGTTTTGCTTACGTCTATCTAGCAAGGTTACTTTGTGGTATAAGCAAGAAAGCTGAGACTTCTGCAGTATGTAAATGTGATTTTACTATACAAAAATGCTGTACATACAAAACTATTAAAATATTAAGAATACAATACAAGACTGACAGATATCTATAACAAGCAAAATGCCTAGCAAATGAACAGCCTATGGTCTATAACAGTACAAAAACACTTAAATAGTTACTTAAATTTGATTACTGTATGTTTGTGATCTCCATTGGCAACGATTCTCCTTGAGACCAGGCACCTTCTTGTACCATGAGTGGCTTCTGATCTTAAAACATCATGAAGTGCCCCTCGCATACCCCGGAATCCCCCTTTTATGTGTCAGGCTGTTTATCATAGTTACTAAACAACAGAAAACATACCAGTTTACTGTAACTGTAGAAACAATGGACTATTGAAACTGCCAATTGAATACAACAATGGTATCTATGTACCCATTGTATGCAGCAGCATTTGTTTGAGAAATATCTACTCAAGCCAAAACCTGACAGTAATCTGATTTCTATGACCAACTACTATTGTAATATTGTCCCATGTAATGTTATGTCTGATTAATATAAAAAAAAATCATATTTTAACAAACGCATCACAGATTTCTGGCTTGGCTGACTAGCCGTTCCGTTACTGAACTTTTGCCATGTTTTGACTATGTTTGTTCTTTTTACTTTTATTATTAAACAAGTTTGATTTAACTGTACTTCTGTCTCGGTCTGATTTCACGGTTTTTGACCCATATGATGGCAGATCTTGCTACGGTACACCCATCCACACAGACCCCACCTTCCCTGTGAACCAAGGGAAAGTGTGCCACTAGTGGGTATCTCAGGCACACCTTCTTTGTAGTAACAGTTTCAGCATGGGGGTATAGCATAGTGGCCTCATAGTACATGTGGGGAGCATTATAACAGTCAAACATCAAATCGTAAAAGTAAAGCTTGATATTAGCTAGATATTTTACAGTCTTAATGATACAGACCAAACAGTCTACAAGAGAAAACGTATACAATGTTCCAGCAGTCTGAAAAAACTGAATTCATTTATTTTCATAGAAGTCTTGAATATTGTTAGTAATGGGATTTTTGGACTTACCGTGAAATCCATTTCTCCGAGTTCATTGACAGACAGCTCGCCATTATTCAGAACCACAGGGTTACATTACCCCTTACAGGAGTAGGACACTAGGCAGAAAAAAAGACTTGGTCATACCTATGGGCAGTCCTTTTTACAGTATCTCACAAAAGTGAGTACACCCCTTACATTTTTGTAACTATTTTATTATATCTTTTCATGCGACAAAGAAAAGTGTAATTTCTGAAAAAAACGACACTTTGCTACAATGTAAAGTAGTGAGTATACAGCTTGCATAACAGTGTAAATTTGTTGTCCCCTCAAAATAACTCAACATAGCCAATAATGTCTAAACCGCTGGCAACAAAAGTGAGTATGCCCCTAAGTGAAAATGTCCAACTTGGGCCCAAAGTGCCAATATTGTGTGTGGCCACCATTATTTTCCAGCACTGCCTTAACCCTTGGGCATGGAGTTCACCAGAGCTTCACAGGTTGCCACTGGATTCCTCTTCCACTCCTCCATGACGACATCACAGAGCTGGTGGATGTTAGGGACATTGTGCTTCTCCACCTTCCATTTGAGGATGCCCCACAGATGCTCAATAGGGTTTAGGTCTGGAGACATGCTTGGCCAGTCCATCACCTTTACCCTCAGCTTCTTTAGCAAGACAGTGGAGGTGTTTATGGGTCGTTATGTTGGAATATTGCCCTACTGCACAGTCTCCAAAGAGAGGGGATCATGCTCTGCCTCAGTATGTCAGTACATGTTGGCATTCATGGTTCCCTCAATGAACTGTAGCTCTCCATTGTTGGCAGCACTCATGCAGCCCCAGACCATGACACTTCCACCACCACGATTGACTGTAGGCAAGACACACTTGTCTTTGTGCTCCTCACCTGGTTGCCACCACACATGCTTGACACCATCTGAACCAAATAAATTTATCTTGGTCTGATCTAACCACAGGACATTGTTCCAGTAATCCATGTTTTCAGTCTGCTTGTCTTCAACAAACTGTTTGCGGGCTTTCTTGTGCATCATCTTTAGAAGAGGCTTCCTTCTGGCATGACAGCCATTCAGACCAATTGAATGCAATGTGCGGCATATGGTCTGAGCACTGACAGGCTGACCCCTCCCCCATCCCTTCAACCTCCACAGCACTCATATGTCTATTTCCCAATGACAGCCTCTGGATATGTACACCCCCTCCCATTTTTGTAAGTATTTTATTATATCTTTTCATGCGACAACACTGAAGAAATGACACTTTGCTACAATGTAAAGTAGTGAGTGTACAGCTTGTATAACAGTGTCAATTTACTGTCCCCTCAAAATACCTCAACACACAGCCATTAATGTCTAAACTGCTGGCAACAAAAGGGAATACACCCTTAAGTGAAAATTTCCAAATTGGGCCCAATTAGCCATTTTTCCTCCCCGGTGTCATGTGACTCGTTAGTGTTACAATGTCTCAGGTGTGAATGGGGAGCAGGTGTTTAAAACTTGGTGTTATCACTCTCACTCTCTTTCTGGTCACTGGAAGTTCAACGTGGCACCTCATGGCAAAGAACTCTCTGAGGATCTGAAAAAAAGAATTGCTCTACATAAAGATGGCACGCTGAGCATGTGCACTTAACTTCTTTGGTCGAACATGGTGAGGCCTGTTCTGAGAGGAACCTGTCCTGTTAAAACGCCGTATGGTCTTGGCCACCATGCTGCAGCCCTGTTTCAGGGTCTTGCCAATCTTCTTATAGCCTAGGCCATCTTTATGTAGAGCAATTCTTTTTTTCAGATCCTCAGAGAGTTCTTTGCCATGAGGTGTCACATTGAACTTCCAGTGACCAGAAAGAGAGTGAGAGCGATAACACCAAGTTTTACACACCTGCTTCCCATTCACACCTGAGACCTTGTAACACTAACGAGTCACATGACACCGGGGAGGGAAAATGGCTAATTGGGCCCAATTTGGAAATTTTCACTTAAGGGTGTATTCACTTTTGTTTCCAGCAGTTTAGACATTAATGGCTGTGTGTTGAGGTATTTTGAGGGGACAGTAAATTGACACTGTTATACAAGCTGTACACTCACTACTTTACATTGTAGCAAAGTGTTAGTTCTTCAGTGTTGTCGCATGAAAAGATATAATAAAATACTTAGGCCTCTTTCACACTGATGTCCCGTTCAGGCCCGCCTGTCAGTTTTTCAGGCGGACCTGAACGGGTGCTCCATAGAGGTCTATGGAGCGTCGGATGTCAGCGGTGACATGTCCGCTGACATCCGACCCGCTCCGATCCGAAAAAGTGTAACGGAGGAAAAAGCTATTTTTCCATCCGTCTGCGGATCGGATCGGATGACGACGGGCACTGCGGTCCGTCGTCATCCGATCTCCCATAGGGGAGAGCGGCGCTGTGACAGGTCCATCCCTGCGCAGTGTGCAGAGACAGACCTGTCATCTCCCTGCTCAGCGGGGATCGGCGGAGTGATCCCCGCTGAGCAAACGGATATCCACGGGGCGGATCAGAACTGATCCGCCCCGTGTGAAAGGACCCTTACAAAAATGTGAGAGGTGTACAATTTCAACATACCAGAACAAGGTTTGTAAATGAAAGCTATTTGCAAACAAGAATGCATTACAGAAGATTATTTTTTTTAAAGATGGATTCATAATATATGAAGCTTTACTAGATGCTGGGTTCAAAAAGGTTGCAGCAGAATAAGTCCCTGGCAGCAACGTGGGGAAGCTGGGAGTGTTTAGCTGTACTAACTAGTATAACAGTAGGGGGGGGAAATAAAAAAAAACATACCAATGCACAAAATATGAAATAAAAAAGTGCTGTGACAACACAATGACATCCTAAACTGTTTCTGCGATGATCTGAGATGACCTCATAAGGCAACACAAACTGGTTAGATTCAAATTATTATTTTTCAGCTGTAATGTTGCAGTGCAGGTATCAGTTTGACTGGCAGATGTGATTTGTCTAAAACGTTAATACTGTGCCTTCCACCTTTCAGGAATAGGACTATAGGTGCACGCAGCATATTGCATTAGGGTGTGCACTCCAAAGCTCAAACACACATGCCTTTATCTGCAGTCTCAGTTGCATGGAGCAATGAATGAATGGCTTCCTGTTAATTGACAAACTGAAGCATAGTAAACACCGTTTATTATTGTTCAGTTATGAATGAACACTTAACAACTGTGTTCATTTAGAAAAGGAAGGGGCTGGTAAATTACATATTTACTAGCCCCTTCCCTCGCTCTCCACCCTGAAACATTCCCCAGAGCAAACAGGGGGAGAGAAGGGAAGACAGCAGCAATGCGGGGCGAGGGAGCCAACACAGAGCAAAACCCAGGCAGGAGGGGGAATCGGCACCACACGTAGTGAATACAGTGTGCCCAGGCACACCTGGCACAACCTGTGCATGCCCATGGATAGGACACGTTTGTTATACCACAACATGCTCAATTCACAAAGCTAAAAACACAATGATTGGGATTTTTTTTTAACTTGAGAATGTAGCTATAAGGGTAAGGAACTTGTTTGAAATTAGCTTTTGAGTCTGAAAATGTCTGAAATCTCACATACAGAATGTGTTTCAGTGCTAAGTATATTGACAATGAAAGCATAATTGGGTAGGGTTATTAGTACACAAGATTTGGGTATAGAATTCTCAGGTACTTAATCTTTTGTACTCAGAGCCACTGTACCAATTTTATACAAAGAAGAAAAACATGGAATATTCCATATTTGCCTTTAAAATGATGTACTATAAACAGGTGGAAAATGCTGAATATTGTAAAGCCCTATGCTGGCCTAAACAAGTAAGAATTTTGGGCAAGTCAAAAATTACAATCAGTTCAGTCCCACTAAACAATCTACTCACCCTAACTACCAAATGGTCATGCTGGTGTGTGACTGATTAGACAACCATTATTAACCTCATTTATTCTGACAGGGAGCCATTGAAGTATACAGCAGATGATGACCTTGAACTGAGTTCATCTGCTCATAGTTAACATACATAATACAAAACGCATGTCATAAATGGCTGAACAACCCTTCTTAGAAACGATCATATAAACATTCAGACCACAATACAATGTCAAAGTTTAAACCCGACAAGTGACTTTGCCGTTTTCCTCTACTCTGCACTCCAAATCCAGATGCAAAAGAGGGGATGTTGCTGCCTGCACCAAACTGCTCAACCGGTAATCAACACTTTCACAGTTGCCAGCTCCAATTAATTGCTGTGGAGTCTCCAGCCGCGAGGAAATGAGGTTGCATAATTGGATATTCAATCACAGCCACTTCATTTCATCTTCCTTATCTTTGGTATAAGCACATCTGCAGGGTGACATTCAAAAATAAAACAAATACAACAAAAAGCACCAGCACTCGCATTCTGGTGTTCTTCAGAATTTCAGTTTAGTATAAAGTCATTTTCTACTTCTGCATCACAATTTCCAGTCCACAAGACTATCACAAAGATGAATTGTAAGGAGAAAAAAAAAAAAAGAATCTGAGTTGTCCATAGAATCAGTCCAATTATTTCAGCAGAACTGGAGCAGCGGGATTCCGTATATTGTGGCCAAAACAGACATAACACATAGTGCTCGATGTGATATTATTGTACAATAAGATTTTCTATGCCGATGAAGATTCAGGATTAGGCTTGGGTGGATTAAAGGACATGCAAATTCTAACAATTCATTTAGCTTTTTTTTTATTCTTATTTATTAGGTAAGGTTGCATATGACATTTGAATGGCCATAAAATTACATAAACATGGAATTATATGGCAAACGGTATAGAAAAAGGCTTAACAGTTGACCATAAATATATACAGTCTTGGTCATCTGGCTATATCAGGGGTGTCAAACTCAATTTCAGTGTGAGCTGAATCAGGATTATGGTTGCCCTCAAAGGGCTGGTTGTATCTGACTATAAAAAATGTATCCAGGGATTTTTTTTCTCAGAAAATAGGTGCAGGAACTCAACCAGTCCATCCCCCCCCTTTCCCACCGCTGAACTGGGGTGGGCTGTGCACAGTATGCAGGGTTCAGCTCTCTTGCACAAGATGGCCACACATCACTTCTACCCCTCCTTGGCTTGGACCTCTGCACCGCTCCACCTTCATAGCCTTCATCTCCCCACCCCCATCTTACCTACCCAGCCTGGCTTTAGTACCAGTGTAGGCAGTTCTGCCTCTCTCCCTTACTCACAGGGAGATTACTGGCTGGCATCTGTGCATCCAGGTAGAGATTACAAAGAAGGGGGGAATTTATAACCAATATATTGGGACTTTAAATGAGGTGCATAAGAGGAGATGCACCTCCATGCCTAATCTGGATAGAAGCTAAAAGGTTTGGGACTTTAGATGAGGCAGGTAATAACACAGAAGTAGAAGATAAAGGATAAATAACACAATTATCAGTCTGGGCAATGATGACCCATGGCACAAATAGGGTACATAAAGGATAAAATCCTGCACATGCAGAACACATCAAAATAGCAAAAAACAAATACACATAAAATGGGACCAATGATTAGACAGTATGTTATAACATGTAAAAAACACATGTAAAATAGGTAGGTATAGTAGGGTAACCCATAGGAGATGGACATGAAATGGGGTATTGCCATGTATTTAATAGAGGTTGCATCCTGTAGAGCTTGATGCGTTTCGTCAGTAATTCCACCTCATCAGGAGCAGATGCTTTATGATCTATAAAAAATATGTAAAATAGGAATAAGGAAAGTGTCTATAATGGTCTAGATGGAAATACATGTTGTTGAAATATATTATATATATATATATATATATATATATATATATATATATATATATATAAATGATCTGATCCAAAAGACTTGCATCGAATTAGAGGTTCGACCTGAGTGGTACTGGTGTGAGAGGGTCGCCATAAGTGCATCTCCCGGGAGCTGAGGTGTTGGGATCTGCAGAAACACCAGGCTAAAGACGGGTGTCGCCAGAAAGATAAAAGTCATTAAGATATAGTAGGAATTGTGGCAAAAATTGCCTACAATGGGTCTGTAAAGTAAATAAAAAGTTGTTATATGTAACAAATCGGGTGGCACTGCTGTGAAAGGTGTAAGGAAACCAAAATCCAATTGGTGTATAAGAAAACCCAGATTGTGAAGTGATGAGAAGATAATATACTGGATAAGGTATAATTAAGTATGAAGTATGTGCATGGAAAACATGCAAGGTAATATCTGTGAAGTCCTGAAAAAATGCACATAGAGAGGAGGAAGTGAAAAAACGAAGTGAGTGTGCAACCGTAACTAAATGTTACCTTCTGATAGCAGATCCAAGAGTGCTACGTGGTGTACCTAAGCAGTGCAACCTGATCGTCTGCGATGTTATAAATGGGGGCACCTGGATGAGCCCAACAATGTCACACTGGCATGATAGGAATCTGGAGGCATAAAGTCCCAAACCTTTTAGCTTCTATCCAGCCAGGATGCAGACCACATGATGCCCCATCCCACACTGCACTTGCATCTCCCTTGTCCGCTCTCAAAGTGCAGGGCAGGCAGGCTCTGTAAGAGCCGCCGGGAGGAAAGCTGTCCTTGTAAACACAGAAGGCTTCTATATTTACAAGTCACAGTGGTGAGAGGGGACTGGGAGGACAAGAGCCCTGGATATGAGGGCCACATGAAATGGCCTGGCGGGCTGGATTCAGCCCGCAGTCCTCGTGTTTCACACATGTGGGCTATATGATGGAGTAGGTTTGTTGCGGTTAAGGACTAGCATAGCACAACTTATTAAATGGGTAGCCCAGTAAACATATGGTGACAAGGGGAGCACCCCTGTTGCACCCCTTCTTACCTTTCAGTGGTCAGATCCCTCACACAAAAGGCAAAAACAATGAGGGGGACAGTAATGGGGGGGGATCATTTTCAAGGAATCTGGTTAAATACCACTGGGTATACCGAAAACATGGTGCTAATGATTAGGTATCTATGCACAAGGTTTGTATGAAGGATTCTCAGACATTAATAAACTTTCTGCCTGAATCACCTTAAGAACTTTTTTGGACTGTAATTTTGCCAATTTTGTTTGATAAGTGTAAGAAAGTGTAAGATAAGTGTAAAAAATACCCGTTGATCCAGTCAGAATTTTTGTCAGTTGATACCTTCCTATGCTCTCTGCCTGTGCTGCATTCTTATCAGCTACAGTCTTCCCAGCAATTTTAGAACTATAGAACTCTTCTGTGCTATGGTATGAAGATGAGCAAAAGGAAGAGACTTGTAGTCCTATTCTGTTTCTGTTGTGAAGATAAATCAGGGTAAGTGTTGTGAGCACCAGATCAAAAGAAGGGGGAAAAAAAAAGAAGAAAACTAATGCAACCAACACATCTAATACTGATTAACTTTAATATATTTAATATACAGGTGGTCAGAAACTGCAGGCATGTTACAGAAGGTGAAACAATGTGAAAAATAAAAAACAGATATACCATGCTGTCTACAAAAGATGTTAAAGAAAGCAGCAAGCACAGCAATAGATCAATTGCAAAGATAAGTGCAGTGCTAAAAATTGATCACAAAGTGAACTGACAACAATATGAAAACGTGTACATATAGACATATTATATATATATATATATATATATATATATATATATATATATATATATATCTATATATATATATATATATATATATATATATATATCTATCTATCTATCTATATATATATATTTTACACACACACACACACACACACACACATACATACATATACATAGACACACAAATGGTCTGAGAATGAACTCAAAACAATATAAAAAGTGTATATAGATACACATAAATATGCAGTAAAATATACAAATATAATAACCCCGTAAAAGGGAAGATAATATTCTAAGTGTCATATCGACAAATGTGAAAATAAAAATCATGTGAGAAATGTCCAATGATAATGTCAAAATAAAGGGAAAACAAATTCTTAATGTTTGGAAGAGTGAACCAAACAATAAAATTATAAATATTCAAAACGTGGTTCAAAATAGTGGACACTTGAACTGAATAACAGTGCGCTATAGAAAAAGGTGCCCAAACTTAGTGATCCACAACCAGAGAGTCAAACCGCTTACCAGAAAGATTGAACCCAAATAGGTATACACCTAATGGGTCAATCAGGCTTGTAGGGCTACACACCCAAGGGGAACTGTCACAATGAACACTACCACAAACCAGAAGACCAACTCCAACAATGAACCTCAATGGGTAGGTTTTAGGCAGAAAACCAGATGAATGGTTTCTCCAATGAGATATATTTATAAAAAGGAAGAAAAAAAAATGTTACAGGAGGTGGTCAGAGAATGCAGGCATGTTACGGGAGGTGGTCAGAGACTGCATGCATGTTAGAGAAGAGGGTCAGAGACTGCAGGCATATTACAGAAGATATAAAGTGAACAGTGCAGTGCTAAGAATCGAATGTTGAGTATTGACATATCAACATACTGTGATATACAAAATAAATTGTGATTAGCATATAAAAAAACTCTAACACCATCATCTGTTTGATAGAGTCTCTAAACAAAGTGCACTGTGCAAATAGTAAATCAACATTGGTAGTATAGTCCCATTGGTGATTAAAAGATTAATCCAGTAGTATGTATTGATGGGAAGGAATCCAGGAGTGTAAGACTAAAAGGAGTCACTGATGTATGCATATCCACCACTTAGGGAAGAATATTAAATATGCTTGCCAGAAGGTAGCATCTATCAAGAATGTGTTATCAAAGCTCCGGATAGCGAGTGGTGCAATTCCTCCTCCTCAGCTGAGCCACCTCAGGCAACCTCGACCCGACATGTGAGAATAGGGATCAGGATGGCCCTATGTCCCAGATGGTAAAAAAAAAACTCCTTCCAAAACAGAACCATTTGGTAGGTATGGTTAACAGCATCCATAAAAAAAAGAAAGCCTCTACATAGTGAAAAACGTATGGTTACAGGTTTATTTGGATTAAACAGGCTTTACATAGATTCCAAAATGTATTGCATCAAGTAAAAAATCTCATATGTGATCACAAAAGCATCAAATTCAAAAAGGCACAATGGTGTGGAAAGGACTCATCAAACTCGACACATTCCATCTACGAAGACTTCATCCTAGGGCAGTGATGGCGAACCTTGGCACCCCAGATGTTTTGGAACTACATTTCCCATGATGCTCATGCACTCTGCAGTGTAGTTGAGCAGCATGGGAAATGTAGTTCCAAAACAACTGGAGTGCCAAGGTTCGCCATCACTGATCTAGGGTATTACAGAAGATTGTGAGGGATTGGCCCCAGGCTCCCAATAATGCTCAACATGGGCACCAGGTCACTAGAGGGAACATGCCAAGACAGAGAAAGTTGGGAGCCATCACTCACTACTGATGTCTTCATGGTCATGTGATGCTCTGGATCCTCTTCCTATTTAGTTTTCTCCCATCAATGGGATATCCTGGATGATACAGAGGGAAATACTGTTGAGATGATCATTGTTGCTCTCTGCATCAATACACTGATTATAGGGTGAGACCATAATGTTCTGAACTCAGTCTTCCCTTAGAGTCTGTTCACACCATTGACCAGTAAAAAGTAACACGTTGCGTGCATTAGTTTGTCATGGCACCATACATTGTGAATGGCATCCCAACACACCTGTATAATAGCGCACTGAACTCAGTAACAGTAACAGTAACACACCACCATGACTGACAACTCATCAGCAACAGGACTGTTGTTAGAGACCAATTTAAATAAAAAACAGCAGTAAAGTACAAGCTGTGGAAAAGTAAGCAAAACCAAGCAGTGTAGTATGAAAAAAGTTTAAATGAAAAATTTACAACTGTATGGAATGACATCCATGTGGATATGTCAAAAGCACAAAACATACATACAATGATAAAAATATTCCAATGATAAAAACAATGATTAAAACCATTGGTGATTTATTAGGTTAACTTGCTCAGACCCACGCTATATGCTTTGCCGGGAGGCCGTCAATAGACATCCTCCCCTTTGCACGCTGGCCACACCCTCCTGAAGGGCGCACACGCGGTGATCACCCTAATCAGAGAGACTCGGGTGATCACAGATCGGAGTAAGGGGATGATCCTGACCCCTTACCACATGATCAGCTGTCAGACAATGACAGCTGATCATGTGATGTAAACAGAAGATAGTTAATAATAGGTAGGTAGGTAGATAGGTAATAGTTTTTTTTTCTTCTCACGCTAACAGTGTGAGGAGAAAAAAAAAGCCGATTACCAGCATCAGTCCCAAAGAGGAAGAGGCAAAGCCGCCTCATATGTGCCCACCAGTACCACCTGCCAGTGGCACGAATCTGTACCCACCAGTACATAAGTGCCAGCAATCCATGCCACCTATCAATGCCCATGGGTGCCACCTACTAATGCCCACCAGTGGTGGCAGTCAGTACCTCATTAGTGCTAACTAGCAGTGCTGCCTATCAGTGTCACCTGTGTCGATCAGTGCCCATCAGTGCCAGCTATCAGTGCCACTTGTTAGTGTCCTTCAGTGCCACCTATCAATGTCCTTCAGTGCCACCTCTCAGTGCCCACCAGTGCCACCTCATCAGTGTCCATCAGTGTTGCCTTATTAGTGCAGACTATTGGTACCCATCAGTGTAGCCTCATCAGCGTACATCAATGGAGGACAAAAATTACCTGTTTGCAAAATGTATTAAAATATAAAACTTTTTAATTTTTTTTTAATTCTGTCTTTTTTCATTTGTTTAACAAAAAATGTAAAACACAGAGGTGATCAAATATCACCAAAAGAAAGCTCTATTTATGGGGAAAAAAATTATAAAAATTTAAATTTGGGTACAGTGTTGTATGACCGCGCAATTGTCATTCAAACATTGACAGCGCTAAAACCTGAAAATTGGTCTGGGCAGGAGTGGGCGGGTGGGGGGAGGGGGGGTGTTGGGGGGTTTAGGTGCCCAGTAAGCAAGTGGTTAATGGAGAATCCCCAATGGATCATCTGACATTAAATAATGGTTGTGACATCCATTTTGGTATCCAGTGACATTAATAGCAGCTTGTTACTATAGGAACTGCATTATGATGTAGTATGACCTAGATTGGTCACTGTAATTCACTGGAATCTCAGTGGAGTCACACTAGATAGAGAGCAGGTGGTAAGTGATAAAGTAGATATTGAGCATGTGTCCCTACTAATAGTAGTTTTGGTTTGATGAGGCTGTAAATAGCAATATAGTGGCTTCAATAGCTAGTATTCACCAGAAATCACAACAATTCAGATGCGTTTTGCGGTAGCTCCTGCATGGAAATATATATTTACTGGTGTATAAAACGCACCTTTTTCCCGTTAAAATCGGGGGGAAAATGACCGAGCCGAGTGCACTGTGTACTCGGCTCGGCTCGCAGTCCCACCCAGACTGGGCAGGGTGCCAAGTACACAGGCTCTGTCTATCTCGGCAGCGGGAAATTTAAACGTGCCGCAAATGGCACTGGGCAAGGCTATTTACATGCCGCATATGACACTGGGCAATGCTGCAAGTGGACACTGATCATTCTGCAATGATGGACAAGGCTGTAGATGGACACTGATAAGGCTGCATTGATGGGCATTTAAAATGTAAGTGTAGCACTGACCCCCAAAGGAGCTGCTGGTTTTATTGGGCTTACCGTTACCTTCTTGACCTCGTGTGTGTCTAGGGGTTTCCGGAGGTAGATGACCCAAAGAACTGTGGAAACTGACACTGGATCCACTTTTGGGATTTTTATTTGCAAAAAAAGAGTAGACAAACACAGTCTCTCAATGAAGGATAGAGGGTTAGGTAGAAAGTTCAAGTACTCTTGGAACTGCAAGGAACAATAGGAAGTTTCTCAATATAGAAATCCAGAGAATTACCGTTCACAACTAGATTCTCACAGCTACTGGATAGACCTCCTCTCACTAGGCCTAGCAGTCGATAGAGTGCTTAAATAGAACACAGTCTCTGCCACAGACTTGAAAGTAGAACACTTGTGAATAAAGTCTCTGTCACAGACTTGGGTGTAACTTAAGGATGTAGATAAATTTAGGGAGCCAACATATGGTACCAGTATCTTGCAGCCGGTCCGACGATACCATATGAGTGTAGATTCGCTTAGTGTCCTTTCAACTGAGCTTCCAGGCTCCTTCCTAGAAGCCAGCCTTGTGCGTGGCCTTCACCTAAAGAGTCCTCCCCTGGTTGCTTTCTCCAGTTGCTGGGCCTCTCCACAGATGAGACGGTACTGGACCACCTTTGAATCCTCCTTCCAGTTACATTGCCTCGGGCTAGCCAGCCCTGAGACTTGAAATTGGTTGGATCCGCACCCCAGGCCATAAGGGCCATGGGGGCTGGTCAGGAGGACCAGGACCAAGCAGACAGAACAATCTTCTGGACCGGAACCCAGAAGCACGTGATGTCGGTACCTTAAACACCTTCCTCTAGAATGCACAGCAGGATGACACTCCCACTGGGCTGGTTCCAAGAAAGAATGGCATTCAATACGCATAGCCAAACTGCGTTCCCACACTTGCCAGTGGTGACAGCGACACGTATGACCAAGGCGAACCCAGTGCAATCCAGCCAGACTGGTATCAAAACCATAATTTGGTATAATTAACCCTAAAACCTAACTGCGGTTTTAGGAACGTTAAATAGAAAAAAAACATATAGCGCGTGCTCTTCAGGAGCCGGCGCTACATACGTTTTCTTTCCTTAAACTTCCCTCCTAAAAGCTTTTTTCTTTAAAATGCCCTCTTAAACTTGGGGTGTGTTATACGCCGATGCGTGTTATGGTAAAACCCCATATGAATCATCTGTCAGGCAGTGACATTCTGGATGAGCAAATGTTAGCTAGAATGTAAATGGGATTGTATGGCGTCAAAGTAGCCCATTCATGACAATATTACTATTCAAAGTCAGAAAGTTCAGATTGGTGAAAAAGTGGCAGATGGTATGGGAGGTGTATCCTGTAACTTAAGGCAGTAGCTTGGACTGGTAGAAGGCAGTGTATGCCTGTTGGTATTGAGAGGCGAGAACAGAGACTCATATAGAAAATAAAGCAATTTTTGCACAGTCATAAATGTTTATTCTACTTCTAAGTGGTGTATCTAATTATTGCTCAGCCTTCCTCATATCGTTCATGTCTCCAGTGTTTTAAGAGACCACTTCGCTATTCCAAAGGTGTTGCTTTCTTACTGGCCTGGACCAGCAACATGTTGCTTATTTACTAAAAAAAGGAATATATGCAGCAATATGCCATCATGGAGGCACACGGGACTATAACATATTTCAAAAATACACTAAAATCTTTATCATTCAAAGAGCCGAGTTGCTATAGTTCCTCCATCATAGAAAATTCTTACCATTTAAAAACAGGTGCACATTAAGGTCTATTTTTCTGATGCCAGCCGGCTGTTTTCTGTTATTCTTCAACCACTACAGTACATTCCTGACTTGTGTAAAGCTGTTTGCCTCTGACCCCCACTCCTATGATAAAAATTCCATCTGTAGCTTTTACATCTTTCCCCATTTTATGAATTCCAGGAATTTATTAGCCGCTGTGTCAGCTGCTTGTCATCTGTGCTACTCGGCTGTCTACTAGTATTCCAAAATCCCTTTCATGCCAGGCTTCCAAGTATACATTCTTTGATATCCAGAAATTCAAATATAAGACAAATGGAAGAAAAAAAAATATTCTACCTTCAGGTTTCTGGCAATGAAGTGATTTAGAGATGACGATTTAAGAATACCGGCCATATGGATGAGAAGCACACCAAGCCCATATTTACGGAGGTACCTTTGGTAAAATAAGCTTTGAATTCCTAGTCATTCAAACAATCTTCCTCTGCTATGCTCTGCTTTATAATACTTTGGTGATAAAATTTCAGCCATTAAAGTGATATTAAAACTTTTTTTGTAGAATTCACATGGCATTGTACTAACTAAAAGCTTTTGATGCTCATCTTCAAAAAAAATCACCTTGCTTAATTGAGCTCGAGTTTGTCCTCTGATCACAAGCTCTTTCCACTGGTAAGGTGGTTCCTTCTCCTCGTCATCCTGAAGATTTAAAAGGTGAGTTTTAAAGATATATTAACACAAAAAGTGTGATAAAACAAAACAAAGATTATTAAATACAATGTTGTCCGTATTAAAATGGAATATACATTAGTACTACTTTTATTTGGTTGTAAACCCTTAGACCCCTTTCACACTGGGGCGCTTTAGCACTAAAAATAGTGCCTGCAAAGCTCCCTGAAAGAGCCGCTCTCGTCTCTCCAATGTGAAAGCAACGAGGGCTGTCACACTGGAGCGATGCATTGGCAGGACGCTAAAAAAAGGCCTGCTAGCAGCATCTTTGTGTGAAAGAGGCCTTAAATATGCCCAGTGAAGTGACTTGCCTCAGGTGGTAATGTGATACACAGATTTTTTTCCCCTCCCCCCCTTTTTTTCCCCTCTATTGTCCCCCCCCCCCCCCCCCCAACAATTGTTTTCTCTTTGTTCTCATCCTGTGCCCTTCACTTTTTTTCACTCCCTGGGTGATGGCTTGAGAAATGGTCTTATATTACCATCATTTCATTTTATATTTTTTATTTTAGTCTGTCCAACACTTACAACCCCCCCCCCCAGTGGTTGAGACAACCGGAGTAGGGTGTCTTCAATGCCGTTCGATGCCCACATGGGCTCTCAGTGGTGAGTCCCGTTAATTTGTTTGTACCACTCCATGTTTAACTCAATTATTGACAGCTTTGTTACTTTATTTCTGTATTTGTTTGACCCTGTAATTATGAGATTATTTTTAGGGTTGTTACAGATTAAAATTTTTGCCTTCGATTAATCTTTTTTTTTAATCGACTAATTTCGATTAATTATAATGCACATACAGATCTAACTACTTTTAGCTGATTGAGCACCATTGTTATGGCAACGGCCGAAGCCGGACATAGCAGGGCATGGCTAGGATGTCACACGTCAAATTCAGCCTAACCGTTTCTATAATCTCAGCCTTACCGTGCACATAATCGCAGCCTCACCGTTCCCATAATTCAGTCTCACGGCACACATAATCTCAGCCTCACCGTTCCCATAATTCAGTCTCACTGCACACATAATCACAGCCTCACCGTGCCCATAATCGCAGCCTCAGCATGCCCATAATGCTGTCTCACCATGCCCATAAACGCAGCCTCACCGTGCCCATAATTGCAGCCTCACTGTAGTCAGTGCCTGAATTACACAGTTTGCGAGCATCTCCCGCTGCGTGTCTCCGAACTGAGTGTGAAAACTAAGTCCTGTCCTCCTCCTAGATCAGCTTGTGTGATAGACAGAACACTGGGTCTATCACACAAGTTGATCTAGGAGGAGGGCGGGACTTTTCTCACAGCGCAGCCAAAGTTTTCACACTCAGCTCAGAGACACGCAGCTGGAGATGCCCACAGACTGTGTATGACGTATAGTGGAGGAGGAGGAGGAGGAGCAGGGGGTGGAGCGCTGCAGCCACAGCTTGGTCCAAAGCTGCCCCAGGGCAGGCAGCCTGCCGATCAAAAGAATTTTGATTGAGCAAAAGAATTAACGATTAATCAAGGAATTAATCGTTCATTTCCGCAGCCCTAATTATTTTCTTTAGATGTATATTCTGACCCTTCCTGAAGAAGTGACTGACATGAAACGTGTAGAGGACAACGTTTGCAATTGCATCATTGTGTCCCCATTTATCAGATGGGTGTTATATCTATTACTTCTTTAATTTAATTACATTCAACAGTTCTATTCATTGCTTTGTTGTTTTTGTATTTTATACTTGCTGCCTTTAATAAATTAGTACATTTTTACTTATATTTGCCTAACTTATTGGGTACCGAGATAGTCCTCAACCATCACAGGCCCCTAGTAACCCGTTTCCCTTTCTAATACACAGAGATGAAACAAATCCTCCTTGAGTGCTTTTAAAGAGCTTTTCAGGCACTTTTGTAGAGCTTTCCATTCATTTCAATGGAGATGGGCGTTTTTTTCTGCCTCAGTGTGAAAGCATTCATTGATTTTAATTAAAATGTTTTTTTGTTAGCTTTTCAGGTGCTTTTTTTTAGCGTGAAAGCGCCTGAAACGCGCCTCAGTGTGAAAGGGGTCTAAAGAAGGAGGATTTGTTTCATCACTGTGTATTAGAAAGGGAAACGGGTTACTAGGGGCCTATGATGGTTGAGGACTATCTTGGCACCCAATAAGTTAGGCGATTTCCTTAACAAAATCTGTGTGTTCTGTCTACATCTTGTAAGTGAAATGTATCTTGTGCAATAAACGGTTAGGTGCTCCTCCCTCTCCCCTCCTTTACTGTCATAGCTTCAGAAGGCAGGGGATGGAGGACTGATGTCATAACAGAGTAAGGAGCGAGTTCAGTGTTATCTGAGACCTAAGAGGTGGAAAAGACATACCCCACTTCCTCTATATCGTCTCATAGGGAACCATGCACAGCTGAGGCCGTCAATCACAGACTGTGTTGAAAGGGAAGCAGGGCTGTCTCCCAGGATTGTCTGGTGTCAGCATAGTCTGTGAGAAGAAACTCATGCAGATAGAGGAATGACAAAGCAAGCAGAAAATAAGCTAGGTGCTTTGGATAAAGACAAGTGCACAATATAGAAGAATATTCTTTGTTCTTTTTTCATTTCAGAGGTTTAAAACTACTTTAATGCAGCAAATAAATCGTATTTGTGCTTAAAAAAAAATTGTAGCTAAATCAACTCTTGCAGGTTTTAATATTGTTAATGTAAGGTAAGAATAATGGACAGCAAGCACCCTCTAATATGTGCAGTGTCTCTTCAAGCACCAGGGGACCCCCCCCCCCCCCCCGAGACCCCTGATCTGCAAATACCAACTTGGTACAGGAAGTTGATGGCCAACCTCCCACATTTTCTTATTGTTGTGTACTTACTGAGCTCATTTGTTTAGGAGTAACAATGAGACAGTATGAGCTAAATCATCAGTTGACATTCCTAAACAAGTCCTAAAATTTGCTTTCAGGGCACCCAAAGATTAGGGAGTACTGAGGTGCTTGAGAAGACATTAAGAGGTGGGTCCAGACGGAAGAGGATGCCCAATTTATATTCACAGGTTTGCTATTGTTTGTGTATGTTTTTTGCAGAAGTTGTGTGAAAACAGAGCGAAGCGAATGCTTACCGTACTTTTTTGGATTACGTAAGGAAGGGTACAAACCTCTGTTAGGTTGCTATTGTGCTTTTGTGGAGTTAAATGTTCCCTCAATTCCTCTTCTGGGGGGATGTGGAACAGGAAATTAGTTACATTATTACATATATATATATATATATATATATATATATATATATAGAAAAATGTATTAGAGCAGAGAAGGTTTTAAACCCTTTGTCATTTGGAGTGACCCCACAAGGAGTTTTGCCCTTACTTCCTGTAGCAGATGCCACCTGGGCCAGGAACCAGATTGTAATTTCTACAGTCAGGGCCATATCAATGTGTGATGGGGCTCTATAGCAAAAGCATTACAAGATTAAAAGACCCCCATCTCTTTTAAGCATCATCTCATAGAAAATTCTTCCAGTGTTACAGAATATGAAATGTTTTTACAGCAATTGCATAGAGGCTTCAAAACTATCTGTATTTATGAAATGCCTTTACCGCTTGTAAAAATCACTATGTAACCAGATATCTCTCAGTCCCTGCTATAGTTGCATCTATACCCATGTCCCCACCAGGGCCACGGACAACAATAAAAAAAACAGCAGAGGTTCTAATCATCTATCACTTCAAAAATGTTTTTAAAATTTACATTTTAAATGTTTGGGGATATGTGGAAAAGTGATTCAGATACTGTATATTTGAGCTTCTTTGCACTGATAAATATCATACAAAACACGTCATTTGCAAAACTGCATTAACCGCAAGGCTTCCTAGGCAGGAGTCTAGGGCCCGGAGGATGTCCAGAAGACCTTCATTCTCCTGTAGTAATTGGTGGAATCTCTGCACCTTACTCATCCCTTCATGAGAGAGTGCAATTGTAGGCAGTTATTGTGTAATGTGAGTGCACTCTAATGCCGCATACATGCGAATGGACTTTCCGGCAGACTAGTTCCGACTGAATCATTCCATCGGACAACCTGATCGTGTGTGGGCTAATCTGTTTTTCACATAGAAAATTAGACGGATCTAGAAATCGAACATGTTTCAAATCTGTCCGACGGACTCAACTCCTATCGGGAAAACCGTTCGTCTGTATGCTGATCTGACAGACCAAATACGACGCAAAGCAAGCTATTGGCTACTGGCTATTGAACTTCCTTTTTTAGTCTCGTCTTACGTCATCACATTCAAAACAAACAGACTTTCGAATGGACTTGGTCCGTTCATGTGTGGCAAGTCTGTTCGTTCGGAAGGTCCATCGGAACTCCGTCAAAAGTCAGTTGGGAAGACCGTCGGACCTAGTCTGCCGGAAAGTCTGGTCGTGTGTACGTGCCATTACAGTACAGGCAATGCAAATGGAGGGTTTCATTGAGGGGGGGGGGGGGGGTTACTAAAACTTGAGCCTGCTAAATCTGGTGCAGCTCTGCATAGAAACCAATCAACTTCCAGGTTTTATTATCAAAGCTTAATTGAACAAGCTGAAGTTAGAAGCCGAGCCAAGCACAGCTGCACCAGATTCTGAATTCTTGAGTTTTAGTAAATCAACCCCAGTGTTTGTATTGAAATACTTTCCATAGCCAATCATTGGGGAATCCCAAAGCTGCTACCTTTCCTAGGGGTACCTACATTTTTCAGAAGGCTGAAGCTGTAGAAGAAAGAGGGGCCCCTTAAAGCGTAAATTTGCTCTCTCAAGCAACATGGACTATTTTCAATCCTTATGGTGCTAGCATTAGTAAATAGATAGTAAGGTATATTATATTTACTTGTGTAGCAAGGTCCCAGGCCTCCTTTGATCCAATGAGAACCTCCAGGGCCAGGGATAGCTGACATCCTTCTGTATGTAGTAGGTTGTGAGGCACGGTGGGTGCTGTTAAAGTTATTGGGTGTTAGGCACTTCTTGGATGTAAAAGAAAGTTTATTTCTCTTAACAAACCTTTTTTGGGCAGAGAGGGTTAGGGCCATGACACCCTTAGTTAGTTGCAAGTTTAATTGGCATACTCAGAGACTTCAATAGGAGGACAGCCAAGTAGAGAAAGGCATCCAGCAAGACATGTGAAGGAATGCTGTCTCCTATGACAACAGTCTTTAACAGTTCCAACACAAGGCTTAACAGTTCCTTCACTTTCACTACAATCACTCCTTGTAGTTTTTCAATACACTGAGTTCCCGGTCTCTCACTAGACCCACTGATTCACTGTCACTGAATCCCTTGAGCTCCTTCAATCTTCACGGTGGTATCTTTCTCAAATGTCACCCATGCTTCTCTGCTGGGTCCCTAGCTTGGCACTCTAGATACCTCTAAAGCTTCACACCCGCTGGCCTGCTCAGGCCTGGCATGACAAGGCTGCAAGCATCACCTCCGCTGGCTGGGTCCCTGGCTTGATTCCCACTGAAGTTTCCGATTCTTCCCCATCCTCGGTTGGTAAGAATACTGCTCCGGTACTTGCTTCGGTTACTCTGTGGTCCTTGGTAATAAGGCGGACAGTCCCTTACTGGTGACAGCTTCCTTTCTACCTCCGACCACTTCAGATTCTCCGGCCGACAGAACTATCATTTTTGGTTGGACTGCAAGCCACAGTCCCAACCCTGCACTGCTCTCTTGCTTCTCCAAGCCCTCAGACAGCCTAGCAGCCATATGTGCCTGGAATAGGCCCAAACACTGGCCTAGCAGCCCGGGCAGTACAACACCCATCCAGCCAGACAGTTGTCCAGGTGGCACAGAACACAGATCACCTGACACCCCCGAATATATAGGCTCTACCAGCAGGCCAAGGGATCCAAGAAAACCCCTGCCCATTGGCTGAGATACCCCATATACCCATAACCTGACCTTGCGTTGCCCTTTTCGTATCTATTACCACCAAGTATCCGGCCACCTAGTGGTAGAAGAGAAAAGTGCAACACGGCTTTGCAAACTTAAAGCGGAGGTCCACCCTAAAGTGGACCTTCCGCTCATTGGAATCCTCCCCCCCTCTGGCACCACAAATGGCACCTTTCAGGGGGGAGGGGGTGCAGGTACCTGTACAGTACAGGTATCTGCACCCACTTCCGCCGTAGATTCTGCAGAAGGTACGCCCCTTTCCGCAGAATCTACGCCCCTTTCCGAAAGTCCCCCGCTGCCTGCTGGGAAACACACGGATCCCAGAGACAGCGGGGACCATCCTTATTGCGCAGCGCGACTCACGCATGCGCAGTAGGGAACCGGGAAATGACTGATTCCCATACCCAAGATGGCGGCGGCAGCACCCGAGAGACGATCGAGAGATCGGCTTCGGGTGCCGACATCACGGGCACGCTGGGCGGGTAAGTGTCATTATTTTAAAAGTCAGAAGCTGCAGTATTTGTAGCTGCTGGCTTTTAAAAAGAAAGAAAACGGCGGAACTCCCAGCGGACTCCCACTTCAAGGAGAAATCAATAGATCTCTAGAAATCAACCAGGATAACTACTCCTGGCAAGTACATTTGTACTGAGGAGCAACCCTGCCTAAACTCCAGGGTGCTACACTTGTTTTAAACTTTATTTTTTACATTTCTCAATATTAAGAAACCCCCACTTTATGTTTCTTCTCTGTTCTCATACACAGCATACCAAAAAAAAAAAAGTTTAAAAAATATTTCTTAGCATTTAGATGCGTCAAAGGTGGTGTCATGGCCGATCTTGAGAATGTCTCTGGACAGTCTCAGTGTTTGTCCCTACACAGACTAAATGGCAATACACCTGTAGAATTTCATTAAAACAAATTCGTGTTTTCAGAATATTTGATTATTTAAGAGTTAAAGGGGATGGCTAGACAATCTGTTTCACACAGAGTGAGTGAAAAAAATTAAATAATCAAAAGGACAAGGATAGGTATTTTTTTGTTGAATCTAATCGAAACAAATTTCTAATCAAAGAATCAGTTCCTTCCTGGGCCCTGGCCAAGAAAAATTGTAACTAGCTTGAATATGTCATGCTCATGAACTTGTCAAAATCTTTCTACAAAAATCAAGACATTTACCTGGTCCTCGAAGGTACCATTGAATAGTGGCACAAGCAATTTTTATACTCTCAGCCAAATTAAATTCTACAGTTATAAGGCCAGTATAAGCTATCCCTTAGGCTCCGGTCACACCTAAGGGTACTGCAGCAACACCTGCTGTGCCACCTTTTTTTTTAGCAGGTTTTTATGGCGCATTTTTGGAGCCACACCATTTAAATGGGCCTCCCTCTCCTCCAAAAACAAAATCAAAGAAGCTCATGTAGCCAGCTCATATCGCCAAGTCAAACCTATCATACAGTGACAGATGTTTATGGGGTTGTGGCCAACAAGGAGATGAAATTCATATTTGGTGGTCCTGTCCTCGCCTAGTGGGATTTTGGTCAAGGGTCTTCAGCCCCCTATATATTGTTTTCCATATACCCATCCACAAGGATGCAAGATTGGCACTCCTTCATTGCCCGATCCCTGACCTACTTTCCTACCAACAGAAATTGGCCACTTATCTATTTATTGCCGCCAAAGCTTGATTGCAAGGGCTTGGAAAAAATGCCTGTCTCGTTTGCGGAGGTAAAGAGCATCCTGACTATCCACATGATTGAGAAGATGACCGGTATCCTCCATGACTCTCACATTAAATTTCTTAAGGTGTGGACCCCATGATGGCCCTGGGCTCTTCCAACCCCGCATCTGTCCAGATTAGGCCTTCCCACTTGATGTCATCCATTCCTCAGCCTGGGGGAATCTACGCTCTTTCCTCTCCATTTCCTTTTTCTGACCCCCCCATCCCACCTCCTTTTCTGTCTTTCTCTTCTCTTTTCCTCTTCTTGCCTCCTACATTTTATATTTTTTTATTTTTTAGTGGACCTGTCCACACCCCGTTCTAATCCCTTGGACCCGAGGGCCCAGGCACCCTGTGTTGTCCCCCGGCCTCGCCCGGGAGGACTTTGAAGTTTTAGATGATTCACCAATGAGCACATTCTGTTTGTAACTCCCTATGGTTCTTAATAGTGCTCACTATTTGTATCCCATTGTATTTTGGCACACAGTGAGCCACATTTGGGGTTCCATTAATAAATAATGGCACTGCAAACGAATCCTGCATTTTGCTGCAATTCTGGAATCTCAGGCAGAATCTCACGTGTCTTCCCACGATTCAGATCTACTTTACAGTTGTTAATAAATCAGTATGAACACGGTACAGACAGGGTTAATTATATTAAACATTCCTCCACATAGCTAGGTTATGGTATGTTCATGGGAACATGTAACTAATATAAGGTAGGTGTTCTAGAAACATACTTTAAAGCCGTTAGGCTCCTTCCACACTGAGGCGTTTTCAGGCACTACAGCTCTAAAAATAGCGCCTGAAAAAAGTGTCTCCTTTCACTCCAGTGTGAAAGCCCTCCGTTTTTCACACTGGAGCGGTGCACTGGCAGGATGGTAAAAAAAAAAAAAGTCCTGCTAGCAGCATCTTTGGAACGGTGAAGGAGTGGTGTATTCAAAGCTCCTACCCATTGAAATCAATGGGGCAGTGCGGCCATACCGCCGGCAAATTGCCACTTTGCGGGCAGTATTAACCCTTTTTTGGCCATTAGTGGGGGTAAAAACCGCCCCGCTAGCGGCTGAATACCGATGCTAAAACGACGGTAAAGCGGTGCTAAAAATAGCACCGCTTTACCACCGACAACCGTACCGCCCCAGTGTGAAAGGGGCCTTAGCGCTGAAACATACAGAAGCACCTTGTGGAAAACTATGCTCAGTTCTTTCACAATGCTTCACTCTAATGCCTCGTACACCCGATCAAACAATCCGGTGGAAAAGTCCGGTGGACTCAAGTCCGCCGGACAATCCCCCCGTGTGTAGGCTCTGGCTGACTTTTTTTTACCCAAAAGTCCGGTGGACTAAGAAAGCATTTTTGCACTCCAATCTGAACAGAACAGAAGAACAGAAGACGGCGACAGAAGACCGGGCCACCGCTTGTAAAAGAGCTAGAAGAAGGCGCGGTGGCCCATCAAGAAGAATCGAAGAGGGGGACAAGACCCCCGAAGTCGGAAGAAGAGGGCGGCGGCAAAGAAGAAAGCCGGGCTCCTCCGCTAGCAAAAGAGCTAGCAGAAGATAGCGGAGGAGTCCGGCGTGAAGACCCCCGAAGACGGACAGAAGACCCCCGGAGCTGTGCAATAAACTATTTTAAACCTTGTGTGTTGTGTTTTTTTTTACAGGTGAATGGGTAGGGGTACATTGTACCCCATACTAATTCACATAGGGTGGGGGGCCGGTATCCGGTGGCCCCCTTATTAATGGGGGCTCCCGGATTCCGATAAGCCCTCCGCCCGCAGAACCCGACAACCAATGGCCAGGGTTGTCGGGAAGAGGCCCTTGTCCTCATCAACATGGAGACAGGGCGCTTTGGGGTGGGGTACGGCTCAGGAGGGGGGGGGGGCGCTCACTTGTCCCCACCCTCTTTCCTGGCCGGCCGGGTAGCGTGCTTGGATAAGGGTCTGATATGGACCTAGGGGGGACCCCCACGCCGTTTTTTTGGCATAGGGGTTCCCCTTTAAGTCCATACCAGGTGACGGGGCCAGCGACGGCCCCTTCGCTGGCCCCGGCTACCTGGAGACGTGCTCAAAATCAGCGGACTTTCCTCCAAGTACGGCGTATAGTCCGGCGGACTTAGTACGCCGTATTAGTCCGCTGAAAAAGTGCCGTGTGTGGGCAAGTAGCTCGTTCGGAAAGTCCGGCAGAAAGTCCGCCAGACTAAGTCAGCTGGATAGTCTGCTACGTGTGTACGCGGCATAAGCCATAACTCTCTGCCCATTCCCAGAAAATGAATTCAGGGTTTTTAAAGCTCCCTTACATATGTACGGACTGAGGCTCTGTTTCCAAGCTTTAGATACATCTCTATATAGTGTAACTAAATCCTTCACTGATTTCATCTGCACATGACTTGCAGTTCACATCTTTCTCTAGATAGAAGGAAGAATGTACATAGCCAAAGTTAACCAACTGCCAATGGCGTGAAAAGCAACTGGATGTTTAATCCAAACCAGACGCTATGCTATGCACATTTATAATTAACCGCTAGCTCTTCCAGTAAGAGCAGCAGATGCTGAGTATTACAGTTTTAAAATGTCAAGTATTTTCCCTTGGCTTTGTGATCTAGGATTTTGTTAGAAAGCAATCCGCCTCTGAAAAAAAAATGCCTTTCTCCACACAACAAGCAGGCCTAGAGGTCAGTAGTGGAGACGTATCTAATTTTCTGTTTGTGTTCTGCATGGTTACAGTATAAAGCCTTTTCTTACTTTAATGAGAAGCAGCCAGGATTGGGTTTATAAAATAATTTATTCATTCTTGAATATCAGAACTTACGTAAAACAGAGTAAGATCTGCCCCTTGCTTAGCTTTACTTATTTTGCCCTAAGCAGATTCTATGAGCGGAGAAAACCCTTAGGTCTGTTATATTTATTTGTCTACATTCCCCACTCCAAAAAATTATGAGGACAATACATTTTATGATCTCCCTACCAAGTGACCTTTTGTGCTGCGTCTGCCTGGTGGGACATTCTATGAGACAAGGTGGGGGGCATGAGACAATCTTTAAAATAGGGGAGCTTCTTTGCAAAAGGGGGACACTTGGCAACTATGGACTGGTAGCCCAAAGGGTTCTTCAGTAATCCATAGCAATCATATATATTATTATTATGCTCTCAAGATGCCTAGTGTCCGGTCCCCTGAGTCCAGGTGACAGATGCACGCCGTTGGGGTCAGACGTGCACTGCTAAGGTAGTGTACCTTATGGCTGACTGCTGCAGTTGGGGCTCTGGGTGGTTCTGGAAAGCAGGTCCTCTGGATCACCGACACGGATCACACTGGGAGCTAGAGCATGAGATTCCCCAGGGCGCATAGTCTAAGAGCCAGCAGGTGTTCACCCTAGCCTCTAGTGGTAAGGATGGACTGCGCTGCAACTGGCTCCAAGTTGAGGTCTTAACGGACAATTGCGCGGTCGTGCGACACTGTACCCAAACAAAATTGATGTACTTTTTTTCCCACAAATAAAGCTCTCTTTTGGTGGTATTTGATCACCTCTGCGGTTTTTATTTTTTTGCGCTATAAACAAAAAAAGCGTCAATTTTGAAAAAAAAAAAAAAACACAATATCTTACTTTTTGCTATAATAAATATCCCAATAAAAAAAAAATTCCTCAGTTTAGGCCGATATGTATTCTACATATTTTTGGTTAAAAAAAAAAAAATCGCAATAAGCGTATATTGATTGGTTTGCGCAAAGGTTATAGAACCTAAAAAATAGGGTATAGATTTATGGCATTTTTATTATTATTTTCTTTTTACTAGTAATCTGTCATTTTTATCGGGACTGCGGTATTGCAGTGGACAAATCGGACACTTGACGCATTTTTGGGACCAGTGACATTTATACAGAGATCAGATGATACTGGCAGGGAAGGGGTAATCAAGGGGTTAACTGTGTTCCCTAGGTGTGTTCTAACTGTAGGGGGGGGGGGGGGGGTGGGACTGATTAGGAGAAGAGAGAGATCGGTGTTCATACTTAGTATGAACATACAATCTGTCTCTACTCCCCTGGAAGAACCGGGATTTGTGTGTTTATACACACACACACACACACACACACACAGTCCCATTCTCGTTCTGTAACGAGCAATCGCGTGTGCCCAGGGGTCGTCACGCCAGCTGGGCACTCGCTTTGGCTCCGGGGACACGCTTCGGTACAGCTACGATGGCTCATGCAGGGGAGCCAACCTGCCACAGTACAACTGCGGTGACTGGTCCGGAATCGGTTAAAGCTGGACTGTAGACACACTAAATACATGGATTAAATACACATAAAGGGACCTGCTTTATCAGCCAAATGATTTGTATTTCTGTCCCTCCAGTCCTGAGATTTACACAGCCCCATCACACAGCAAATCCAAACAGATGACACCACTTTCTCTGTCACGATTAAAACATTTGGTAGTGTTATTTCCCTGCCCCAGCTTGTTGATGAGCTAAGAAAAACAAAAAAAAACATCAAACAAATAAGGTAATTATTCTGTTCTTCTCATTCGGTTCTCTGCCCCTCCCTTTCCCTGCCAGGCACAATGCAGAATAATGAAAGCTGCACAAACATGGACTGTTTGCAGTAATGTCTCTGTGCCTCAATCACAGAACATGGCTACATAGTATAGTCTATCTAAAAACTCTGTAACTATGACTGTAGCTGATAACTGCTGTGGAACTTCTTCCTTTATTGCTGTTGAATTATCCTTCTGCAGTATGGACAGGTTACATCGAATATTCATTAATGCAGAAGTGTTGCTGCCGTCTTTATAGAGACAACTTTGCAATGCACATCGACAGTGTGTCTCCAGTGCAGGGGGCAGCCATCTTGGCTGGGTCTGGATCTAGTAATTAGCTGATGCAACAGCGCTAGGGGACAGTGTACCGTTTCCCGGTTCCGTGAAATAGTTCTACCCTAATGGGGTTGCCTTAACACCCCTTCATTTGGGAACAATCCAGTGCACCTTTGGATTAGAAAGACTGTACCCTGGAGAGCATTCCTACCACTTGTAAGGAAGGAACTGTCTCATCAGGAATTAACCACTTTGCGCCCGCTCTATAGCCAAAAGACGGTTACAGAGCGGACGCTAACTGCCGGGAGGCCGTCCCTGGACGTCCTCCTGCTTACTTCCCTAATGCGCGCCACCGTAGGCACGCATCGCTGAAGTTCTGTGTTGGCCGTGTCCCTCAGACACAGCCAATCACAGATCGTGCTAAATGGCCAATCACAGCGGCCATTTAGCACTCGGTCGGGCTATCCAATGAGCGGTGATCTCATATGTAAACATACGAGATCAGCTCTCATCGCCGGCTCCCCTCCTCACACAGACACAGCGTTTGAGGATAGAGGGAGAGCTTCCGTGCTGCAGCGTCTGTGAGTGTACACACCCACACACACAAACAGTAAAACACACAGTGAAACACACACACACATGCCCACCTGTCCCCAGTGCCACTTATCAGTGTCATCTGTCCCCTGTGCCACGTATCAGTGTCATCTGTCCCCTGTGCCACCTATCAGTGCCATCTTTCCGTGCCATGTGTCCCCAGTGCCACCTGTCAATGCTACCTGTCCCCAGTGCCACCTAACAGTGTCATCTGTTCCCAGTATCACCTGTCCCCAGTGCCACCTGTCCCCAGTGCCGTCCGTCCCTAGTGCCACGTGTCCCGCTTCTCCAGTGCCACCTGTCAGTGTCACATGTCATCAGTGCCACATATCAGTGCCACCTGTCAGTGTCACTTGTCATCAGTGCCACGTATTAGTGCCATCTATCGTCAGTGCCACATCAGTGTCATGTGCCATCAGTGCCACAGATTAGTACCATCTGTCATCGGTGTCAAGTGTCATCAGTGCCACGTATTAGTGCCATCTGTCGTCAGTGTCACATCAGTGTCAAGTGTCATCAGTGCCACGTATTAGTGCCATCTGCCATCAGTGCCACGTCAGTGTCACATGTCATTGTCCTGGTGCTCCAGGGCCTTCAAAAGTGTAATAGGTAGTCAACAAGTTAGATGTGTAATTTATGCTCCTAGAACATGTGACGGCGCTCCCTGCATGTTGGGTCTCTCTAAGTGGCCAGGCTGTGAAAAAGTCCCACACATGTGGTATTGTAATACTCAGGAGGAGCATCAGAATTTAATTTGGGGTGTCACTTGTGGTATACACATGCCATGTGAGAGAAATAACCTATTACAATGACAATTTTGTGGAAAAATTAAAAATAAAAACAAAAAAAAAAATCTTCATTTTGCAAAGAATTGTGGGAAAAAATGGCAAAAACCTCACTATGCCTCATACTAAATACCTTGGAATGTCTACTTTCCAAAAAGGGGTCATTTGGGGGGTATTTGTAATTTCCTGGCTTGTTCGGGTCGCAAGAAATGAGATAGACCCCCAGTACATCAGATGTGATCAATTTTGTATGATTCGCACCACAGCTTGTAGACTCTCTAACTTACACAAAGACCAAATAATATCCACTAATTTGGGTTATTTTTACCAAAGATATGTAGAAGTATAAATTATGGCCAAAATGTATGAAGAAAAATTAATAATTTGCATAATTTTATCACAGAAACAAAGAAAAATGTGTTTTTTTCTTAAAAATTTTTGGTCTTTTTTTATTTATAGTGCAAAAAATAAAAAAACCCAGAGGTGATCAAATACCACCAAATGAAACTCTATTTGATGGAAAAAAAATCATTTGGGTACAGTGCTGCATGACTGAGTAATTGTCATTCAAAGTGTGAGAGCACCGAAATCTGAAAATTGGTCTGGGCAGGAGGAGTGTTTAAGTGCCCAGTAGGCAAGTGGTTAAAGAGATATCACAGAAACTTCTATCCCTGTCCTACTTGTACTTGACTTTTACTGAATCAGAGCACATGTCCAGAGACCCAGAAAATAGTGCCCTGGGACTGGTAACAGATCAACATCATACAAGTTAATCTGTTTGTTGGGAATGGTTGTGCTCCAAGTTTTATGGTAAATATTTTTGTTTAATTGGAGCATAAAAAAAAAAAGAATACAGATGCAACATTCTCACGCAGGGCATATCAACAGTAGGCCCAAGATAAAACAAGGTGTATAACGGGGCATAGAATTTATATAGATTGTTCCTTAAACGCTTCAGCCCTGGAAGATTTTAGCTCCTTCCTAACCAGAGCACTTTTCGGCACTGCGTCGCTTTAACTGACAATTGTGCGGTCGTGCGACCTGGCTCGCAAACAAAATTGACATCCTTTTTTTCCCGCAAATAGAGCTTCCTTTTGGTGGTATTTTATCACCCCTGCGGTTTTCATTTTTTTGCACTAAAAAAAAAAAAAAAAAAAAAAAAGCGCGACAATTTTGAAAATGACATTTTGCTATAATATCCCCCAAAAATATATATAAAAAAAACGTTTTTTCCTCAGTTTAGGCCAATACGTATTCTACATATTTTTAGTAAAAAAAATAAAAATCGCATGGGTTTATTGATTGGTTTGCGCAAAAGTTATAGCGTTTACAAAATAGGGGGATAGTTTTATGGCATTTTATTAATTTATTTTTTACTAGTAATGGCGGCTATCAGCGATTTTTATCGTAACTGCGACATTTTTGACACATTTGGGATCAGTGTCATTTATACAGCAATCAGTGCTATACAAATGCACTGATTCCTGTGTAAATAACACTGGCAGTGAAGGGGTTAACCACTAGGGGGCAGGGTAAGGTTTAAGTGTGTCCTGAGGCATGTTTCTAACTGTGGGGGGCGTGGCTACATGTGACACGCCACTGATCTCTGCTCCCGATCACAGGGAGTAGAGATCAGTGACACTGTCACTAGGCAGAATAGGGAGATGCTTGTTTACATTAGCATCTCCCTGTTCTTCCTCCCCATGAGACGATTGCGGGTATCCCCCGACGATTGAGTTCGCGGGACCTGCGACCTGACTCAAGGGGGCCCCGGGCTGAATGTGCGCGCGCCGCCAGTGGCACACATACGATGCCACGGCGGCAAATTTAAAGGGACGTACAGGTATGCCCATTTGCCCAGCCATGCCATTCTGTCAATGTACATCGGCGTGCTCCAGTTGGGAAACGGTTAACCATGTTCTATGGACTTTTATATTTAGTTCACATGCTGCCACCTAGTGATCTTATGTGGTAATGCACTTGTTTATGTTCTTTTTCCCTGATGTTATGACACACTTCCCTTTGCATGTAATGCTCCACCCTTCTTCCCGAGTTTGTACTTCCTGTGTCATGGATGCAGCTACAAGCCACATGTAGCAGGGCACATGTATTCTGCATTCTAAGCTAAAGACAATATCATCATTTGACCACATAAATTTTACAACCTATTCATCTGTTTGTATCCTGTCATCTGCTGTAATCTGATGTTCAGAATAAAAGCATCTTGAGGATGGAATCGGTATTTGGTGAGTTCAAGCTATCTCATGAGGATTGTTCTCAGTAGTTATATCTTATACAGGCCAGGCACAGAGGTCTTACAAAAGATCGTTTGTTGTTTCACAACAATTGGAGTCAGAATACACCTCAATACAGGACACTTTTACCACTTTCCTGCCCTGGCCATTTTTCAGTGCTGTTGCACTTTGAATGACAATTGCACGGTCATGCAACTCTATACCCACATTCATTTTTAATAATTTTGTTCACACAAATAGAGTTTTCTTTTAGTGGTGTTTAATCACTGCTGGGTTTTGTATTTTTTTTTTTTACAAAAAATAAGAAAAATGACTGAAAATTTGGAAAAAAATAAAATAAAAATACCTTTTCTTCGTTCGTCAGTAAATTTTGTAAATAAGTAATTTTTCTTCTTTAGTGATGTGCGCTGATGAGGCTTGCACTGGAATAGATTGCACTGGCGAGGCAGCAGTTATGGGTACTGATTAGGCGGCACGGATAGGCAGCACTGAATGGTGGTGCTGATGTGCGGCACTGAAGGAAGGCATGGATGGGCAGCACTGATGAGCAGGCACTGACTGGCATCACTGATGGGCACTGATTGGTGGCACTAATGGGCACTGCTGGGGCTTTCCTGTAATCAGGGCACCAATTAACTACCCTGGTCACCCCTGTGAGGAGCTAGCATTGATCAGGATTGCGCCGTGTCCTAGGCGTGCGAAAACGGTCGTTATGGGGCACTGTCATATGACGTCCACCCAGAACGAGAGCCGCGCCGTTTTTTTGTCATGTGACAGTGGGTGGGCGGAAAGTGGTTAAAGAATAAACTGTCAATCAACAGGGACCCTTTGGCCAAGTACAATATTTTTTTTCCCATCAATCACTGGCCAGTGGGATAAAACTGGAACTGTTATAGCTTATATAGTAGGTGAGGTTGAAAAAAGACACAAGTCCAACCTGTGTGTGTGATTATATGTCAGTATTACATTGTATATCCCTGTATGTTGTGGTTGTTCAGGTGCTTATCTAATAGTTTTTTGAAACTATCGATGCCCCCTGCTGAGACCACCGCCTGCGGAAGGGAATTCCACATTCTTGCTGCTCTTTCAGTAAAGAACCCTTTATTAGCTTAGTTGCCCTTCTTTGTACTCACTCCATTTCCAGTACATCCTTCCTGAGGACTGGTGCCCAGAACTGGACAGCATACTCCAGGTGCGGCCGGACCAGAGTCTTGTAGAGCGGGAGAATTATTTTATCTCTGGAGTAGATCCCCTTTTTAATGCATGCCAATATTCTGTTTTATTTGTTAGCAGCAGCTTCGCATTGCATGCCATTTCTGAGCCTATCTAATAGGACCCTCAGGTCCTTTTCCATACAAGATTCCCCCAGAGGTTCTGCCCCCAGTCTATAGATTCCATTCATATTTTTTCCACCCAAATGCATTATTTTATATTTTTCTACATTGAACCTCATTTGCTATGTAGTTGCCCACCGCATTAATTTGTTCAGATCTTTTTGCAAGGTTTCCACATCCTGCAGAGAAGTTATTGCCCTGCTTAGCTTAGTATCGTCCGCAAATACTGAGGTTGAACACCATCCTCCAGGTCGTTTTTTGAACAAAATAAACAGGATTGGTCCCAGCACAGAACCCTGAGGAACCCCAGTATCCACCTCTGACCATTCCGAGTACTCCCCATTTATCACCACCCTCTGAACTTGCCCTTGTAGCCAGTTTTCAATCCATGTACTCGCCAAAGGACCTTATTTTATACAGTAAGCGTTTATGTTTTACTGTGTCAAATGCGTTTTCAAAATCCAGATACACCACATCTATGGGCCTTCCTTTATCTAGATGGCAACTAATTTCCTCATCGAAGGTTAATAGAATGGTTTGGCAAGAACGATTCTTCGTGAATCCATGCTGATTACTGCTAATGATATTGTTCTCATTACTAATATTAGGTACCTGGGTGGTGAGCCTGACTTGACGGAAGAAGACCTCTCTTACGGCTCTGGTTCAAGTCCCACTGGAGTGAGAAAAGTGGTACGAGAGCACAGCGGAGTAGGAGGGTCTGGCCGGATGCAGCAGCAGATGCAGGCGAAGCGGGGAACCTTCAGATGCAGGGACCACAGGAGCTGGTGGAAGCAGGAGACGGCTTGGCAGAACTGGCGGTAGCGGCACGGCTGGCAACCTGATGCACATGGAAGGCAGTAGCGGATCCTGGAAAGTCTCAGAACGGGATATCGGCAAGACAGGTCAGGCAGGCAGGAACCAGCAGATAGGTGGCAGAAGTGCAACGTCAAAGACAGGAAGAGGTTCAGCAGCAGTAATCAGTCCGAGACAGGGTCAGGCAAGCCGGGTCGGGGCGGGAGAGAGCAGCGTAGTCAGACAGGAGCCGGGTCAAGTAATCAGGATAACTGGCAGAAAACAGGGTGCTTCAGGTACTAGCTGCAGACAAACAGCACAGAGCATCTGCAGCTGTACCTTTAAAAAGGGCCACTGGCGCCAATCGCGTTAGCGCGCGCATGTGAACGGCGCGCACCCGCGCCGATGTCCAGGCTGACTAGCGGCGCGAGTGCGCATGCACGAAGGTTGGTCCGCTCGCAAAGTGCGAGCGGGACCCTGAAAACTAAAATCTTGTATATTCTTGAATAGGTTAGGAATTTGGGTGACATTTCAGGTGCTACATAGATGTAATCCACATAAAAATCATTATTTTTAGAAGATATAATGTGTAATAAGATATAATGTCATAGCTCCCAACTGTCCCTGATTTCGAGGACACGATTTGGAGCAATGTCCCTCTGTCCCTCTTTCCCCCTCATTTGTCCCTCATTTTGGTCTGATCAATCTAGTTATAAATTGCACTTTTTATCTTTCAAAAAGTGTTTCCCAGTGCTAAACCTTTCATCCAATTTCTAAATTGCTGTGAAAATTGTACATTTTTAAAAGCCAATATAAAGCAATAGTAGTGGTAAAAAAAAAGCCCTTGTGGATGTAATTTACTTCTGTTTTTGGTTAATTCTCCTTTAAGGGGTTGTGGCAGGGACTTGACCTATGCCTACATATGTTTGCTAGTAGGTGTCCCTCATTCCCATCTCAAAATGTTGGGAGGTATGTAATGTGTATGTGGATTACACCTATGTAGCACCTGAAATGTCACACAAATTCCCAACCTATTAAACAATATAAGAATACACAGCAAAGGGTGTGATTACATCCCAGCCAACTCCAAGAAAGTACAGAAGACCACTCTTGCAGTGTGGGGGAGGTGGGAAGAGAGGTATAGCCTTTTTTCACTGATCTGATTCCATGTTCCAGCAAGTTAGTGTTTTCCTCCTCCCTAGCCATCATCACATATAAAGGAAGATTAACCCCATATGGTATGAAGTGGAGGCTGGAGTGTGACCAACATCACTCATTCCTAACATACACAGGAGCTGCAGGGGACAGAACTGCAGAGAACCCGCTGAAGCAAGGGATAAGGTAAAGCTGGGTAGTGGGTACACACAGATCAGAATTCATCGGGTTCAGCGGGGCCTGAATTTTCATCTGTGTGTAAACCTCTACGTTAGGCAGAAACCCATTGTTATATCATCTTCTGCTGGAAATCCTTGTTCAATTAGCTGTGTGCAGCCAAACTCCAATGGGCTGTGGGTCCTGCTGGGAGATGACCATGGCATGTAGGCCCTGCTGGGACCAAGCCACTGGCCTGTGGGTCCTGCTGGCAGCTGGCCTGTGGGTCGGTGTTTCAGTGGGCCACTTGGCTAGACTTGCCCTCCAGGCCTAAGGCTGCCAGCCCTCCCCGACCAGGAACCCAGAGAGTTGTGGGAAAGGATTTAAATGGGCCTTCATCTGCACCTGAGCATGGTGAGCAAATGGACATACTGCTACAATGATAATTTTTTTTCCCCGCCATTGTCGGCTGGGGTGGTGGAAGGCTAAAATCTTACACTATAAAAAGATCAGTTGATGCTGAAAATTCTGCTAAACTACTGAGGAAACTTAAAGTTAATTCCCTGCACTGCTGCTCATCTTCTATGCACAGCACTGGTCCCTAATATTGTACGGACTATGCTGACAGCGCTCTTATACTTTAAATCAATTACACTAGTATCTCAACTGACACAGGTGTTACAGGAGGAAGGTGGCTGAGAGGTCCATCAAAATTCTGCTGAATAGTTGCTAGGCCTCCAGAGCATCCCAAACTCTAAGCCCATAGCAACTAGTCATGCTTAGGCCTATTAAGAGGAACAGTGTAGACCACACTCTTCCAGTGCTAATTTATAAGGGAAAAGCAATAAATAAAACAAGAATTTGTAACCTGCCTAATTGGCGACATGGTCTGCTACTAACCTATAGATATGAGAACTTCAGCCATTTTCTGCCATCTAATATCTATAGGCAACTTTATCTGTAGGACTATGTCACCATCCACAAAAGCACTGTTATTGGAGATCGAATTCTGGCAGTTCACAATTTTCATCATTGGAGCAATGAAATCAGTTTGAGTCTCCCCTGCGACACAGGTTCAGTCTGTGCCGCCATGTTGGAAGTATAGGCCGTAAACTTAGGACATATAATGGTGGGCCAGGATGCGATTGCAGAGCAAGGTGTTCTCAGGGCTTTCTTCCCTTTGGTCATGCCCCCAGCCATACAAGAGACTTGGGAAGACAGTGCTGAGTGGTGTGAAAGGCTCAGGTGTAGAGTGGAGGTAGAGATTCCACAACAGGCAGCGGAATTCTGTTTAGATGTTCATTCCATTGGTCAACTTGAGAACATCCCTGAGATCAGATTCTGACATGTGCAAAAATCAAAACGTTTATGGAGAAAAATATATTTTCTGAACTAGAGGTCGACCGATATATCGGCCGGCTGATATATTGCCGGTTTTTAATTAAACGGCATCGGCCGATTGTGCTGATAAAAAGGCCGATTAGAACTACAGCGCGACTTGCAAATGACTTCTGTAATAGAAGTCAATGCAAGTTGCCTGAGTCTTCATAGAAACAATTTTCTTCCTCTCTGGGCAGTCTGCCAAGAAAAGAGCAAAGAGACACAATGCTTACACTTCTGAATGAATGAACTCATCTCTGTGTGTAGAGATCTCAGTTTAACCATTTAAAGACTAAATCTTTTCTGACACTTGTTGCTTACAAGTAAAAATCCTGTATTTTCTGCTAGAAAATCACTTAGAACCCCCAAAAATTACATATATTTTTTTAGCAGAGATCCTAGGGAATAAAATAACGGTTGTTGCAATATTTTATGTCACGGCATTTGTGCAGCGGTCTTTCAAATACAATTTTTTGGAAAAAAATACACTAATGATTGAAAAAAAAAAAAAACTAAAACAGTAAAGTTAGCCTATTTTTTTCCTCCAAAAGTTTTGACTGTTTTTATTTAATATATAGTTCATAGTTTTTTTTGTTTTTTTATCTAAATCATACATACAAGTAAACAGATTGGAGGTTTGTTTTGTTTAATAAATGTTTAAAATGTAAGAAATTTTCTGTATCACTTATGAAGGCTGCTTTCACACTGGAGCGGGCAGGCGTTGATGGTAAAACGCTGCTAGTTTTAGCAGCGCTTTACCATCATTTTAGCGGTGCTATTCGGCTGCTAGTGGGGCACATATAACCCAGCTAGCGGCCGAAGAAGAGGTTAAATGCGCCCGTGACGCACCGCTGCCAAAACGCATTGCATGCGCTTTGACAGTGGTGCCCATTAATATCAATGGGCAGGAGTGGTGGAGGAGGGGTATACATTACTCCAAACATGCTGCTTGCAGGACTTTCTTTCTTTTTTTTTTTTTTTACATCCTGCCAGCGCCTCAGTGTGAAAGCACTCGGGGCTTTCACACAGACTGCAGGGGAGCCATTTTGCAGGCACTTTACAGGTGCTATTTTTAGCTCCAAAGCACCTGAAAAACGCCCCAATGGGAAAGGTGTCTGTTAGATTTTATGAGATGGAGGGGGGAATAAAAAAAATCAGCCTAACATATCGGCCCAAAAAAAAAAAAAGCCGGCATCATATATCGGCCGCCATGATTTCTAAATATCGGCACCGGCATCAGCCAGAGAAAAACCCATATTGGTCGACCTCTATTCTGAACAGAATAATTCGATGTAATAAACACTGAAGAGGTTGGAACCTTGCAGCTGTGCAATAACCTATAGGAACCAGGGAGACCTAGCCTAGTTCCAATGCACTGCATTAGACCTGCTCATACTTTAATAATCTCTGGACTCAGGTGCAGGTTCAAAAAAGGTGGTCTTTGTGATCAAGCGTCTATGTGGAGAAATGCGTTAAGGAGATGGTTTGTTTGGGTACAAACATCATGGCTGTAAGACTACTGTAGATGATTTAATAAAGCGACTTGGAAGAATACAGACTGAAGTGTGGTTCTTATTAATGGAACTTCAATCAGAAAGAACTCTAACTGAATTAATGGTTTGCTATACTTTGCACACATCTTGTCTTTTTAAATAATCAGATGTACACTATATCTTGGTACTAGGAAGAAAAATGCTTAGTATCTGCGATTTAGTTAAAAAAAAAAAAAAAAAGTAATGATAGAAGGAAAACCTTAAAGTGGTTGTAAACCCTTACAAACCACTTTGACCTACAGGTAAGCCTAGATTAAGGCTTACCTGTAGGTCCAAGCAATATATCCTAAACCTACAGTGGTGTGAAAAAGTGTTTGCCCCCTTCCTCATTTCCTGTTCCTTTGCATGTTTGTCACACTTAAGTGTTTCGGAACATCAAACCAATTTAAACAATAGTCAAGGACAACACAAGTAAACACAAAATGCAATTTGTAAATGAAGGTGTTTATTATTAAAGGTGAAAAAAAAATCCAAACCATCATGGCCCTGTGTGGAAAAAGTGATTGCCCCCCTTGTTAAAACATACTATAACTGTGGTTGTCCACACCTGAGTTCAATTTCTCTAGCCACACCCAGGCCTGATTATTGCCACACCTGTTCACAATCAAGGCATCACTTAAATAGGAGCTGCTTGACACAGTAAGGTCCACCAGAAGATCCTTAAAAGCTACACATCATGCCGAGACCCAAAGAAATTCAGGAACAATTGAGAAAGAAAGTAATTGAGATCTATCAGTCTGGAAAGGGTTATAAAGCCATTTCCAAAGCTTTGGGAATCCAGCGAACCACAGTGAGAGCCATTATCCACAAATGGCGAAGACATGGAACAGTGGTGAACCTTCCCAGGAGTGGCCGGCCGCCCAAAATTACCCCAAGAGCGCAGCGACGACTCATCCAAGAGGTCACAAAAGACCCCACAACAACGTCCAAGGAACTGCAAGCCTCACTTGCCTCAGTTAAGGTCAGCGTTCATGCCTCCACAATCAGGAAAAGACTGGGCAAAAATGGCCTGCATGGCAGAGTTCCAAGGAGAAAACCACTGCTGAGCAAAAAGAACATCAAAGCTCGTCTCAATTTCTCCACAACACATCTTGATGATCCCCAAGACTTTTGGGACAACATTCTGTGGACCGATTAGACAAAAGTGGAACTCTTTGGAAGGTGTGTGTCCAAGTATATCTGGCGTAGAAGGAACACTGCATTTCATAAAAAGAACATTATACCAACAGTAAAATATGGTGGTGGTAGTGTGATGGTCTGGGGCTGTTTTGCTGCTTCAGGACCTGGAAGACTTGCCGTGATAAAAGGAACTATGAATTCTGCTGTCTACCAAGAGATCCTGAAGGAGAATGTCCGACCATCTGTTCGTGTACTCAAGCTGAAACGAACTTGGGTTCTGCAGCAGGACAATGATCCTAAACACACCAGCAAGTCCACCACTGAATGGCTGAAGAAAAACAAAATGAAGACTTTGGAGTGGCCTAGCCAAAGTCCTGACCTGAATCCTATTGAGATGTTGTGGTATGACCTTAAAAAGGCCGTTCATGCTCGAAAACCCTCTAATGTAACTGAATTAGGACAATTCTGCAAAGATGAGTGGGCCAAAATTCCTCCAGGACGCTGTAAAAGCCTCATTGCATGTTATCGCAAACGCTTGGTTGCAGTTGTTGCTGCTAAGGGTGGCCCAACCAGTTATTAGGTTTAGGGGGCAATCACTTTTTCACACAGGGCCATGATGGTTTGGATTTTTTTTCACCTTTAATAATAAACACCTTCATTTACAAATTGCATTTTGTGTTTACTTGTGTTGTCCTTGACTATTGTTTAAATTGGTTTGATGTTCCGAAACACTTAAGTGTGACAAACATGCAAAGGAACAGGAAATGAGGAAGGGGGCAAACACTTTTTCACACCACTGTATATGGTTTAGGAGATATTTGCCCGAAAACGGGCACCGCTGTCTATGGCGCAGGCGCATTGAGCGCGGCATTCTCAGCGACGGAGCTGCCGCGCGTGTCGGCTCCCGTGCGCATGCGCGGGAGTGATGTCATCGCGGCTTCGCCAAATGACAGCGGCGAAGCTGCGAGACCCTACCAACAAGATGGATGCGGCGGACTACAGGGGACAGCGGCGACTTCGCTGGCTCCTGTGTCAGGTAAGTGACACATAATGGGCTATTATGCGATGCATAGTAGTCCATTATGCTTTGCCTTTGCAGGGAATGAAAGAGGAAGTAAACTCATCAGGGTTTACTTCCTCTTTAACATAAGCAAAACTGCCTATAATGTTATTCTACAGTCAAAGTATTCTGTCTCTATTAATTTACTGACGCTCAACTGTGGACACAAAACAGAAATGAGGTAAATGTTATGTAACAGATATATAGGCCATAGCCAATCCAGTTTTGATGCATTCGTCTAGCTGCCCATGAAAGCACGCTGATCTAATTTTCGAGCTCCCAAATATAAGGCCTTTCTGTTATTGCTCTCTGAAGGGGAATTCTTTCACTCTGCTTTGAAGGGCTACATACGTAGTTTATAAGCATGCTAAGGAAAAAATATGTCCTGGTTATGTAAGCATTTGTTCACTGTGCATTGCTACTGTTCAGTCAAGCTTATGAAGAGCATAGCCTCACTAATGGTTCTTGGACAAGGGTGGGGGATTATTTGAGCTTGTTAGGGCCAACTGAAATACAATATTTATATAAGGATACCCGTAATGTACAGTGCATCCGGAAAGTATTCACAGCGCTTTACTTTTTCCACATTTTGTTATGTTACAGCCTTATTCCAAAATTGATCAAATTCATTATTTTCCTCAAAATTCTACAAGCAATACCCAATAATGATAATGTAAAAAGTTTGTTTGAAATTCATAAAAAAAAATAAAAATATCACATGTACATAAATATTCACAATGTTAAAAAAAATAAGTAAAAATCACCTCAATGACGTCTCTTTAGACGAAACGCGCGAGAACGAGCCTGCTGATGCCATTGCGTTAACTCTGCAGTCTATTTACAAGCGCTTTTTTATCTGCTCAAATGTGAGTGTTTCTCAATTTTTAATAAATATTCTTTGTAATGCTGATTTACACTATGTGGAACTTTTGCAAGACAAGCTCCTGGCACACGCCCTTTTGACAAAAATCAGACGCTCGATTGGCCAACAATCGTACCGTGTGTACAAGGCCTTAAGCAGTAACTAAACTTGTTCTCATCTCACTCAGCATGTTTTTGATTTTGAAAGGCTGGCTGCACAGAACACCTTCCATTCTATGGGTGCATAAACACAATCATATGCACAGAGGTACGGGTCTATGCGTCCATGTGAATAAGGCCTTAATCTCTTAAAAACATAGGGAGGAGGAGCAGTTGGGGCTGAGCTGCTGAGAGAACAATTATCAGAAACATCTTCCCATCCTCAGTTGCACCAGTAGCCACCACTTTGTGTCCTGTGACTTTGTACCTACGTCGGGTATAGAAAAAAGCCCCCCCCCCCCCCAACATTTTGTTGCTTTGCAGCCGGAAGTGAAGACAGACACATTTTTTTGTTTTATCCAGCTGTATTTACTCAGTACAACTTACAACATCCAAGGTATAACACCAACATGTCAGCAAAATAAAATAACTTCAAGAACAGAATCAGAGTTGGAAAAAGGATTACCCTTGTGTCAGTATTTTGTTGAAGCACCTTTTGTTTAAATTATAGCCTTTAGTCTGGTGGGATAGGTCTACTAACTTTGCACATCAAGACTTTGCAATATTTGCCCACTCTTCATTGCAGAACTGCTCAAGTTACTGTAATTTAATTTTGATGGTGAGTTTGTGGACTGCGGTCTTCAAGTCATTCAACGGATTTTCAATGGGGTTTAAGTCTGGGATCTGACCATGCAAGGACATTCATTCACCTTTTTCTCCTTCAACCAGTGTGTGGTAATTTTTGCTGTGTGCCGAGTCTTTGTCATGTTGGAAGGTAAACCTTGCATTGACAACTTTCTGGCAGAGGGCAGCAGATTTTCCCCAAGAATTTGGCAGTATTTTTCCCCATACATTGTTCCTTCTATCCTGACAAGTGGTCCAGTCTCTGCTGCATAACAGGATATTACCACCTCCATGCTTTACTGTAGGAATGGTGTTATTTGGATGGTGAGCTGTAAAGGATTTCCAACCAGACACATTGGTGTTGAGGCCAAATAATAACATTTTTAGTCTCATCTGACCAGAACACCCTCTTCCATGTGGCCTCAGAATCTTCAAGTTGCGTTTTGGCAAAGCTCCTTTTGTGAGTGCATGTGGCCTTTCTTCAGGAGTTTTTTTTTTTCTTGCAGCCCTCCCATACAAGCCACATTTGTGAAGAATTTGTGATATTTTTGTTACATAAACACAATGACCACTCTTTGTCAAACTCCTGCATCAGGGGAAGTCACGTGATTTGTGACGAACACATGTCGGGACTGCTGCTACCGGAAGGGACGCTTATCGAGCTCGCCGCTCGTTTATACACCGCTCAGTGATCTATATGTTTGTGAGTACCTGTTTTTCACCTTGTTTTTAATCAAAATAAACACTGTAAGAATACTACACTATGGGGCATCCTTCCTCCGTGCTTTAATCCCTTATATATGATACTTGGTTGAGACCCTCCTTGCTGAATTCCCTAAAGCCATCCTTAAAAGGGCCCGCACACTGCTGTGAATAGGCAGGATAGGAACGCCAGCCAGGACCCGGGTCACCACAGCAGGATCCTTAAAGGGGAAGGTCACCAAGGACCCTAAAGATATACCACTTTCATGCTGTTACCTTACAGCAGTGAGGTAAAGGGATACCCATATAAATACCACAAAGGACCACATGGGATACCCACCACCAGCAGCACTTTATACTGAATCCCGTTTACAAGCACTGGCACTTTATGATTTGGATATAGAATTTATGGACACTTCTATTTTTATTTTTATTTTATTTCTCTTTGCTTTTATTTTATTTTTCTTTGCTCTGATTTATTATCAATTTAATTGATCTGTTTTATCTAGTCTATGTGTTTTCACGATAAGAGATCAGCACCACAGTATATATATTTTTTCTCAGCACATAGGTGCATTATCACTTATTGTCACTATCGTACTCTGATTTTATTCTCTATCAAGGCTATCGATACGTATATTCCTTAGCCAGTTTGGCTTTTTTCCAATCAAGCACTTTAATGCACATTATGTTATGCTATGCAAATTTTTTTAAATCATTTTAAAGTTTTATTAAAGCGGAGCTCCACACACTATTTAGTTTTTTTTTTTTTTTTTTTTTTTTTTACCCATTAACACAAAAAGCATATAAACAATTGCAAACTCACATGTTTGTAGATTTAGCCTGCCCGATGTCCGCTTTCATTGAAAATGACAACTTATAAAAAATCGTGATGGCCGTTTTCATCTGTGAAGCCCACAAGCATTCACTTCCTTGTTCCCTTGATGTTTAGCTACCAGCATGCTTCGTTCCCGCGCATGCTCAATATTTAAATTCGTGGAGCGTCATAGTTGCCATCACAACGGGCGTAGTTCCCGCCCCTTGTGATGCCAAAAAAGAAATCCCGCGATAACTCACGCAGGGACGCCGCACTGACTCCTGGGAACATTGACACAAGCTCCCAGGAGCCAGTGTGGCGAAAAGGAAGTTACGAAATAGCCGCACTATCCCTGCCCATATCCGCACACTCCACATACAGGAAATACAGATCAAAATGTGGAAATCAAAAGGTACAGTAGGTAAAATAAAAAAATAAAAAAATGCTCCGTTTTTATTTTCTAACACTGAGGTAATCGGCTTGAGCTAATCTTTTAAAATCAAGTGGAGCTCCGCTTTAATACATATTTATCTGGTTACGTCACCTTATACGTTTGTCTAGTATCAGTGAGGCCACTGCTATGGATTATTGTCTGCTTCCTGTCTGTTAGTTAATATTTCCGTGTACAGTGCACCACTACTTTTTTATCCTCGTTTCTCCGTGGGTTCAGATATTTCCCTCAGTGCATGCAGCAGTACGTTAGTTAGCAATCTTTGAACTGGCGCAGGAATACTTCTCTTTACTATGTCCTAGGGAGTGATTCTAACTGTGGGGGGAGGGGGGGCTTCCAGTCACATGACAGCGATCCCTGCTCCCGAAGACAGGGAGCAGTGATCTCTGTCATGACACAAGGCAGAATGGGGAAATGCTTTGTTTACATAGGCACTTCCCCATTCTGTGGACATAGGGTCCGCCGGTACCGCGGGCACGGTCACGCTGTATGAGGTGCGTGCTCACCCGCTATCCCCGCCTCTAAAAGGGAACGTACAGGTATGCCCATATGCCCACCGCTGCCACTGTGCCAACGTATATCGGCGTGCAGCGGTCAGCAAGTGGTTAAGGAATGGGGATGGGGATGGGGATGAGGAGGCCATATGGTGGACAGGTTACATTTATAGGTTATAGCAACATGATAATCCAAAGTCGTGTGTATTGGAAAGATAAGGTAATGTAGGGATCAATATATAGAGTCACACCCATTATAATCACAGACTTGGGTTCTCTGGCATCATTTGAACTACAGCTTGCGTCAGAACTACCCCCACTTCCACTGTATCATAGAAGCTCATTTTGTGCTGCATGACGTTTACATTTGTTGCATTACCTACTGTGTATTATTGTTTTTATATTATAGTATTTTTATATTGTATTTTTTTCTTGTGCATCTTTACCTTGTGTCACGGTCCCTACCGTGCCATGCAGACAGCCAGGCATGATCACATCCCAAGTGGCTTAAAGAGGTATTGAACCTATAACTGCATGTTGAGCGCTCCTGTTACCTTGCCTCTGAGCCACACCTCAGTTCCTTTCAGCCTGCTTTCCAGCTTTGCACAGCTCTGCATTAAATACTAGGACCTTACTCTGGATCTTGCAATTAGTGCCTTTCACTCCGGGTTCAGCTGAGTATAAAGCACTACCTCACTCTAAGGGCTTGGTCAGTTCATTGTCTGATCTCTATCATTGCCAAAGGTTCCTGTGTTCCAAGACTGACCCTGGCTTCTGACCCTGGCTTGTATATCGTTTATTCTGACTTCTGGAATCCCTGACTACGGCTTTACCTGGACAATCCTTTGGCAAATTCCTGTCAAGCCCTGTGCACAGATTCACAGCCCAGGTAGCTGATATCTTTGTTACCGTGAGCTGTGTCTATTTGCAAGGGTGAGCCTACATCTCTGTACCATGGACTCAAACCTAGGTAAGCCCCTCATAATGAACTGACCAACATGGAATCCGCAGAAATGTACAGGATGCTCACCTCCCTTGCTCTGCAAGTCTCCAGCCTGGGCCAGACCATTGCCGAGTTGCAGCAAGAAGTCCACTTATTTAAAGGCACAACTCTGGAACCTGCATGTCCGGAACCATTTGTTGTGATGCCTGAGAAGTTTGATGGGAATCGTGCATAATTTTTGAACTTTAGGATGGATTGCGAGCCGTTCGCTCTTAACCAAAGGACCTATGCCTCTGACTTTATAAAGGTTTACGCATCCATCAACCTGCTCACTGGGCTAATCAAGATATGGGCTTTTCAGCTATTACAGGAGAGGAGCCCAGTCTTGGACAGCTGGGAAGCTTTCATGTTTGCTCTGGACTCTTATTACAGTTTCTAAGAAAACCAGTGTTCCCAAGTGTGCTTCTAGTTCATGTGGCCTACAGGTACCCAGGAACAGGAATACCGTGTACAGATATGACTCCAAGCCATCCCAGTCTGTGCCAAGTTATGAAGCCCTAACCCCTCAAAGCCTGGACAGTCCTGAGGTTTTACCCGCTCCTACCCTGGATGATGTGGAACCCATGGAGATCGGGTTCATCCGGTCCAAGCTGTCTAAGGGAGAGAGAGAGCAGAGAGGAGGCTGTGGAGAGGCTGTTTCTATTGTGGAGTAAGAGGGCACCTTATCTCTCTCTGCCCAACTCGTCCACCTCAGCCAAAGTTTCAGCAAGTGGGTACTACTAGGATCCTTCCTGCTAACCCTGAATCTCTGCCTGCTATCCAACTTGAAGTTCATGTGCCTGTGTCCCTAATTTCAGTTCTGGTGCCTGTGTCCCCATTTGCAGATCCGGTGCCTGTGTCCCCAGTTCCTGTGCCGGTGTCCCCGCTTGAAGTTCCTGTGCCGTTATCCCTGCTTGAAGTTCCTGTGCCCTTGTCCCCATTTGTTCCTGTGCCGGTGTCCCCACTACCTCCTGACTGTACGTATGCCTCAAATGGCACCATAGTCCATAAGCAGGACCTGAAGACTTTCGAAAGAGCCTTGCAAGCAACGAAAGTCTCCCCAGCTGGAACTTCTAAAACAAAGTAAGCCCAGAAGAAATGGGCTGTTCCATGCTCTGAGGGCATTCCTAAGGGGAGGGGACTGTCACGGTCCCTACCGTTGCATGCATATGGCCAGGCATGGTCACACCCCAAGTGGCTCAAAGAGGTATTGACCCTATGACTGCATGTTGAGTGCTCCTGTTACCTTGCCTCTGAGCCACACCTCAGTTCCTTTCAGCCTGCTTTCCAGATTTGCACAGTTCTGCATAAAATACTAGGACCTTACTCTGGATCTTGTTGCAGTTAGTGCCTTTCACTCCTGGTTCAGCTGAGGCAATTTATCCAATCATCTGGGCATAAAGCACTGCCTCACTCTAGGGGCTTGGTCAGTTCATTGTCTCTATCGTTGCCAAAGGTTCCTGTGTTTCAGGATTGACCCCGGCTTGTATATAGTTTATTCTGACTTCTGGAATCCCTGACTATGGCTTTACCTGGACAATCCTTTGGCAAATTCCTGTCAAGCCCCTGTGCAAAGATTCACAGACCTTGATGATTACATACATGATAAAATGTTCTCATGGAAAAATAAAAACTAGTCATCAATCCATACCATCTCTCCTCACCATTAACCCTCTACAGATCCTTTTTTTTTCTCTGCCTCTTCCCCCTCTCTCTTCTTCTTCTTTCCTCCCTTCGACGTTCTTCCACTCCTATGGAGTTACGTAAAGAATAGAGAGGAATGGCAGGACCCATAAAGGTAATATCATATAACGTAAGAGGCTTAAATTTAGCTCAGAAGAGAGGCTGTCTTTGGTTGGAACTGCGCCGATATGCGTCAGATGTAATTTTTTATTTTTTTTTACAGGAGACACACTTTAGGAGGGGGGATATACCAAATATGCCATCATATGTATTCAACCAGTGGTTTCACGCACCATCACTGAGAAGAAGGGCAAGAGGGGTGACAATCGCATTTAGAAAGACACGTCTAATAGAGGTCATATCCTCTAAGATAGATCCTGAAGGGCGTTATCTTTTTGTAAAGGCGAGACTAAATGGTTACTGCTACACTTTTGCATCAGTCTATGCGCCGAATACAGGAACGGTGAACTTTTTGATAAAGACCCTGAAACTCCTTGAGGGATATAGAGCGGGATTCTTGATTTTAGGGGGAGATTTTAACTTTGTATTAGAACCAAATATGGATAGTTCGACAGGTAAAACCCCCAAATCCTTTAAAGCTCTAAAACACTTAAAACACTTAAAACAGCTCTTGCGGTCCCTCCATTTGGTAGATGGATGGCGTGCAACACATAATGACACAAGGGACTATAGCTACTATTTTAGAAGATACAATATGTACTCCCGTCTGGATCTTTTTCTGGTGGACCAGTTCTACATGGTTCTATCGTACATAGTCGGATCCTTTCCAACAACAATTTCAGATCACTCTCCCATAACTATGACCATATATCCAGTCTCAAAATGCCACTTAGAACGAACATGGTGGTTAAATGAGACTCTGCTAGAGGATAGTCATATGGTAGAGGCGTTAACACTTAAAATAAAAACATACTTTGAATTTAATGTGCCTGGAGAAACTTCCGAACAAGCTGTATGGGAAGCCCATAAATCGGTGATATGGGGGGGACCCGATAGCATTCAGGTCAAGGATTAAAAAAGAAAAACAAAGAAAACAGATTTGCTGGAAGAGATTAATGACTTAGCCCTTGTACACACGGTCGGACATTCCGACGGAAAATGTCCGATCAGACCGTGTTGTCAGATAATCCGACTGTGTGTGGGCTCCATCGGACTGTTTCCGTCGGAATATCCGACAGACAAAGTTTTAGAGCTGGGCTATAAAACTTTCCGACAACATGATCCGATCAGACTTTGTCCGATTGTGTGTAGAGAATTCCGATTGGACAAAGTGCCACGCATGCTCAGATCAAATTCCTAGACCAAAGCTATTGGCTACTAGCCTGAACATAGTCCCATCGTAATGAAATAACGTCATCACGTTACGTACGATTGGATTTTCCGACAACTTTGTCTGACCGTGTGTATGCAACACAAGTTTCGGACAAAATCTGTCGGATTTTGTTGTCGGAATGCCCGACCGTGTGTACAAGGGCTTAGAGATAAAACACAAAAGATCTTTAGGCCCAGCAGATGTCAAGAGATTGGAAATTTTGCAAGGTAAATTGACAATATATGGATTGTAAAATTCGGAACAAGTCCATATTCTATGCACACCGGTTCTATGAACAGGGTAATAAATGTGGATGCCTTTTAGCTAGACAGCGCAAAAAACAGATAATTTGATAGTACAAAATAAGAAGATAGTGGAAACCCAGGCCATAGCAGCAGAGTTTCATAGATTTTATGAAACTCTATAGAATATCCAACCAGGCAAATTGAATGCTACTGAAGAACAGCGACTGGTAGAGATTCGAGATTATATTATGACCACGGAAATGCCTTCCTTGCCGACCGAAGTAACTGAGGAAATAAATAGGCCAATCACGGTGGAAGAGGTGAATGGCGTAATAGCGAATCTGGCAATTATTTTAATGTGATCAATACATTAAATCCTTTACCTCCCGAAGCCTTATTGGCCTATATTACAGTGCTCCCCAAAGTAGGAAAGGATCCACAATATTGCACCAACTACAGACCAATTTCTCTGTTAAACTCAGACACTAAGGTACACAGACGTTACAGGATCATGTTGTAAAACTAGTTCACGCTGATCAAAGATGTTTCATGAAGGGCCGCGAGGCCAGAGATAATACCATAAGGGCCTTAAATATCCTCTATTGGATGCAAAAAGGACTGGATAAGACACCTAAAGTAACAGTATCAATGGATGCCGAAAAGGCTTTTGACAGGGTGAGCTGGGCTTTTATGACCGAAGTTTTAAGATGAATGAAGGTGGGCGATCGTATGATGGGCTGAATATTGGCACTGTATGTAGTGCCGAGAGCAAGAGTAATAGTAAATGGCACCTTGTCAAAGTATTTTCAAATATATAATGGTACAAGACAAGGGTGTCCCCTGTCTCCATTATTGATTGATATGATATTAGAACCTTTTTTTATGCAAAGTAAGAAGAAATATAGATATACAGGGGGCATGTATTGGGGTACAGGAGCATAAAGTATCGGCATATGCGGACGACCTATTGTTTTACTTGTCCTCACCACAGTCCTCTTTATCAGCATTGATGGCAGAAGTAACTAAATTTGGAGCCCTATCCAATTTTAAGATTAATTTTGAGAAGTCTGTAGTCCACTGAAATGATTAGGACTCTGCAGAATTATTATCCCTTTGTATGGAATAAAAAGTCTCTTGTCTATTTGGGAATGCATATTTTATCTGACTTCAAACTCTTATATGATCTCAACTATGGCACTTTAATGGAGGGGGTAATAGAGGAATTGAATAGGTGGAAAGGACAACTACTAACTTGGTTTGGAAGGGTAAATGCAATAAAAATGAATATACTACCTAAAATAATTAATATCTTATATACAGTACCAATCTCACTTCCACAGAGTTTTAAAAAAAAATATAAGGAGGGCTTTTGTCTCCTTTGTATGGAATAACAAATGCCCAAGACTTGCTTATCATATTTTATGCAAAGGGAAGCTAGAGGGCGGTATGGGACTACCCAATATCAGGCTTTACTATAGGGCAATGGCTTTAGTACGCATCTTAAACTGGCACCATGATTAACCCAATAAAATATGGGTAACGCTAGAACAAACAATGGCAGGAAGGAGATTGACAGGACTACCCTGGATTCCAAAGTTGAATAGGGGACTCTCAAAATGGATGTCACCATTAACCCAGAATACATGAAAGATTTGAGACAAAGATTATGCTCCCTGGACATCTCCCCTTGACCCGTTGGAGGGGTTCCCATCAGTTCTTACCGGGGGAAGGAGAGGGATCAATGGGGGCATGGGGGAAAGATGGAGACACGTCGTGGCAAATTTGCTCTGCATGGAACACTATTGCCCTTAGTGGAACTGGTACAGAAGCTAGGACCAATACCAATGGTCGAGTGGAGGTACCACCAATTGGTATGTTTTTTTAAGAAGATCAAAACCATGATAAGACCCTTGAATACGCTTACTATATTTGAATTCAGGTGTGTGAAGATGAGGGCTGGTCATTTATTGTCTCAAATGTACACACTAGTGCTCGGGGCCAAGAAAAATACAGTACCCTACAATATTATAGAATAGAAAGGGAAATTAAATCATGGCTTTACCCTGACCCAAATTAAAAATCTAGTTGAATTTACATACCATATATCTATAAGTTCCCAAATTCAGGAAATGTCTTATAAATTCTTGACCAGGTGGTACCGAACCCCAGTGAGATCGGCACAGATCTATCCAACAGCAGACGCCAATTGTTGGAGAGGGTGCGGGCAGAGGGGCACTTTCCTCCACATATGGTGGCTATATCCCCTGATTAGAGGTTTCTGGCAGGAAATTGCCCCTTGGGTAGAAAGGCTGCCCCCTGGAAAGATAGAACTAACGCCCCTAAACTTTTTATTTCATGGGACAATGACATCGGTTAGATCATATAAGGACAGTATAAGACCACATTTATTAAATGCGGCAAAATTACTAATAACTAGATTATGGAGACAGATTAAACAACCAACTTTGATAGAGTGGAAGAAAGAAGTTGATAGAATAATGGAGGCTGAAAGAGGGATATATGCGGTTAATAATAGAAAGGAGGAATTTAAGGAAATATGGACAAAATGTGAGCTCTATTCAGCAGAGATCGAATAATTTATAATTTTTGGATGGTAAAGAATGTGAGTTGATGTCTGTGGAGGTGAAGATATGAAAGGAGGGGGTTTTTTCCTTTTTCACCCCTTTTTTTTTTCCCCTGTGGGGGGGGGGGGGGGATATGGTATATATGAATAAGCTTTTTCCTCTTTTTAACCAGTTGAGACCCGCACTATAGCCGAATGACGGCTACAGCGCGGATCTCCTTTGCCGGGACTACGTCTATTGACGTTGTCCCGTGCACGAGCGGCCTGCGCGCCCTGTGATCGGCGAGTCTATGAGACTCGCCTGATCACCGATCCGAGCAAGGGGGCGATCCCGACCCCTTATCACGTGATCAGCTGTCAGCCAATGACAGCTGATCATGTGATATAACGGAGCCGGTAATTGGCTATTATTCCTCCTCGCGCTGACAGCGCGAGGAGAAAAAAAAGAGCTGATCACCGGCGGCCGTGATCGGGACATCAGTCCCGATCACGGCCAGCCCTACCAGTGCCCACCTGCCCCCTGCCAGTGCCCACCTGCCCCCTGCTTTGCCACATCAATAAAAAATGTGTCCCCCCCTGTCAGTGCCACCCAGCAGTGCCCATAGTGCCACCCAGCAGTGCCCACAGTGCCACCCAGCAGTGCCACCAGCAGTGCCCACAGTGCCACCCAGCAGTGCCCACAATCTGCCTCAAAGGTGCTGCACCCCAGTGCAACATATCCGTGCCCAGCAGTGCCACCCATCAGTGCCCATCAGTGCCCAGCAGTGCCGCCCATCAGTGCCATCTATCAGAGCCACCTATCAGTGCCCATCAGTCCCATCTATCAGTGGTACCTATCAGTGCCCCTTAGTGCCACCCATCCGTGCCATCTTATCTGTGCCCATCAGTGCCGCCTTATCTGTGCCCATCGGTGCCACCTTATCTGTGCCTATCAGTGCCGCCTTATCTGTGCCTATCAGTGCCCACCAATGCAGCCTATCAGTGCCCACCAGTGCAGCCTATCAGTGCCCACCAGTGCAGCCTATCAGTGCCGCCTCATCAGCGCACTTCAATGAAGGAGAAAAATGACCTGTTTGCAAAATTTTATAACAAACTATTAAACATGATTTTTTTTTTTTTGTTTGTTTAGCAAAAAATAAAACTCCCAGCTGTAATTAAATACCACCAAAAGAAAGCTCTATTTGTGGGAAAAAAATGATAAAAATTTCATTTGGGTACAGTGTTGTATGCCCGCGCAATTGTCATTCAAAGTGCATCAGCGCTGAAAGCTGAAAATTGGTCTGGGACTGAGGGGGGTTTAAGTGCCCAGTAAGCAAGTGGTTAAAGTGTTGGAAATGTTGTATACTTTGGAATATTAATGGAATTGTCTTAAAACTAATAAAAATTCTGATCATCCATATACATGAGACCTACCCATCCACCCAGCCTTACCCCCTCCATCTGGTCATCCAACCAGATTACCCAAATACACAAGGCCACCCTCCAACATGATTAACACTACCCTTATAGATAGCCTTAATGAGTTCTATAACAATCAAACCATTTTGACCAAGACCCCTGTTTTTAACACGTGTAGTGCTGGAGCTTTTATAATTACCCCATCCAGTCCCATGGAGCACAACACTACACTCAAGCCATGCAGCCCAGGGGCCCCTGCAGCACCAGAATCCCTCGCAGGACCCCAGATCTCCCTGGCTGACATACCAGCTCACCCAGTTTCCCATGACATGTTCTGACACCACCAATTCCAATGAGGTAACTTTTTAGTAAAGGACCCCTGCCCAATGCCCAAAAAAGAAAAATTCACAGAAGAGACTGTAGAGGGGGCAGAAGAGGAAAAAACAGACACAAAAATTAAATCCTGCAGACTGTCAAACGGTTTAACCTATCCTCATACACCCTAAGTGACGCTAAAAAATTGCTACTTAGCCGTGACCTTGATTTTGCTCCATCCAACCCACCCAACCTCTATATTCTTTTTAAAGATCTTAACCGTTATATCAGGAATCTTACCCTAAAGATATTCTTTCAGGTAAAAACCTCAAAAACCAAACTAAGACCAGTACAATGCTTAGAGAGACACTTGACACACCCACACCGAGCACAGACACAGATACCCCAGAACTACTTTATCAAGAAAATTCCAATCCCAATAATGATCTATCATTATTCACCCAACATTTAGCTACCCCCCCCCCCCCAAATTACTCATTCAACACTCAAACCCAAGCCCATACTCTATCTCTATGGGTCGAAACGTCCCTTCATAGAGAGTGTACTTCGATTTCCTCAGGCTTTGCCAACAGCCACCCTCGCCCAAAAATAAAATATCTAGGTTATCTATCCAGGGAAGAGAACATTGCCCTTAAAAAGTTTGATGGACAACCCCAACATAGTCATTAAAACAGCTAACAAAGGTGGTGGTATAGTCATTCTCAACAAATCAGACTATAGTACAGAAGCACACAGGTTGTTGTCCGATTTCTTTACATATATCAAACTCTCCAAAGACCCACTTCCTGCATTCAAAGTTGAGGCAGAGTCAATAGTTAAGGACACCCTTTCCATCCTTGACAAAACAGAAGTTTCTTTTCTGTGTCGAGATTTTTATCGTACCCCCTACCTATATCACATACCCAAGACAATTCCAAAACAATTCAGAAAGACCCCCAGTTAGACCCATCATTGCAGCTATGGATAGCATTACCACCGGCTTCTCAATATACATAGACCAATTTCTGCAACCTCTGACACAGAATCTCCAGTCCTATATTAGAGATGGTACACATCTAGAACTACTTGAGCCGTACTCATGGGAACATAGTTACTCCTGGGTTTCATTGTACATCAATTTTCTTTACATTTCCATACTTCCCCAATTTGGCCTTTCTGCACCAAATAATTTTCTGTCCGCTGACCCCCTTTCCAACCCTAGACAAGTAACTTCCATCCTCAACTTCACAGAGTTTCATCTCATGCATAATTACTTCAATTTCATTGCATATTTCTTTCTCCAAACCCAAGGGACTGTGATGGGAGCAAATTTTGCCCCCACTTATGCCAACTTGGCCATGGGTCTATGGGAATCCAAGTACATCTGGAACAATAATCCCTTCACCAAAAACGTGGTGTTTCTTGGATGCTACATCGATGATATCATAATCATATGGGATGGCTCCTCTGGCCTTATTAAAGATCTTGTACAACACTGCAATGACAATATGTTTGGACTTTCATTTACGTTTGTCCAAGATCAAAATAAACTACCTTTCCTTGATCTTGAAAGGGTTATCCTAATACCCTTATACAGGAAGCACACGTTTTACCTTAAATGCAAACCTAAACGTAAAGACAAACCAGCCTTTGATAATTCTAGCCGATTCATAACTAAATTCCATCAAAATTATCGGAACGTGGAGCATATCCTTGAAAAACACTTGAATATCCACAGATGATCCACACATTAAAGTCATTCTTCCCACCAAACTTCGTCTCACTTATCGAAGAGCTCCCAACCTTAAAAATAAATTTACTCCCAGCAAATTACAGCCCAAGCAGACCTCTCACCTTACGCAACTATGCCTCGTCCCTCTCATTGGCATGTATCAGTGCAAAAATGCATTATGCAAAACATGTGCCTTTGTCATCCACAGGAAAAAATTATTGTCATCAAAAGGCAAAACGCACAAAATCTGAGAATTTTACAACTGTTCCTCTGATTTTGTGGTGTACTGCATTATTTACCCATGTAAATTGCTGTATATGGGATGTACTATACGCCTCCTCAGACAGCGTTTTGGTGTACACCGCCTCTTGGTGGAAGCAGTATCCCTCGCCACTTTGCCCAGTGCCACCAAAAATCTACTCAGGGCCTAGAAGTCTGGGTTGTTGAACAGATACCAAAAAGTTTCCCTGAAGCAGAGAGGTTTCACCGACTCCGAGAGAGGGAGACTTGATGGATTTACTCTTTAGATACCCTCTCACCTGGAGGGTTAAATGAGGAACTAGAGGTCTCCACCACCTTATGATGCATATTTGCTACTACACTACCTCAGGTCCCCCCCTCCCCCCCAGTCTAACCATTATCCTCCATTTTTCTTCCAGATCAACTTGGTATCATAATTTTATATATATTTATTACACACACACACACTCTGGGGTTGGGTGACCTTCGCTACTAGGGTGGTGGGTGCTTGGTTCGGTACCTGAAAAGTATATTTTCTGGCATACACCTTTTGGCATACACCTTTTGATACTAATTGTAATTCCACCCCCCCCCCCCCCACTCTTGATGGTTCCTAGAGGTCCTGTCTCCATGATGCCGAGCCAGGCTTGCAGCTGGCACCATGGATTTGTGCCCCCTTCACCATCTAGGGTATCATATCTGCCATACATGACATTCCTTATTGGTAGTCTAGATTAATATCTATCTTCAGGTCATCACATACATTCGCACCAATATATGTGTATATACCACACAGTTCATCATTTCTTTATCCCATACTCAGTGCACCTACAGTTGTATGTAAAAGTTTAGGAAACCCTGACAATTTCCATGATTGTAATTTAGAAATATTTGGGTGTTTGGATCAGCAATTTCATTTTGATCTATCAAATAACTGAAGGACACAGTAATATTTCAGTAGTGAAATTAGGTTTATTGGATTAACAGAAAATGTGCAATATGCATCAAAATTAAATTAGACAGGTACATAAATTTGGGCACCCCAACAAAAATCACATCAATATTTAGTAGAGCCTCCTTTAGCAGAAATAACAGCCTCTAGACGCTTCCTATAGCCTGTAATGAGTGTCTGGATTCTGGATGAATGTATTTTGGACCATTCCTCATTAAAAAACATCTCCAGGTCAGTTAGGTTTGATGGTTGCCCCGCATGGACAGCCTGCTTCAAATCAACCCACAGATATTCAATGATATTCAGGTCTGGGGACTAGGATGGACATTCCAGAACATTGTACTTGTTCCTCTGTATAAATGCCAGAGTAGATTTTGAGCAGTGTCTTTGGGTCGTTGTCCTGTTGAAATATCCAGCCTTGGCATAACTTCAACTTTGTGACTGATTCCTCAACATTATTCTTAAGAATCTGCTGATAGAGTGGAATCCATGCAACCCTCAACTATAACCAGATTCCCAGGACCGGCACTGGCCACACAACCCCACAGCATGATGGAACCTCAACCAAATTTTACTGTGGGTAGCCAGTGTTTTTCTTGGAATGCTGTGTTCTTTTGCCGCCATGCATAACGCCCCTTGTTATGACCAAATAACTCAATCTTTGTTTCATCAGTCCACAGCACCTTATTCCAAAATGAAGCTGGCTTGTCCAAAGTGCATTTGCATACCTCAAGTGACTGTTTGTGGTGTGTGTGCAGAAAAGGCTTCTTTCTCATCACTCTCCCATACAGCTTCTCCCTGTGCAAAGTGCGCTGAATAGTTGAAGGATGCACAGTGACACCATCGGCAGAAAGTTGATGTTGTAAGTCTTTGGATGTGGTCCATGGGCTGTTTTTGACCGTTCTCACCATCTTTCGCCTTTGCCTCTCCAATATTTTATGTGGCCTGCCACTTCTGGCCTTAACAAGAACTGTGCCTGTGGTCTTCCATTTCCTCACCATGTTCCTCACAGTGGACACCGACAGCTTATATCTCTGCGATAACTTTTTGTAGCCTTCCCCTAAACCATAATGTAGAGCAATCTTTGTTTTCAGGCCATTTGAGAGTTGTTTTGAGGCCCCCATGTTCCAACTCTTCATAGGAGAGTCAAAGAGAACAACAACTTGCAATTGGCCACCTTAAATACCTTTTCTCATGATTAAATGCACCTGTCTATGAAGTTCAAGGCTTAATGAGCTCACCAAACCAATTGTGTGTTCCAATTAATCAGTGCTAAGTAGTTACAGGTATTCAAATCAACAAAATGACAAGGGTGTCCAAATTTATGCATATTGCGCATTTTCTGTTAATCCGATGAACCTCATTTCACTACTGAAATATTACTGTGTCCTTCAGTTATTTGATCGATCAAAATGAAATTGCTGATCCAAACACCCAAATATTTATAAAGGTCAATCATGGAAATTGTCAGAGGTTCCTAAACTTCTGCATATAACTATCAGATTTATCTATATATTGATCCTTACATTTCCAATACACACAACTTTGGATTATCACGTTGGCTTGTTATTATAAATTGAACCTGTCCACCATATGGCCTCTTCATCCTCATTCCTTAATTTACCATCACATTGGTATCACCTTATGCTCTCCCATGATGTGCTGAATGTCTAATACTCACATCAAGTCTAAAAAAAAAAGCCATCCTTTTATTGCCCTATTCCTCTCTGTTTTTTCCCCATGGTCACTACCATTCTCAATATGTATTATATTACATTGGATATAATTGTTGTTTTTATTAATTGATATTCTCAGGATGTCCACTAGATGGCCCCCCACCTGCATGAGCATATCATTCTTCAATAGTGTTCATCATCCGCTGCCATTTCCCCCTATCACCACTAGACTGTGGACTCCATATATAGCATGTTTAATCCCTGCAATAACCAGCTTGACAAAGGAGCGTGCCTGTCCTTCCCACCGACAGTGCGCAGGCTCAGAAATGGCTCTGCAACACTTCCAGTGATGTCAGATGCCACAGCATTCCACGAGCGCCTCAGGCCTCTCCTCTGAATTACCATCTGAGCCACAGAGTATACAGAGCCAATGGACAGCTCCCTATGGGTTCCTGAGTGACAGCCTGTTGAACCAGCGAGTAAGGAGACGCACCGCTGCAGTACTTACCTCATGCTGTTCACCTCAATGCGAGTGTTTTTATTTATTGTACCATAAAGTTTCTACAATTCATACTTAGAAGGTGCCTCTTTACCATTTTTTCTACATGTTTTTGAGTGTGCTTCTGCTATCCTAAAGAGGCCTGCCCTGAGTTATGGATCGTTTCTTCTTCACCCCTGGATATCATCATCCATCTTGCACGGTTTGTGCTTTCTGCTGATCCACACCCATTATAATATCACAGACTTAAGTTCTCTGGCATTATTTGAACTACAGTTTGCGCCAGAACTACCCCCATTTTCAATGCACACCCGTGGAGGCACGTTATACAGAGCTGCTGTGAATGGGTCCAGATTTTGGTGGTTAGTGATCCTAAAACTGGCATAAAAGATAAAAATTGTTGGTTAGGTGCTCCAAGACTCTGTTCTCACATTCTGGGTCCCTGGTAGAACAGAAAGACCTGAATACAAAGCTACAGAGCAGCACGTCTTGTTCTGTATACACCAGCGATCACTCCCCCACCCCATTCAGACAGTAACAGAGCACATTCTGTTGTCTCGGCCTTCACCAAACACTGGCTGTTCAAGGTACAAAGTCATGTCTGTCCTTCAGTCTTCATGTAAAATCACATGTGACCTTCAAGTGACCGGGCAAGACGATTACATTTCCTGCTACACAAAACGGCTTCCCACAATGAAAACTTTCACCATATCCCTGAAACCAAAACAGCCTTTTACAGTAGACACCAGATTGATTTCACTCCGAGTGGCCCCTTTCTTGCTTTTTGCATCAAAATCAAGGTGGTTGGGTAGGGTTGCCACCTTTTCTTCAAGCCGAACCCGAACACTTTAGCGACACGGGGCACATTTTTATTCGTAGTATACACTATAGGATTATAAAAGACCTGAGGCACCTTTGGGTGCCCCAAGCAGAGTGGTAATGCAGCATGCTGCGGCAAACAGTGGGTGTGGCCAAAGTGTTTTTGCTGACATCATGCCCCCCCCCCCCCCCAGTGATGCCAAACCTGCCCCCAGACAGCGTCCTGCACAGGGCTGGACTGGGACAAAAATTTGGCCCTGGACTTCATCCAGACCGGCCCACTTTAATTTTGCAAACACGCAAAAAACAGTATATAAACTGTACGCAATTGGGCAAAAAAAGCCCCTAGAGAGCCCCCCTTACATCAGGGTCCCCAGAGAGCCCCTCCTTACATCTGGGTCCCCAGAGAGCCCCCCACTTACATCAGGGTCCCCATATAGCCTTCCCCTTACATCAGGGTCCCCAGAGAGCCCCTCTTACAGCAGAGTCCCCAGAGATCATGCGCCTTACATCAGAGTCCCTAGAGAGCCAACCCCTTACATCCAGGTCCCCGCAGAGCCCCCCCCTTAAGTCCGGGTCCCCATATAGCCTTCCCCTTACATCAGGGTCCCCAGAGAGCCCCCCACTTACATCAGGGTCCCCAGAGAGCCTCGCCTTACATCAGGGTCCCCATATAGCCTTCCCCTTACATCAGGGTCCCCAGAGAGCCCCTCTTACAGCAGAGTCCCCAGAGATCATGCATCTTACATCAGAGTCCCTAGAGAGCCAACCCCTTACATCCGGGTCCCCGCAGAGCCCCCCCCTTAAGTCCGGGTCCCCATATAGCCTTCCCCTTACATCAGGGTCCCCAGAGAGCCCCCCACTTACATCAGGGTCCCCAGAGAGCCTCCCCTTACATCAGGGTCCCCATATAGCCTTCCCCTTACATCAGGGTCCCCAGAGAGCCCCTCTTACAGCAGAGTCCCCAGAGATCATGCGCCTTACATCAGAGTCCCTAGAGAGCCAACCCCTTACATCCGGGTCCCCGCAGAGCCCCCCCCTTAAGTCCGGGTCCACAGAGAGCCTCTCTCTTACATCAGGTTCCCCAGAGAGCCTCCGGCTTACATCAGGGTCCCCAGAGAGCCCCTCCTTACATCAGGGTCACCAGAAAGAGGGCAGGTAGTGGGCTGGGACCCGGTGGTTGGGGACTCCTGGACTGACTCGGGGCTATGGGCCCAAGATTCAGGGCTATAGCCCCAAAAGTCCCCCCCAGCGATGCCACTGGCTGCCACTGAAACCAGCCCACTGAGCCATCGGCCCACCGGGAAACTCCCTATAGTCCCTATGGCCAGTACATGCCTGGTCCTGCAGCTCACGAATGGCAACAGATTTTTGTGCGACTATCTCAGTTACTTGAGGAGCCACAGCTCAGTCTAAATAATGTGTCCGGGTTTCAGGCAGACTGAAACCTGGACACAAGATTCCAAACCTGAACTGTCCGGGTGAATCCTGGACAGGTGGCAACCCTAGTGGTTGGACTACGGAAAAATTGCAGCTGGAAATCCTGGAATGGTTACATGTATACAGTTAGTCTAGTTATTGTACACACATGCAATTAGTGCCTCTTCCTAGGATTTGACTAGCCTGGCATGTGAACATTATTATCCACTTGTCAACCGTCCCGTAACAGATTTACTGCTACAGGGTGGCTGTGCTGCGCAGAATCTATATATATATATATATATATATATATATATATATATATATATATATATATATATATATATATTGTGGCAGCAGGCAGGTAAAGTCACCTGGTTGTATCCAGGATGGGAAATATGTGTGCCCTAGATTCAGGCTTTATGCAGACTTGTACAACTAGAGGGTAAGAGTTAATGAGCCCAGCTGAAGTAAGTGGGCTCATTAAGACCTCTACAAAAAACCCCAGCATGCTTAGGGAGATGCTCCATCCTGGAACCAGTTTTGTGTGTATAGACTGGGGAGTGTGACACCTGTTCTGTGCGGTGAGTTAACGCCTGTGTGGCAAACCTCTACAACAGAGACAGGGACTGGTGCAGCACAAGGCTGCACTCAGTTGTTAGACAGGGAAACTAAGTGTGTAATTCAAGGTCAAGCTGACCAGGATTTATTTTCATGTTTTTCTTTTTGTTTTGGCTGTTATATTTTTTACTGCATGTAGCATGAATAAACCGCACCTTTTGTTTTTTCCACTTACAACGCTGTCTGCTGTGCCTGATTTTGTGTTGTGAACCCATCCAGGGGGTCACACACACCCGCTGCCGAGCTAACCCCTCACAATATATATATATATTATACATACATACACACACACACGTATCGGCGTATAATATGCACTTTTGCCCCCTTTACATCAGGGGGAAATTGTGTGTGCATGTTGTATGCAAATTGGCTGCCTCGGAGGGGGGGGGAGGGGGAGGGAACGGGGCCACAGAAATAGCTAGAGCCAGATCTCCTGTGTACTCGGCTCTGCTGGCAGTCATGCCCAGTCCTGCTTCCTAGCATTGACGTCCTGCCATTGGACTGGTGTTATGACCATCATAGGTGTCGGGCCAAGGGACGAGACTGGGAGCCAAGCTGAGTACATAGGCGATCCGGCTCTATTTCGAAAACAATAAGGCTGCTGCAGAGGGGCACTGATCATACTGCAAATAAGGGCAAAACTGCAGATGGGCACTGATCAGGCTGCAATGATGGGCAAGACTGTAGATGGGCACCGATCAGTCTGCAATGATGGGCAAGGCTGCAGATGGGCACCGATCAGTCTGCAATGATGGGCAAGGCTCCAGATGGGCACTGATCAGTCTGCAATGTGCACTGACCCTTATTTTGCTTTAAAATTCTTTAATTAAAATTTATGTTTTTTCTCTTTCCCTGAAACTTCCCTCTTAAAATTTAAAATTAAGGTGCGCGTTATAGGCCAGTAAATACTGTAAATATATAGATGTCCACTGGCACCCTCTGATATTTTGGTATACTGAGAGACTACCAGTCTGCCTATGTAAACAAGGAAGATCGTCATTCTGTCAGTACAGAAGACAAGGATCCTGTGTTTCTGTAAAGCAGACACACCGATCCATATCTTCCACTAGTAAAAGCACCTCCCTCACTACATTAAAATATTGAGGCACACAGTTGACCCTTTGATTCCCCCGGATGTTAACTCCTTCCCTGACAGTGTCATAGATTTAACAGTTTAAAAAAAACGGTTACATTTACAGCACATGCCAGGAATGTAACTGCCACATTGGATGTGCTCCCAACCAAACTGTCAAGCCACCCAATGGCTGGTGTCATAACTGATCACATGTGCAGCATCAGTTGAAGATTAAACAGAGGCCAAGATAGCTGAAATCTAAAGGAGGGTTTACCTTCACTTTAATAAAAAAAAGTTTTAGATCACTAACATCCATGTAAGACTAGATGCATCCAAATCAGATGCAGTCACTGTTTAGGTATTAAGACAGCCATGGCTACTGATGGTCAGAATACAGAATACAATAGTCAAACAAGAGAAATGTATGCTTGTATACAGTTGTGCTCATAAGTTTACATACCCTGGCAGAAATTAAGATTTCTTGGCCATTTTTTTTAAATGGCCAAACACAAAAACTTTTCTTTCACTCATGGTTAGTGTTTGGCTGAAGCAATTTATTATCATAATGACAACAGAAACTACCTAAATGACCCTGATCAAAAGTTTACATACTCAAGTTCTTAATATGGTGTATTGCCCCCTTTAACAGCAACGACAGCTTGAAGTCTTTTATGGTATTTGTGGATGAGGCTCTTTATCTTCTCAAGCTGCCCAAGCCTCCAATTCCTATACATTTTTGGGCTGTCTTGCATGAACTGCACATTTGAGATCTCCCCAGAGTGTCTCAATGATAGTGAGGTCAGGAGACGGAGGTGGCCACTCCAGAACCTTCACTTTATTCTGCTGTAGCCAATGACAGGTCGACTTGGCCTTGTGTTTTGGATCATTGTCATGTTGGAATGTCCAAGTACATCCCATACACAGCTTCCTGGGTGATGAATGTAAATGTTCCTCCAGTATTTTTTGATAACATACTGCATTCATCTTGCCATCAATTTTGACCAAATTTCCTGTGCCTTTGTAGCTCACACATCCCCAAAACATCAGTGTTTAACAGTAGGAATGGTGTACATTTCATTAGAGGCCTGGTTGACTCCTCTTCAAATGTAGTATTTATGGTTGTGACCAAAAAGCTCTATTTTGGGCTCATCACTCCAAATGTGATAAATGGTTTCAGTCAAACACTAACCATGAGTGGAAAATGTTTTTGTTTTGTCATTCATATTTTGAGAAAAAGGGCCAAGAAATCAAATTCTGCCAGGGTAAACTGATGAGCACAACTATTATGTAGCCAAGTCCCGGGCCTCTCCAGGCCTAATGATGACCTCCAGAGTTAAGGACAGCTGACATCCTTCTGTGTAGAGTGGCTTACGAGGCATGGTGAATGTAAGGTAGATTAATGGGCGAAGATACTTCTTGAATGCAAAGAGATTTATTGTCTGTTAACCGCTTGCCGACCGCCTCATGCCGATATATACATCGGCAGAAGGGCTCGTACAGGCAGAATCCCGTACCTGTACATTGCCCTTTAAGAGGCGGCCAGCAGGCGTGCCCGCAGCAAGCTCAGTCAGTCAGGTCGCGAGTCCCGTGATCGCCTCACGGGGAGGAAGAATGGGGAGATGCTAATGTAAACAAGCATTTCCCTGTGATGGGAGCAGAGATCAGTGACGTGCAACACAGCAACGCCCCCCCACAGTTAGAAACACGCACCTAGGGCACACTTAACCCCCACATGGCCACCTAGTGGTTAACCCCTTCACCGCCAGTGTCATTTACACAGGAATCAGCGCATTTGTATAGCACTGATTGCTGTATAAATGACAATGGTCTCAAAAAATGTGTCAAAAATGTCCGATGCGTCCGCCATGTCGCAGTCATGATAAAAATTGCTGATCGCAGCCATTTAAAAAAAAAAATTATTAATAAAAATAACCCCTATTTGGTAAACGCTATAACTTTTGCGCAAACCAATCGCTTATTGCAATTTTTTTTTACCAAAAATACGTAGAAGAATACGTATCGGCCTAAACTGAGGAAAAAAATGTTTTTTTTATATATTTTTGGGGAATATTTATTTATTTATAGCAAAGTAAACAATAATGTGTTTTTTTCACAATTGCCACTCTTTGTCTAGAGCGCAAAAAATAAAAACCGCAGAGGTGATCAAATACCACTAAAAGAACACTATTTGGGGCGTGGCTTGGCGCATGGAGAGGAAGGCAGCCTGAGACCTCGGCTCCCGCTCCACCATCTAGAACGGCGCACAGCACGGCCGACAGCACCCTCGTTCATCTCCCCCATGAGCAGGAGGGGGACCGGAGACACCCCCCGACCCTCGGGGGATCTCAAATCCAAAGAAATAGGCAGCTACTTCCCCGCGAAGGGATCCGCGGGACGGACCACACCGGCTTCCAAGATGGCGGCGACCCGCTCGGCGGCGGCGCAGGCGGCCCTCGCCGCCTCTCAGGTACCCTCTCCGCTCCCGGAGGCCTCTTCTCCCTCACCGCACTCACCCGGTTCAGACACCCGGAGCCCCCACTACCCAGCGTGTCCCGGGACCCCTCCGCCCCAACCACATCCTCAGCCAGCACCCTGGGACATGGAATCCTACCTCAAGGCCCTCCCCACCAAAGGGGATATTGAGGCCTACATCAGCAGGCTTGAGCGCTCCTATAAGCGTGAGATCACAGACCTACGCCATGATATAGGCCAGCGCTTTGACGATATTGAAGCAACAGTGGAGGAATCTGTGACCAGAATTATTGAACATGATCACATTCTTCAGCAACACACTAATCAGATCCAACAACTGTTTTACGGTCTCGATGACCAGGAGAACAGAAGTAGACGCAATAATATTCGCATCCGCGGGGTTCCGGAGTCGGTTGAAAACAAGGATCTGGCTAAAGCAGCCATTTTGATGTTTAACCAGCTATTGAACAAACCCCAAGATGAGCACCTGGAAATTGACAGGATTCACAGATCCCTGGGCCCCCGCAATCCCAACCCGGCTTACCCAAGGGACATTATTTGCCGCATCCATTTTTTCCATACCAAATCTGACATCATGCAGGCCGCTCGGTCTCGAGACTCCATTCTCTTTAACGGATCCCCCGTCATGCTTCTGACGGACCTCTCCAGGCAGACCCTTCTCATGCGGAAATCTCTGAAGCCACTCACAGACGCACTCCACTCTAAGCAAATTAAATATCGATGGGGCTTCCCTTTTCACCTGTTTGCATCTCATGAGGGTAAATCGGCCACCTTTCGCACCCTGGGTGATCTCCCTAACTTTCTTGGAGTGTTTGAACTACCACAGATCCGGATTCCGGATTGGCCCTTGGAAGCGGCCACTCCGGGGTTTCCTAAAGCGCCTCGCTGGGAGAAGCAATCTAGGAAGAAGAGATCCAGATCCCGCACCTCCAAATCTCCACCTGGCTGAACTTACCCCTCATAACCTGGGGTTTTGTTTTTCCTCCCTCTTCCTTTCTCTAAACCTTGTGGTTTTCCCTTGACGCCTGCTGGCTTCCAGATTTGCCTATATGTTCAGTTTTACCTCTTTCTCCTCCTCTAGGTGACTAGTGAATTGATCACTGAGCTTGGACGCTGGACTCCTACCTATGAAGTCCTATCTTTTCAACCACACTGTTCGCTGCCATTTTCTATTTTTGTCATTTTATTTTTGTTGCGACTCTTCCATGAGTCCCCCTGTGCTCCCTCTCTATTACGGTTGCTCGCAGGCCTTAGACCGTAACCTGGACTATACTTTTGCTACTATACTGTTGACTTTCAATTGTTCCATTACTGTTATGTCGCCCCGCACGTGCTGTGCTGTGCGCTTTAGATAAGCACTTTATCTTTATTACTGTTTATTTTGCTATGTTGGGGCGGAGCCCCTAAGTTTTGCCCTTCCACGTTCCCCACGTTAGGGTGTGCAGAGTCTTCATTGCCTCTGTTCTCTGTTGTTTTTCTAGTTACCTGTGTAGTGTTCACCTCCCTTTCTCCCCCTGAACACTAGTGGGTGGGATCTGATTCCTCCCTTCCCGCCCTGCCTGGGGCGTCACATCCTGACCCACCCCCCTAGGTTCTGTTGAGCCCTTTTCAGACATATTTTGCTTGACACCCTCTCTCCCCCTGACCTTAGGGCCCACTTCCTAACCCTTTATCTCCTCAACTGGAGACTACCTCCTCTAGTTCCCATGACAGGAACCCTACCGCATCCCTTCCGTCCCCCCCGCTTGGCGTGCCCACTTTAGGTATTAAAATCTCCTCTCTTAATTGTAGGGGGTTTAATACCCCAGAGAAGCGTAGACAACTCCTGCATCACTTTCACAAATCCAAAACTCATATCCTACTCTTGCAGGAAACCCACTTCCGGACAGACAAACTCCCTAATATATCTGACAAACGATACCCATGTTGGTTTCATAGCACCAACCCGGACGCCAAGACGCGGGGGACCTCTGTGGCCTTCCATGCCTCCTTTAACCCGACTGTTCTCGACCAGGAGATAGACCCCAGTGGTAGATATGTGTTTTTGAAGTTACAGGTTCAACAAACAGTTTTAACCATTGTTAATGTTTATTTCCCTAACCAGAACCAGCATCGATTCCTCTCCTCCGTGGCATCCCGCCTGCGCGCTTTTGGCACTCATAACTTGATCCTGGGTGGTGATCTGAACGTACCATTAGTACCGAGACTGGATTCGTCCACTGGTAAGTCACACATCCCTCCCTCCTCCCTGACCAGTATACGCTCCATTTTGCAGGACCTCTCCTTAGTTGATCCCTGGCGGGTGCTCTCCCCTTCGGCGCGTGACTATACTTACTACTCCCCTGCACACAACTCATACAGTCGACTCGACTACATACTGATCTCCCAAGCTCTACTAGACTGTGATCCTACCTGTGACATCGGACTGAGAATTTGGTCTGATCATGCCCCGGTGCATCTGTCACTTGGGATGCCCCCAAACAACCGCGCCCACAAATCCTGGCGACTTAACGATAACCTCCTCCGTGACTCAGTCTGCAATGCAGCACTTACCGCAGCAATCACAGAGTTTAACCTGGTCCATGCTGAAGACAACACCTCCAACCTGACCAAATGGGAGACGCTTAAATGTGTCCTCCGAGGGATTTTGATTCAGCATGGCTCCAGGCTAAAGAAGGCCCGTACGACTGAAATTTCCAGGTTATTTGCACAGATCTCTGCCCTTGAGGCCTCCCATAAACACTCTCCCGATCCTAAGATACTCGCAGAACTCTCTAATGCGCGTCGGGACCTCCAACGGATATTTACTGAACGCTCTGTGATTGCCTGCACTAAAGGTAGACATACTCACTACGCCAATGCGAACAAGTGTGGAAGACACCTTGCTCGCACAATTCACCCCCAGCAACGCAGACAAAATATCTCCCACCTCATGTCCTCCACTCACGTTAAACGCACTAAAAACTCGGAGATTGTTTCCGACTTCCGAGACTTCTACTCTGCCTTGTATAATCTTCCAGTAACCCCAACAACCGCCCCTTCTCCGCACTTGGACCTCCTACAATACATACAGGATACCTCCTTACCGCATCTACCCTCTGACGCGGTGTCGGACCTGGAACGCCCGCTGACTACCTCTGACTTTTTGACTGCCATTAAGGAGCTCAAGCAGGGCAAGAGCCCGGGTCCCGATGGTTACACGCCTCTATTCTTTAAGCAATATGCCCACCAATTGGCTCCGCTGATGGCGCGAGCATTTGAGGAGGTTGGCGACGACCATCCGCTCTCTACCGAACTTCTGCAAGCTCAAATTGTAGTGATACCCAAGCCTGGGAGGGACCCCACACTCTGCGGTAATTACCGCCCCATCTCTTTATTGAATGTTGATCTGAAACTCTACGCCAAGGTCCTTGCCACGCGCCTGGCCCCCCTCCTTCCCTCTTTGATCCATGGGGACCAAGTGGGGTTTGTCCCTGGCCGTGAAGCCAGGGACAACACCACGAAAACACTACATTTGATCGCCTACACCAAGACACACAATATCCCCGCCTGCCTCTTGGCTTGTGATGCCGAGAAGGCATTTGACAGGGTGAGTTGGCAGTTTCTTCGTGCATCCCTGCAACAAATAGGCCTAGGCCCTAACTTACTTTCCAAGATAATGGCTCTCTACTCTCACCCCACTGCTCGGGTCTCAGCTAACGGGGAATCGTCCACGCCATTCCGAATCAGTAACGGTACCAGGCAGGGCTGTCCTCTGTCGCCCTTGCTGTTCGCAATCACAATGGAACACCTGGCACAGGCTATACGTAACAATACCTCTATTCACGGTATTCCTACCCCATCGGCTCCCCGCAAGCTGTCACTCTATGCTGACGACCTACTTCTATATGTCACAAACCCCCGCATTAGCCTACCATATATTCTCGAGGAACTGGACCGCTTCGCTACCCATAGTAATTTTAAACTTAATATAGACAAAACCGAAGCCCTAAATATTTCTCTGCCGGAGCGGGACCTGGCGGCCCTGAAAAGGGACTATCCATTCCGATGGCAATCACGCTCCATTAAATATTTGGGGACTGCAGTCCCTAGAGATTTACAGGACATCTACTCCCTTAACTATAGCCCCTTGTTGACCAACATCAAACGTTCCCTCGACTCCTGGTATAATCTGAAACTTACTTGGTGGGGGAGGATGAACGTCATTAAAATGGACATACTGCCCAAGGTTCTGTATCTATTCCAAACTCTTCCTATACTTCTTCCTCGGACGTTCTTCCTCTCCCTCCGATCTGCGATAATTAAATTTGTATGGCTCCGCCACCCCCCTCGACTGAAACATAGGATCCTATGCGCCCCCAAGCTCCGCGGGGGGACTGGACTACCTGACTTTCAACTATATCACACGGCATCCTTGCTGTCTAGACTGTTAGAATGGTTCCCGAGACCCCTACCCAAAATTACAGTGACTATTGAACAAGATATGGCCCTTAGAGACCTTAGGGCCCTGTTATGGGGACATCATGCCGTGTTCCGCTCACTTCGTGGGGTCTCCCCCCTGACGATCGCAGCTCTGACCAAATGGTACGCCGTCTCCGGTACGACAGGCCTGTCCACGGATCCTGGCCCTCTTTCCTCCCTTTTTGACAACCCACTTCTCCCCACTCTCCTCTCGGCTACCCACATTGGGGCATATCGCAGGGAGGATTGGCCCACAGCTAATCAATTTGTCCACCCCTCCACTGGTCGCTTGCGAGCCCTGGCGACAGCGTCTCCCCTACCGGACCTAGATTGGCTCTCTGAGCGGTCCATCAATCAATTTTGCAACTCACTCTTCCTATCCGGTAAAACTCATAGGACCCTCACCTTATTTGAAGAACTTTGTACTCTACCTCACACACCGAGACACACGTTATCTCTTCTTTACAAAGAACTCCAATCTCTTACTTACACCTCACTTCCCACTTACACTGACAAATGGTCCGCTGACGTCGGAACCGAAATCTCCTCATCACAATGGCATACCTCCTTTATCCTCACTCACCAATCCTCTAGATCTGGGTTCACTCAGGAAAAAAACTATAAATTGTTATCACGCTGGTATAGAGCCCCAGTCTCGGTACGCAGAATGTTCCCCGGTTCAACGGATGTGTGCTGGCGGTGCCATGGTGCGACAGGTACGTTCTTTCATGTCTGGTGGGAATGTTCTATGGTTCGCCCTTTTTGGGATAAAGTTTTTGAAACGTATAATGCTATGTATCAAGCTTCCTTATCCCCCTCGCCCTTGGTGGCCTTACTGTCCATTATACCGGGCTCCATCAAACGGCACAAGTCTTGCCTTCTTAGATTCCTCCTCTCTGCTGCCCGTCATAACATCACCCTCTCCTGGAAGACGGATCGGGTCCCGTCGGTGGTTCGCTGGATAGAACTTCTTAACGAGATGATGGTCATGGAGGAGCTGCAGGCGAAGGTGGACGACAGATATGACAAATTTACTGTTTTGTGGTCTATCTGGCGCCATCATTCGGCCTCAGCGGACTTCCTTAATGGCATTCGATAGGACAATGCCATGTCCTGTATTTTTGCTGTTCACCTGTGATACTCCTTTGGGGTTGCACAGCTAATGGGCCTGTGCTCATACTTCTTTTTGCACACCACCACCCGGCTGGGCCCCCTCCGTCTTCCCTCCCCCCCATATGGTGATATAGGTTGAATGTCGGGCCACCGACCTGGATCCATACTGACGGCTGCACTACGGCCCAATGTGATTTCAGTTTTTTGAGGTTCCTGTCATCCTCCTTTCCTCTCCCTCACCTTCCCCTGTCCCTTCCCCCCTCCTCCCCCCCCTCCCTTCCCTCCACAGGTTGATATTTTTTCTTCTTTATTTTCATTTATACTGGTATTAATCAGTCTTGTCATTTACGCAGTTTTTTATGCTTTTACACTTGTACCTCGCCGTTTGTGTATCTTTTGAAATGTACTGCTATTTTGTACTCCTTATTTGCACTGACCTTGTGATAATAAAAACTATGTTCAACCTTAAAAGAACACTATTTGTGGAGGAGCCACTTCGCACGACTGCGCAATTGTGAGTGCCGAATCGCAAAAAGTGCTCTGTTCAGGCAGGGGGTAAATTCTTCCGGGGCTGAAGTGGTTAAACAGAACTGTGGGAGAGGGGGGTTAGGGCCAGAACACCCTTTAGTAGTTGCATTATTAGTTTACCAGACTCCGAGACTTCTATAGGTAGACAGCCATGCAGAGAAAGGCACCCAGCTGAACACCACATCTGCATGTGTAGACTCGCTGTCTCCTATGGCAACAATCTTGAACAGTTTCTAACAAAGTTGTAATGGACTCTTTCACTTCCTACACAATCTCTTTCAGATCTTCACTCAACTGGGCTCCCAGTCTATTACCTAGACCCACTGATTCACTGCTACTGGATCTCCTGAGTTCTTCCAATCTTCTCACTGAGTATCGTCCGCAAGCGCCCCTGCTGGGTCCCTAGCTTGGCACTCACAGATACTCCTCAGGCATCACCCCACTGGCCTGCTCGGTTCCTGGCTTGAAACACAATACTGCTCTGCAAGCATCACCTCCACTAGCTGGGTCCCTGGCTTGACATCTGCTGAAGTTTCCATAATTGTTCACCATCCCCTTGTGGTGAGAATACTGCTCTGGTACTTGCTTCAGCTACTCAGGTAGGTCCCTGGTAATAAGCTGGTTGGTCCATTAGTGGTGACCGCTTCCCCTCTACCTCTGACCACAAGTTCTCCGGTTGGGAGAACCGTCACTTCTGGTTGGACGGCCAGCCGCAATCCCAACCCTACGCTGCTCTCTTGCTTCTGGATAGGCCCTCAGACAGCCTAGCAACCAGATGTCCCCAGGATAGGCCTAAGGCTCGGGCCTAGCAGCCTGGGACAGCACAACACACATCCACCCAGACAGCCATCCAGGAGGCACAGAACCCCGATCACTTGACCTCACCCAAATAAATAAGGCTCTCCCAGCAGGCCAAGGGACCTAAGAAAATCACTGCCTATTGACAGATACCCCATCTATTCCTAATCTATCCTTGTCTTATCTATTGCCACCAGATACCAGGCCATCTAGTGACAAAAGAGAGAAGTGCAGCAATTCCAGAATTAGGGTGAAATCAATTGACCTCCTATCATTCGGCCAAGGCAACTATTACTGGGCAGGTAAATTTGCTAGCAACCCTGCTAACCTTGGTGTGGGTGTGATAGATTAACCACTTAGCAACAGCCCCATGTACATTTACTGTGGCAGAGCAGCCCCTCTGTACCAGATCACATACCTATTATGTGATTGGACACTTCCAGGTCTGCGGCCCGCACATGCACCTCCGTCAAACCCACTCCCGATGTGATTGAACACAGTGGGAGACAATCAGTGGGTCCAGCAGACTCTATGTTCGCCAGAACCCGCCGATTGTTCAGGACACAAACAAAGCAGATTGTCATTCTGTCAGCAGGGGGAGACTTTGATCCTGTGTTTCCGCTAAGCCGAAACACTGCCTTCCCCTAATCAAAGCACCTCCCCCGCAGTTAGTAAGCACAACCTACAGTGAGGGGGAAAAAAAAAAAAAGTATTCGATCCCCTGCTAATTTTGTAGGTTTACCAACTGACAAAGAAATGATCAGTCTATAATTTTAATGGTAGGTTTATTTTAACAACGAGAGACAGAACAACAAAAAAATCCCAATAACGCATTTCAAAAAATTTATAAATTTGATTGTTTATTTCTTTATTTGACATATTACAAGTTATAACAGACCAAGTTACAGCATCAGTATATATTTTACAATTTTGTTTCCTTATACTGCTAGTACGTCTTATTCTCATTTTCCTATTTATTTCGATCCGTGCAAAACATCTTTTTCTCTTTTTCTTACTTGCCACTATCATATATACTACCTAACCATCCTTTAGACACAAGTATTTACAAACATATACACACAGAATAAAAGGAAAGAAAGAAAAAAAAAAAAAGAAAAGAGAAAAAAAAAAAAAAACGCACTCTCTCCGGGCGACAAATCCATAGCGTAGTTTCCATAGTGAGTTATATACCACAAGCTGACAAAGGAGAAGATTATTTCTTTTTTTTTAATTAATTTCTCTTTATTAAATTTTTATACACAAAAATACAGTGACCATCCTCTCGTGCATATGTAATGAAAGCAAAGCCATGTATAACACTCGGTTAACCACCGGCTTACCAACATGGCTATCCCCCAACCCCCCACCCAACCCACCCCCCCTCTTCGAACGCGCTCTGTTAGCCACCACCACCTCGATCGTGGCTGATTATTTGGAAAATGGTGGACGCCATTGGGGTCGAGAAAAAGGAGAGAGGGCCGACACAAATAAGAAGCAGTACACTGAGGGTGGAACAAGAGAGAAAACCCCCCCCCCCCCACCCTCACAACCCAAAGTCGGGCTAGCAGACATTAAGTCTATCTCTCGGGAGCCCCACTCAGGGGGTATCCTATATAGCTCAACCAGGGGTTCCATAGGGCCCTAAATTTCTTTAAGTTGTTTTGCTTAATAAACGTTGCTCGTTCACACCAAATTGTGGCATTGATTACATTTACCCATGATTCTAATACAGGGGGATTTTTCGCTTGCCAATTTATTGCTATTAGCTGCCTGGCCTGGTACAGGCACCTTAATATAGACGTCCTTGTTGGGAAGGGAACTCTACCCTCCTCTAGGATCCCCAGTAAGCAAATCTTTGCTTCTGGTTTCAAAGTAGTTTTGAAGGTCCTGTTTATTCTATGTACAATTTCTATCCAATACCTGTATAGTTTTGGGAACTTCCACACCATATGGATAAGATCGCCTGGTGCCCCACATCTGGGGCATTCGTCCCCCACATCTGGGTTTCCTACCCATTTTCCACATCTTTTGGGGGGTATAATATGCCCTATGTATAAGAAACAAATGAGACATACGCTGTGAAGGAGAGATGGACACCAAGCTCCCCTGTTCAAGTGTCTTGTCCCATTGCTTCTGGGTTATTAGCCCTACGTCCCCCACCCATCCCCGCCTACTCTTGTCAGGTCCCTCCCTCTTCAAAATTTTATCCCTAAGTTTTATATATAGCCTGGAAATCTGGCCTTTTATTTGCTTTTGATCAATAAGTCCCTGGAGCAAGGGGGTTTTAGTCCTTGCAATAACAAGCGACCCATACTGTGCTAGAATTCCATGCCTCAATTGCAGGTATTTGTAAAACGTCTTGTTGGAGATACTAAATTCTTGCCTAAGGTCTTCAAAGGATTTCATTAAGTTCCCTTCATATAATTGCACTAGCCTGCTAATCCCCTGTCTCTCCCATTCCAAAGATCTATCTATACTGTTTAGTTCAGCCAGGTTTCCATTATGCCATAGGGGGGTATATTCAGTCACTCCTACGTATCCCATTAGTTGCTTTGCTATACACCACACCTTCCTCGCTAGTTCATTAGTAGGATGCCTGTGTGCAAACGAGTTGGCTTCCAAAACTTCAACCAATAATTTGTGCGGTGCCCTGTCAATCATCAGTCTGTGGTTTGGGTGCCCTCCACTATGGAGCCCAGCCTCAGCTAAGTGCTGGAGCTGGGCTGACAAAAAGTATGATCTCGGGTGTGGTATCGCCATTCCTCCCCTCCCGGCGGGGAGCTGCAATGTCTGCAGCCTAATCCGAGCTTGCCCCTTCTTCCAGATTAGATCACGAAACAGGGATTCCAGCTTCTTGAACCACTTCTGGTTGATCCAAGTTGGAGAATTATGCAAAATATATAAAATTTGTGGCTGCCAAATCATTTTAATTAAATTGCAGCGCCCCGCCGCAGAGAGAGGGAGGCAACACCAATTGTCAACCTTCTGCTTCAATTTCATCAACAATGGTACTAGATTCTCCTTGACATACTGGTTTACTTCTCCAGTTATCCAGACACCCAGGTACTTCAGCTTGGGCACTACCTCCAAACACGTAATTATAGGAGGTAGTACGTCCCCGGGTCTGGTCAACAGTAGGAGGGCTGATTTATTCCAGTTGATTACCAGGCCTGATTGTTGCCCAAACTCCCCCATCATCTGTATTACATTGTCCAAGGTAGAGCCCATGTCCCCAATAAAGAACAGGACATCGTCCGCAAACAAGGCAATTTTATCTTCCCCCCAGCCACGTCTGAATCCCTGTATGTCCGAACGCGATCTCGTCAGGACAGCCAGGGGTTCCATAGCCAGAACAAACAGGAGGGGGGACAACGGGCATCCCTGCCTCGTCCCCCTCTCCAGCTGGAACACTTCGGAGAATACAGTTCCCATCTTGACCTTTGCCCTAGGTCTCTTGTACAGTAACTTTACCCATTGAGTAAATAGAGGGCCAAAACCAAAACGCTCCAACACTCTCCATAAATAGCCCCATTCCAAACTGTCAAAGGCCTTAATGGCATCTAGAGCTAGTATAGCTCCCGGCCCATCGTTATTCCTGGGTGTTTGTATGTTAAGAAAAACTCTCCTAATGTTGGTGCTGGTTGACCTGCCCGGGATAAACCCAGACTGGTCTGGGTGTATTAAACTATGGATACAATTGCTCAGGCGGGTCGCTAGGGCCTTGGCCAGTATTTTTACATCGGAGCATAACAAGGATATTGGCCGATATGATGAAACTTCCTGGTGGTCCTTGCCCTCCTTAAGTATTAGAGTGATATTTGCCTCCAGCATGGAAGAGGGAAGTTCACCCTCCTCCAATGCATGGTTTAATGTTTCCAAGAGTTCTGGCAACAGCACTTCGCCATATCGTTTATAAATTTCTGTTGGTAACCCATCAGGGCCTGGAGATTTACAATTGGGCATTTCAGCTACTGCATTTTTTAACTCTTCTAGCGTAAGTGGTAGTTCAAGACTCGTTTTATCCTGCTCTGATAAAATTGGAATTGCTGTTTGATTTAAAAAATCCACGGAATAGCCTTTTGTAACTGATTTGTATAAATTTTTATAATAGTCACCAAGTACCTTTGTAATTGCAGAGGGGCTAGAGACAAGGTCACCCTTCGATGTTTTAATTGCTTGTATCGCTGTAGAGGAGCTATTCGTTTGAACCAAAAGGGAGAGGGCGCGGCCCACCCTCTCCCCTTCGCCAAAATAATGTTGGCGTTGAAATATACGTCTGTTCTCTGCCTTCTTCAAAAGTGCCATTTTGTAGATCTGCTGGCTATCCAACCATACCTTTTGCCTATCTAGTGATGGATCCTCTATGTACGCTCTCTCTGCCAGGATAACATCATTTCTAATTGCACTCTCCTGATCACGGGTTTCCCTCTAAATTTTCGCAATTTGCTGTATTAATATACCTCTAATATAGGCTTTTAAAGAATCCCAAACTATTCCAGGTGCCGCTGAGCCCTTGTTGTTTTGGAGGAATTCCCTGACCCTATCCACCAAATAGCTAGATCTACCGATCAGTTCCAACCAGCCAGGGTTTACCCTCCACTCCCCAGGGCCTGTTCTATCTCCCATGCTCAAAGTGATGAACAGTGGGGAATGATCTGAAATCCCCCTTGCACCATACTCTATATCCTGTACCAGCCCCGATGCCTCCTTGTTCCCGAGTACCATATCTATTCTTGATAGAGTGTGGTGGGTATTAGAGAAGCAGGAGTACTGTCTCTCTTGGGGATGTCGCATTCGCCAAAGATCGCTCAACCCTATTTCTGATAAGTACCCCGATAAACGACTCATTCTGTTGCCAGCCGGGCAAGGGAATCTGTCCAAGCTCCCATCTAGTATTTCATTAAAGTCCCCTAGTATTACCCACGGGATGCCTAGTTTATCCAAGCTAAATGCAAATAATTTATACATAACCTCAAACTTGAAAGGAGGAGGTATGTAGATGTTAGCTAGGATATAATGTTGCCTACCAATCAGGCAATACAGAAAAACAAACCTACCCTCCTCGTCAATAGAAGACTCCTTGCATAGAAAATCCGTTCCCCTCCTTACTAAGACACTCACCCCCCTAGAATAAGATGAGTGGAAAGAGTGATAATATGCCTGGAATTTCCGACTATTTAATTGCAAAGCAGTGTTTGGGGTTAGATGCGTTTCCTGTAGAAAAAGCAGGCCAGGTCCCCTTCCCTCTGCTTCCAGCATGATCGCCGATCTCTTCTTTGGATCTCCCATCCCCCTCACATTCCATGAAATAATACTCAAATTACTCGTTGACATTAATAATTATTTGAACAAAAATTGAAAGGGGCAGAAGGGGGAGGGACACCCCCCACCCAACGTCCACCATTCTCCCAATACATACAGCGCACATTCGAAGACCCACCCATCCCCCTCCCACCCATCCCCGCCCATCAGAGCATCCCCTAGGGGTCTCTATTGTGGCCCACTTACTTCAAGACCCATCCAAAAGTGCCCGGACTAACCCCCCCCTCCTAGATGATCCAACCTCCCCAGACCCAGGAACAATGCTGAGTATCATATCCATCCTATTACCCCAATTGATTAATCCCCCCTTGATCCCAAGGGGGGTAAAGGAAGAAAAAAGAGAAAAAAAATAAAAAAAGGGAAGGACCCCAACCACACCTACTTTTTGACATTTCTAAGCAAACGTGATATATTCACTTCTCTTGCCCCCCTCATTTCGTTCTAGGTACCCTAATTATCTGTGACACAACACTCCCCATCCTTTTGTTACCGTGTTCCCATAGATATACACCTTCTGTGAGAAAAAAAAAAAAAAAAAAAAAACAGAAAAAGGGAAGGGGGGAAGGAGGGAAGGGAGAGGAGGGGAGGAGGGGGGGACCCCCTCGACACCCAACCATTTCATTCTTGAAAGTCATGAACGACCACAGAACATCCACCTCTCCCACCCCCCCTCCCCCACACTGGATACCTATCAATTTTCAGTGACACAACACTCCCCATCTCCTAAGTTAAAGTTCAGCAATTTTACCAATATAACAATGTGTACCTTTTGTTCAAATAATATATACCTCTGTAAACACCCAAAAAAAAAAAAAAAAAAAAAAAAAAAAAAAAAAGGGGGGGGGGGGCTATCAACTTTCAGTGACATAGTACTCTCTTGTCCATTAACTTACATAAACCCACTTATTCAAATAAGTTCTAGTGATATATACCTCTATGAGGAAAGGGAGAAAAAAAAAAAAAAGAAAAAAAAAGGGGGGGGGGGAAGGAAAAAGGGGAGACCCCCACAGCACCTACCTATTTCATTCTTAAAAATCATAAACAACCCCGGGACATCCACCTCTCCCACCCCCCTCCCCCACACTAAATACCTATCAATTTTCAGTGGCACTACACTCCCCATCTATTAAATTTAAAGTTCAACAATTCTAGCAATAAATACCTTTAGTGACAATAATATATACCTCTGCAAAAAAAAAAAAAAATAAAAAAAAAAATAAATAAAAAAAAATAAAAAGAAAAAAATAAAAAAAAAGGGAAAAGGGAAGAAGAAAAAAAAATAACTCAGAAACCCAAACCGCCCCCCTTCCCCCTTCACATAGACCAATACTAGATAATTCTACAAGGTCTCTTTATGTTCCTCCAACCAGTTTGTGGCCTCCGACGGGGAATTAAAGAACACGGTTGAGCCCAAGGCAAACACTCGTAAACGGGCGGGATACAGTAATGCGTAATCTATTTTATATTTTTGCAGGGCGCGCTTGATAGGAATAAACTCAGCCCTCTGTTTCTGCAAATCCAGTGAGAAATCCGGATAGAATGATACTCTGGCCCCTTTATAAAAGATATTTCCTAGTTCTCGAATTCTTCGCATCAGGATCATTCTATCGTTGTAATTAACAAATTTCAATATCAATGGCCTGCAGCGGTCCTCTGATGATCGAGATCTAGGGGGGACTCTATGGGCCCTTTCAATAGAAAAAAAAGTGGGGAAAAGAGAGCATCTCCCAATAACTCCTTAAACCAAGTCTCTAGAAAAATAATGGGGTTAGAGCCCTCGCTTCCCTCTGGCAAGCCAATTAAACGCACGTTGTTCCTGCGATTCTTGTTGTCCATATCGTCCATTTTTGCTGCCTGTATAGCTATCTGCTTCTGGAGTCCAATTATTTTTTGCTGAAGAGGGGAGAGTTCATCCTCCACCATACTTAGTCTCCCCTCAAGTTCAGTTGTTCTATCAATAGTATTGCTCAATAGTTGGCTCATAGAGTGCAGTTCGCTTTTAATGCTGCTTAGTTGGTTATCAAGTCCATAGATAAAGTCTTTGCATTCGTTAATTGCCTGCAATATCTCCCGCAACGTGGGTTCACCAGTCCTCGTCCCAGGGGGTTGTGATGACCCCTCCGAGCTATGGAGTGCCTTGCTTTCCCCCACGGGTAGCCCGCCCACCCCCCCTCCAGAGGGTGTAGTAGCTGGGTCTAGGGCCAAATTGCCTGTGCTTCTCCTATCCCCAATTGTCCCCTGCGACTTTGTTTGCCCTGTTGGGTGGTGATGTCCTTTTCTGCCGGGAGAGGTCGCATGGGCAAAACGCTCGAGTTTTGCTGCCGCAGAAGCTTGGTTTAATTTTTCTTTAGCTGCACGTGTTTTATGGTTCCCCTCCCCATATGCCTCCTCCGCAGCTCTTTTACTGAGCATAATGATATCGACGTGGCATAAGCTGGGTCAATAAGATAATAATATTGCAGTGTACAACAAGCTAACAAGGCATACGCAGCAGGAAAAAGCCCGGCGATTAATAGATCATATGTATATAAGCTGAACAATCCACTAGGGGAAAGGAAAAAAAAAAAAAAAGGGAGAGAGGAATGCAACAGCCACTACTTTGTTAATATTTTCTGCTCTGTTCTTTGCTCAGCCCCTTCTCCAGTCAATACAGTAGCATAGTCACAAGCATATTATGTCCTTTAACTAATGCTCCATCAAGTCATCCATTAAGGGGTCGTCCATTAAGGGGGGAGGAAGGGGGAAGAGAGGAACGTTTCACAAGGATGAAAGAAAATACTGGATTACTTCCTGTTTTCAGGCTCCAACAATGTTCTTAATCCAAAAAAGAGAAACCCAACCTTCGCCTCTCCCCCTCCTCACACTCCCTGGTTACCAGTGCCTAAGCTGATGCTTTAGGCTATGCACTGTCCGGTCATTCCACTGCTGCTCCCGGTCGGTCTCGATCGTGTGTCCAGCGTGCCTCGTATTTCAATCCATCTCGCCAAGGGCTGTGGAAGGCCTCACCACAGCTCACGCCATCATCGAGCCCCTTCCAGCCTGTCTCTCGAGTCCCTTCGGGTACACGCTCGGGATCTCGCGATAACCCGAGTCCGGCCACGAGAACTCACTCGGATGTTTTCGGCTGCTTCCGACAGTTTCCACGGAGATAGGCGGTGACAGCGGTATCAGGCGTCGCGGGATTCGATGCCAAGCGGGAGCCAGGAGATAAAGTCGTAAAAGGCGGCACACATCTTCGCGATCAAGGGGGAGGAAAGAAGGTAGAGGCAGAGAGCCCAGGCACTCTCGTCGCGCTCTCACTCACTCACACACCTTCATTCCGGCCACGCCCCACCGGAGAAGATTATTTCTACCCACATCTTTTATCGTTACAATTTTTTATTTTGTTTTGTTTTTTGTTTATTTTCCCCTGCCCTCTGGTATAACTCTCTACCCAGTTTTCCTTTGAATACCACGTTTACTGTCCCACTCAAACAGAAAAAAAAAAAAATGTATAAATTGATTTGCAATTTAATGAGTGAAATAAGTATTTGATCCCCATCAACAAGATTTCTGGCTCCCACATGTCTTCTATACAGGTAACGAGCTGACCCTGGCGCTTTCCATAAAATGCACAGATGTGAACTACATCTATAGGAAACCATGTTAAATGGACTGTATTGCGTTTCAGCAAAACTGAAAACGCACTAAAAAAATGCATAGGTGTGCTCATAATCTCAGCTTGTTACCTGTATAAAAGACACCTGTCAACAGAAGTAAATCGGATTCCAATCTCTCCTCCATGGCCAAGACCAAAGAGCTATCCAAGGATGTCAGTGATGAGATTATAGACCTACACAAGGCTGGAATGGACTACAAGACCATCGCTGAGCAGTTTGGTGAGAGGGTGACGACAGTTGGTGCGATTAGTCACAAATGGAAGAAACACAAAATAACTGTCAATCTCCCTCGGTCTGGGGCTTCATACGAGATCTCACCTTGTGGAGTTTCAATGATCATGAGAACTGAGGAATCGGACCCAGAACTACACGGGAGGATCTTGTCAATGATCTCAAGGCAGCTGGGACCATAGTCACCAAGAAAACAATTAGTAACAATACACCATGAAGGACTGAAATCCTGCAGCACCCGCAAGGTCTCCCTTGCTCAAGAAAGCACAGGTTGTGGTAAGCGCAGCACTATAAAGTGCCTTATGCACTGTGGCATTAGAAGAATTTTAATTTCTGACCTTTTAGTCCAAACAGGACTAACTCTTACTCTATAATTCATCTAGCCCCATTCTATGGAAGCAGTAGGTTTAAAGAGCACACCAAACCTCTTGGATATCTTCTTTATTAACTTCAGCTTTTCTTTATATATAACACTAACAATTTTGCAACAAACAGTGCGCGTACAAAGAAAATGGTGGTTTAACTGTTCAATCTGGTCATTCTACATAAAATGGTAGATGTATTTCCCTCTTCAGTATCTGTACTTTCGCTATAAATACTTTAGACTCTTTATCTCCATCTCCATCTCTCTGAGAGGTATATCTGAGGCTTAAAGCGGGAGTCCACCGGGACTCCGCGTTTTTTTTTTTTTTTTAAAAGCCAGCAGCTACAAATACTGCAGCTGCTGACTTTTAAATAGTGACACTTACCTGTCCAGCGCGCCCGCGATGTCGGCACCCGAAGCCGATCGCTCGCTCGTGCCGCCGCCATCTTGGGTATGGGAATCAGGAAATGGAGCCTTTCGGCTTCATTTCCCGGTTCCCTACTGCGCATGCGCGAGCCGCGCGGCGCAATCCGGACGGTCCCCGCTGCCTCTGGGAGCTGTGTGTTTCCCAGCAGGCAGTGGGGCACTTGCTGAAGGGGGCGGGCGCTTGCGGAAAGGGGCGTAACGTACGCCCCTTTCCGCAGAGAGCTAGCCCGGAAGTGGGTGCAGTTACCTGGATTATCCAGGTAACTGCACCCCCCTCCCCCCTGAAAGGTGCCGATTGTGGCGCCGGAGGGGGGGGGGGATTCCGATGAGCGGAGGTCCATTTTAGGGTGGACCTCCGCTTTAAGAAATAGTTTTGCTTGTTTGATATTGCAATTTGCATGCATTTGCTTGAACATTTGCTATGGTGTCTGTTTGGTGGAACTACAAGTGAACTCATAACTAGCTCAGTATACAGTTCTAATCACATTATTTAACAATAGTAACATATATAATTGTATTAAATACCTACAGTGCCTTGCGAAAGTATTCGGCCCCCTTGAACTTTTCAACCTTTTGCCACATTTCAGGCTTCAAACAAAGATTTAAAATTTTTATTTTTTGTGATGAATCACCAACAAGAGGGACACAATTGTGAAGTGGAATGAAATCTATTGGATTTTTGAAACTTTTTTTAACTAATAAAAAAATGAAAAGTGGGGCGTGCAAAATTATTCGGCCCCCTTGCGTTAATACTTTGTAGAGCCACCTTTTGCTGTGATTACAGCTGCCAGTCGCTTGGGGTATGTCTCTATCAGTTTTGCACATCGAGAGACTGAAATGCTTGCCCATTCTTCCTTGCAAAACAGTTCGAGCTCAGTGAGGTTGGATGGAGAGCATTTGTGAACAGCAGTTTTCAGCTCTTTCCACAGATTCTCGATTGGATTCTGGTCTGGACTTTGACTTGGCCATTCTAACACCTAGATACATTTATTTGTGAACCATTCCTTTGTAGATTTTGCTGTATGTTTGGGATCATTGTCTTGTTGGAAGATAAATCTCCGTCCCAGTTTCAGATCTTTTGCAGACTCCAACAGGTTTTCATCCAGAATGGTCCTGTATTTGGCTGCATCCATCTTCCCCTCAATTTTAACCATCTTCCCTGTTCCTGCTGAAGAAAAGCAGGCCCAAACCATGTTGCTGCCACCACGTTTGACAGTGGGGATGGTGTGTTGAGGGTAATGAGCTGTGTTGCTTTTACGCCAAACATATCGTTTTGCATTGTGGGCAAAAAGTTGGATTTTGGTTTCATCTGACCAGAGCACCTTCTTTCACATGTTTGGTGTGTCTCCCAGGTGGCTTGTGGCAAACTTTAGACGAGACTTTTTATGGATATCTTTGAGAAATGGCTTTCTTCTTGCCACTCTTCCATAAAGGCCAGATTTGTGCAGTGTACGACTGATTGTTGTCCTATGGACAGACTCTCCCACCTCAGCTGTAGTTCTCTGCAGTTCATTCAGAGTGATCATGGGCCTCTTGGCTGCATCTCTGATCAGTCTTCTCCTTGTCTGAGCTGAAAGTTTAGAGGGACGGCCTTTTTGTATCCAAATCCGGCTTTAAACTTCTCCACAACAGTATTACGGACCTGCCTGGTGTGTTCCTTGGTCTTCATGATGCTCTCTGCGCTTTCAACAGAACCCTGAGACTATCACAGAGCAGGTGCATTTATACAGAGACTTGATTACACACAGGTGGATTCTATTTATCACCATCAGTCATTTAGGACAACATTGGATCATTCAGAGATCCTCGCTGAACTTCTGGAGTGAGTTTGCTGCACTGAAAGTAAAGGGGCCGAATAATTTTGCACGCACCACTTTTCAGTTTTTTATTTGCTAAAAAAGTTTAAATTATCCAATAGATTTCGTTCCACTTCACAATTGTGTCCCACTTGTTGGTGATTCTTCACAAAAAATAAAAATGTTATATCTTTATGTTTGAAGCCTGAAATGTGGCAAAAGGTTGAAAAGTTCAAGGGGGCCGAATACTTTCGCAAGGCACTGTATTTTGGCCACTTGCTTCCATAAAACTGAGCTGGATCTGTAATCTGTTCAGGTCCACTCTCTCTGATGTAATGAGATCTAGCAATGTGCTGGGTAATTTCCAGACAAAATAATAGGTGTAAGGCTGGCTGTGATTGGCCAAAGCTTTTGCTCAGTGCGAGATTGGCTGTGATTGTTCAAAACTCCTGAGCGTCACAAAGGCCTAAGTCTGTGATTTCTGGTTTCAATTCTGATGCGTCTTTGAGCTTACCTCTTACTGTCCTATAATGAATCTTAAAAAGGTATATGTTTCTCGTTTGCTTCTGTGAACACAATATACAACTGTTATATGACATTTGTGTATTAAGTCACAGTAAATAACTTATCTCTCAAATGTGAGCATATAAACCGTATTAAGGTTATTAGCAGGTCGACCTGTATATGCAAGCAAGTCACAATAGCAACCTAGGACAGGTCTTAGCTGGCCAGCTACACAGGTACAGGCCCATATAAAGTTTGCAAATGAACATCTGAATGATTCAGAGGATAACTGGGTGAAATTGTTGTGGTCAGACGAGACCAAAATCAAGCTCTTTGGCATCAACTCAACCCACAGTGTTTGGAGGAGGACCATGACCTAAAGAACGCTATCCCCACCATCAAACATGGAGTTGGAAACATTAGGCTTTGGGGTGTTTTTCTGCTAAGGGGACAGGACAACTTCACTGCATCAAAAAGGATGTTGGACGAGGCCATGTAGCATCAAATCTTGGGGGAGAACCTCCTTCCCTCAGCCAATGGGGCGTGGATGGGTATTCAAGCATGACAATGACTCAAAACACACAGGCAAGGAAACAAAGGAGTGGCTAAAGAAGAAGCACATTAGGGTCATGGAGTCTCCAGACCTTAATCCCATAGAACACATGTGGAGGGAGCTGAAAGTCCGAGTAATCAAAAGTCAGCCTCGAAACCTTAACCTAAAACCTGGGGGCCAACTCCAAGAAACGGCTGACCTGATTGCCAACAAGGGTTTTGCCACCAAGTACTAAGTCATGTTTTGTGAAGGGGTCAAATGCTTATTTCACTCATTAAAATGTAAATCAATTTATAACTTTTTTTAAATGTGTTTTTCTGGATTTTTTTGTTGCTATTCTGTCTCTCACTGTTAAAATAAACCTATCATCATCAAATTATAGACTGCTCATTTCTTCGTCAGTGGGCAAACATACAAAATCAGCAGGGGATCTAATACTTTTTTCCCCTCACTGTAGGCATACATTTAACCCTTTGATCACCCCTGATGTTAACCCCTTCCCTGCCAGTGTCATTAGTACAATGACAGTGCATATTTTTTAGCGCTGATCACTGAATTTATGTCACTGGGTCCCCAAAAAGTGTCAGAAGTGTCCGATGTCCAATTTGTCCCCACAATATCGCAGTCCCACTATAAGTCGCTGATCGCTGCCATTACTAATAAAAAAAAAAATATCCCATGGTTTGTAAACGCATAACTTTTGCACAAACCAATAAATATTGGGAATTTTTTAACCAAAAAAATATGTTCCAGAATACATATTGGCCTAAATTTGTGAATACTTGTTTTTATTGGGTGGGTTTTATAGCAGAAAGCAAAAAATAGTTTTTTTTTCAAAATGGTCGGTCTTTTTTTGTATACAGCACAAAAAAAAAAAAAAGCAGCAGAGGTGATCAAATACTACCAAAAGAAAGCTCAATTTGTGAGGGGGAAAAAAAAAACACAAAAATTGTATTTGGGTACAGTGTTGCACGGCCACACAATTACCAGTTAAAGCAACAGTGCAGTATCGCAAAAACAAGTTACTCTTACCGGTAACATCCTTTTCCAGGAGTCTTTCAAAACAGCCACCATAGAGAGACCTTGGCTCCTCCCATCTCAGGAAACACCGACTTATACTGCAAGATTTAAGCCTCACGTCCCACCGACTCTTCAAGAGTACCTCCAGCCAGCTGTGGAGACACAAGAATACGTCAAGCTAACCTTTATCTTACCTGACAGTCTCATGTGATAAGCGGTCAAGGATAGCCAACAATTTGGGTGGGTACCGGTGAAGTCTTGAAAAACTCCTGGAAAAGGATGTTACTGGTAATGCACGATCGGACTATCCGGCGAACAATCCGCCCGTGTGTGGGCTCCGGTGGACTTTCTTTCCAAAAGTCCGGGGGACTTAGAAAGAAGTTTTGACTCAAAATTGTCCGCCGGACAATCCGTCCGTCTGAGTGCTAGTCCGCCGGACTTTTGAAATGAACGGCCTTGCCCACACGAGAAAAGTCCATTCATTTTGAACGTGGCTCCAGGTAGACGGGACTAGCGAAAGTAGTCAATGTCGTCGCCCTTTATCGGCGAGATTGACACCTTGCTAGCCCCGTCACCTAGTATAGATTTAAAGGGGAAGCCCTACGCCAAAAAACGGCATGGGGTCCCCCCAAAGTCCATAGCAGACCCTTATCCTAGCACGCAGCCTGGCCGGTCAGGAAAGGGGGTGGGGACGAGCGAGCACCCCCTGCCCCCGAGCCATACCAGGCCACGTGCCCTCAACATGGGTGGGTGCTTTGGGGAAGGGGGGCCCCACCTTAAAGCACCTTGTTCCCATGTTGATGAGGACAAGGGCCTCTTCACGACAACCCTGGCCGTTGGTTGTTGGGGTCTGTGGGCAAGGGGCTTATATGAATCCGGGAGCCCCCTTTAATAATACTGGCCCCCCACCCTATGTGAATGAGTATGGGGTATGATGTACCCCTACCCATTCACCTGGTGAAAAAAGTGTAATTAAAAAAAACAAAACACAAGTTTTTAAAATAATTTATTTATTAGACAGCTCCAGTGGTGTTCTCTTCTTCTGTCTTGGGGGTCTTCTCGCCAGACTCCTCCGCTATCTTCTGCTCTTTTGCTAGCTCTTTTACTAGCGGAGGAGCCTGGCTTTCTTCTTAGTCATCGCCGCTGCCTGGGGGTCTTCAGACTTTGGGGTCTTGTCCCGCTCTTCGGTTCTTCTTGCCGGGCCTCCGGTGGCAGCGACAGAAGACCAGGCCAACGCTAGTAAAAGAGCTATAAGAAGATAGCGGAAGCCCGGCAAAAAGACCCAAAGAGCGGGACAAGACTCCCGAAGTCGAAAGAAGACCCCTGGATGGCGGCGACGATGAAGAAGAAAGCCGGGCTCCTCCGCTAGTAAGAGAGCTGGCAAAAGAGCAGAAGATAGCAGAGGAGTCCCCCCTTCCTCAAAGCAGCCCCCATGTTGAGGGCACGCGGCCTGGTATGGCTCAGGGGGGGCACTTGCTGGTCCTCACCCCCTTTCCTGACAGACCGGGCTGTGTGCTTGGATAAGGGTCTGTTATGAACTTTGGGGGGACCCCCACGCCATTTTTTCGGCGTAGGACTTCCCCTTTAAATCCATACCGGATTGTCCGGCGGGATAGTCCGATCATGTGTACGCGGCATTAGAGTAACTCAGTTTTTCCCGTTTATCTTTCAGGACAGCCACCATAGAGAGGATAAGCGAGCACCTTACATTAGGGTGGGACTACTGCCTGCAGCACTTCAAAGGCCAAAGGTCTGATCTTTGGCTAATAGCAGGTCTAACCTGTAGTGCTTCACGAGCGTGGCAAAGCTGGACCACGTTGCAGCTCTACAGATCTGCTCTGGAGAAGCACCAGCCCACTCTGCTTGAGAATTCGCCATTGCCTTGGTGGAATGTGCCTTAATACACTCCAAGGGCTCCAACCCCCCGACCACATAGTCCTGAATAATGGCCAACCTCAACCATCTGGCTATTGTACGTTTAGATGCTCTGGACCCTTTCCTAGCCCCTGAAAATAACACAAAAATGAATCTGATTTCCAAAACGGTTTTGTACCAAGTACTGAAGGACGCACCTTCAGACGTCCAATTTATGAAAAATATGTTCCTGTTCCCTCACAGTACTTGAACAGAAGATAGGCAAAATAATTTCCTGGCCTCTATGAAACTTAGAGACGACCTTTGGCAAAAAGGCCGATCCATTTTAAAAATAACACGGTCCGGGAAAATCTGTTAAAAAAAAAAAAAAAAAAAAAAAAAAGGTGCCCTAATGGAGAGGGCTTCGAGCTCACTAACCCTCCTTGCCCTAGTGATCGCCCCCAAAAACTCGGTCTTGAGAGTGACCAATTTTAACTCACAGAACCCCAGCGGCTCAAATGGCTACCCAGTGAGGGCCTGTAACACTAAGGAGAGATCCCATATGGGGAAGGGAGGGTTCTGACTGGTCTCTGCCTACAGCTTTAAAAAACCTGGCTATCCATGGATCTGTTGCAAGTGGCTTTTCCAGGAATACACTCAAGGCGGATACCTGTCCTTTCAAAGTGCTAAAGGCTAACTCCCTTGTCTGCCCCTGATTGCAGAAATTCCAACACTGCTACTGAGCTGTGTACGTCGAAGGAGCTTTCTGTGCACCAGCTATTGAAGCGTCTCCACACCTTTAGGTAGATAGTTTGCGTCTCCTTTTTTCTGTAACTTAAGTGAGTCGCCACTAAACAATACTAGAAACCCTTGCCACCCAGCATTTCCTTCTCAGTAGCCAGGCTTCAAGATTCCACCAATCCACCTGGGGACAACAGATCACCCCTGAGAAATAAGACCCTCCTGGATAGGCAGAATCCAGGGAGGTTCCAAGGTCAGGTCCTTCATGATGGAGAACCACAGCCTCCTGGGCCAGTGTGACACGAATAGAATCAGAGTTGTGTTTTTTGACTGAAATTTTCTCAATACTGCTGGTACAGTAGGGTGGAAGGCATAACACCTGGAGAACTGCCAGCTCTGAGCCAGTGCGTCCACTCCGATCCCCCCCCCCCCATCTGCTCAGGGAGAAGAAGAGGCACGCCTTTGTGTTCTCCCTCGAAGCAAAGAGGTCCACGCATGGCAATGCCCACTTTTGAGTGACCATCTCAAAGACGTCCTGGTTCAAAACCCAGTCACCCTCTCTCCGCATTTTCCTGCTGAGAGTCTGCTACCTGGTTCTGTTCCCCCTCCAAATGTACCACTGAGAAGGATAGAACGTTGGCTTTGGCCCACTTGAGGATGGTTTCAACCAGGAGCCACAGGGATGGCACCCCCTTGACTGTTAATATAGACCACCGCTGAGGAGCTGTCAGAGCGGACCCGCACGTGCTGTCCCTGGAGTTCTCTCTGAAAGGCTCAGAGTGCCAAGGCTATTGCTCTCAGTTCAAGGACTTCTTTGCATCCTCGCTCACCCAGGTACCTTGCACCATCTGGGAATCTAGGTGTGCCCTCCAACCCGTGCCACACGCATCAGACGTGACAGTCCTGGAGACTGGTAGGACCCATTCCAGACCTTGTGACAGATTTGCCGCCTTTCTCCAATACCAAACAGACCTCTTGACTTGACTCGGCACAAATATCCGGGAGTCCAGGGACCCCTTACTGTGGTCCCAAACCCCCAGAATGAACAGTTGCAAAGGAAAAAAAATGCAGCCCTGCCCACTGCACTGCCGGGAGCGTGAATGTTAGTAAGCCCAAAGCTGACATAGCTCATCTTATTGAAACCTGACGGCTGCCCTTGATACACAACATTGCACTGTCCACCTTCTGGATCTTCTCTAAGAGAAGGAAGGCATTCTGCTTTATTGAATCCAACACGTAGCCCAAGAAGGTGACCTATTAGGATGGAACCAAATTGGATTTCTCCAGGTTCAAGAGCCACCCCCAACTTTCTAGGATGTCTCTTGCCACCTGCAGATCCTGGGACAACTGCTCGGTGGAAGAAGTGCCTTCACCGAGTAGACAGAGTCCATTCTGAACCTCCTGTAGGTCACAGATGTTCAGAGGCTTCAGGTTCTGGATAAGCCTCAACTTTCCCGAAGGCTTGCGGACCACAAAGATATGGTAATAGAAGCCTCTGCTGGTCTCTGCTTTTGGGACTCATACCACCACCTCCTATTCCCCCAACTCCTGTAGGTAGGATAGAAGAGATGACGAATTTCCTGCGCACTTTGGCAGCTTGGTGACCAGAAGTCTGAGCGGGGGAGGTTTTGAAATCTCCAGCCGGTATCCTCTTCTTATGATCCCTTATGAACACAAACTGGTTGGAGGTGATCATCTCCCACTGTGGAAGGAAGGCACCCAACCTTCCTCCCACCGTGGTTAATCCCACATTGGGTCTTCTTGGGCTGTTGAGGGCAAAAAAAAAAAATCCCCCCCCCCCCCCAAGCGCTTTGCCCTTCTTTCCCTAAACCTTTTTCTGCCAATCAGGTTTTGGGGCTTCAAATGTCCTCTGATGGCAAGATTGTTTTAGTCTGCTCTCCATATTTCCTTTTAATGGGAAAGGCCTTTTTCTTGTCGACCATCCAATCCAAGAATGGCCTCCAAACCTGGCCCAAACAACAAATCCCCTGTGAGTGGAATCACACAGATCTTGACCTTGGACTACCACGTCTTAAGCCATAGGATCCCCCCTTGCTGAATTGGTCAGGGCTGGGGATCTTGCATACATGCACACCGATTCAGTCGAGGTGTTCGCAATGTATGCCACCCCTTTAAGGAGCATGGGGAAAGAAGTCAGGGTAGTTTCTTTTGGCATTCCTGTTACAATGTGTGCCCTAATCTGTGTCAACGAATATTCCATGTTGCGGGCCACCACTGTGGCTGCCATGGTGGGCTTGAGGTTTCCCAATGACAAGTCCCAGGATTTCTTCAAGAGCGAGTCCGTCCTCTTGTCCATGGGAACTAAAAACACCCCCATGTCCTCAAAGACCAGGTCAGTATGCCTGGAGACCTGTGAAAAGGCTGCGTCTAGTTTAGGCGATTTATTCCAGACAAGCGCTAACTCTTCCTCTGCGTTTCAGAGCCCTTGAAACTAAGGTTTCCTTTTGGGGTCTTGCCACTCCCTCTTGATGGCATCGACCAAGATGTGCACGTGGTCGTGGAGCGACAGCTTCCCCTTTTCCTCCTGGATTCCTAAAGTGGTATGAATAGCTCCTAAGAGTGGGAAAGTTTGTATTGAGAGGTTCTTGTGGATTCCCCATCCACCCCCTCTCCCTCAGAGTCTGAAAAGTGACTGTGCGGCTCTTCCTCAATTTCCGCTCTGGAGCCCCCTGGCATCTCTCCACTGATGAATGGAGCATCTGCTGAGCTTAGTGCAATGCTCTGCTGCACCACTGGCAGAGGATTAACCTGGGGCTGTGGCATCTGAAAGCTAGAAAAGAGTGTGTTTTAAAAGACTGGAAGGTGCTAAAATGCTCCTTGATCATACATTGTTCTGACTGCTCCCTCACTAACCCCTCAATGCACTCCTTACAGAGTGCCTTGGTCCAAGATTCCCCCATCGTGGCTCTGCATGAAGGACATTTCTTCTTGTAGCTGTGGGGTGCCTTGACTTTACCCGTGGCCTAGCTCTGAAATACAGACCCAAGAAAGAGCAGCCATAAATGCCTGTACTGACCACCAGCGCTTAACACAGGACACCAGGGGACCAAGATGCACACCTCCATCCCCATGGAGCTTTCAGGACAGGGTAAGGGAACACCACCCCAGGGTTCCTCTTACCTTTGAGTGGCTGGTACTGGAGTCTCAAGGAGCTGCTTCGTGAAGCCTCCACTTTCGACATTTCTGAGGATTGGTGGTCTCTCCTGCCTCCGAACGCTGTCCCCACAGCAGAAACAAGGCGGCACCAGCCCGACTCCTGGCCTTTCAGATCCTGCAGCCGTAACCGGAAGCCACGGGTCCAGTGGAAATGCCTGCCCCCCCCGGATCTAACATCACCCGTCATCTGACCCAGCTCCCAGAGCTCCATCGCTGGCTGCAAAGTGCAGGACGGCCTCTCTGCACTTCCACAAATCCTCCACCTGGGCAGAAGAAAGCTGATCCCCCCAGACTTTCTGCTTCCCCAAGAAAAGCTGGGGCACGCATAAGATGCAGTCAACCGGGTACCTTCCAGGCTCCCTAGCCTACCAGACGAGAGAGAGAGAGAGACCCTCGCCCACCCCCCAGGAAACAATCAGCCTCAGTCTCCCCGGCCCCTTAGCGGTGTCTCCCCGCCAGAGGAAATACTGGAACCGAGTGTGGCTTAAACATTGCAGTATAAGGCAGCATTTCTTTAGATAGGAGGAGCTAAGGTCTCTCTATGGTGGCTGTCCTGAAAGACGAACAGGGGAAAAAGGATTTTTCCATTAAGGAGAGAATGGGAGAACCTCTTTAAATTCCCCCTTCCCCAACCATCCACACGGACCTTCTTTGTGCTCCCACACCATTCTATTCGCAGGCAGTTCTAACCTGGTATAAGCTCCATGTCAAATGGTGTCAGAACCGGCACAAAGTTGATCTTACCCCCTTCCTCATGTGACAGTAATCACATGCCCTACACATACCCAAAGGCACCCAGTATATCATCAGATCCTACAGATCAATGGGCTAGAGGGAAGGTAAATATAAATGGGCTTTCAAGAAAATGTCACTTTATCCTATATTAGCATTCATATACAGTATAGCGTATAATCAGTGCAGGAATGTGCCTGCAGTGCAGTTTACAATAACTAGCATATGAATCACATCAGTCATACTTCTTCCTCATTTTGTCAGGCTTTACAATGAAAACAGCAAGATGAAGGCCTTTTAGAGGCCGTATTCCTGGAAAAGAGCACAATCCAACAGATGTGTGCAGCCTGAACTCCCTCTGCGATCTAAGAAACCTGCAAAATCGTTTATCCTAACGGTAGAAAAAAAAAGCATTTTGACAGACCAAATAAATGCGTTTATCAGCAGTTCCCAACATACGTGTATTTCACTTTCAGCCGAGTCATTGTAGTAACTTAGGAGAGTTTTCCTTTCAAATTTTAAAGGGGTTCACCTTTATGGATTTGTACCCCTTGACTTTTTTTGATAGACATTTGTGTTTGTTGGAACGTTCCCACTTTATTAGCTGTAATTAAAAAGGATTTCACAGAGATTGTTACCATTTGATCAAAAAACAAATTTACATTTATAAGAACATTGCTACAGGGCCCCATGCATAAAACAGAGCGACAGGCAATCTTAGCATAACCCCACAGAAAGGATTTCAGTCTTGTGGACTGGGCAATCCAAACAGGCACCCCAAAAAGGCATTCATGAAAATTTTTCTTTTTCTAGTCTGAACAAAAGACCGAGCAGCCCGAGATCCCTCCCCTTCTAGAACATAGCTGTAAATTCCAAAAGAGCAACTTCATAGGCATCCGGCTTGAGTAAACAAGGTATAAGAGCTTAGGCTTAGCCATAAGCCATTCTGCTGGCCAATATGTAGCAGGTAAATAATAAACAAGACGTCTGTAAATACATTGTACTCAGTCAGGGCTGATATCAACTAAAGCTGGCTATGGGTGGTTTGAATCTCAGCCGGTTTAGCAGGGACCAGAGAAGATATGAGCCATCTATGGGCAGGCTGAATGTACCAAAGTCGATTCATTGATCAACTTGGGAACAACCAGCATCCTACAATTTTGCCATGCGATTGCCAGCCGTTCTAGACACCAGCAATAATCACTGCGTTTTTCCAGCAGGAACAGCTCTCCCAGACAGACTGTGTTGATGGGGAAATCAAGCAATTTTCTTTTCTGCAACTCCTGGTTGCAGGAAAGAAAATCACCTCATCTATGGCCCGCTAAAAGCATTTGTAACCCCCCCCCCCAAAAAAAAAAAAATGTTTATTCTTGTCCCCTTAAAAACATGAACAAGCACAGTGCTTGTGCTGTGTAATTTGCCCCCTTCCATCACCTAAAAAAAACCTGGCTGATCCTGCCTGGCTATACACAGCCCCCTGTAAACTGACCATGGTTTATCGTGGCTGCTGAGCCCTGATACCGTGGTCAGTTTACATGCCTCCTTCACCCGCAGCTCTCCCCCGTCCTCTCCTCTCTCCCCTCCCTGCCTGTCAGCTAGTCTGTGCCACTATGCTCTCCGCCCCATCCCTTCCTGCTGCTAACATAACTGTACAAACATCCTATTCACTTTGTTAGCCAACATTATCTATCCTAGTGCCTGTGCTGCAAAATTTATTTGCACCATATTGAATTATAAACCCTTAATTTCAGATGGATGCGGTCCTTTGTATTTATACCATCCAACACTGTGGTCCCCTGGCATGTTCTCTGGTGGCACCCTTGATCTGGTTCGGGTCATTCCCGCCTCAGCTCTGGATCTGACATTTTATTGGGGATCCCTTCTCTCAACCCTCCATCACATGAGCAAACATACATCTTATGAGCTGATGTGTGAGTATTAGATTTCAGAAATAACTAAACAGGGAATTTTGTATTCTTCCCCCCTCCCCTTTGGGTTGATGGGTTTATTATATTTATACTTATATTAAATATACCTGGCTTTTTTGTACCTACAGTGAATGTTTGCATCCATACTCCTGATGAGTGAACATGAGCCAAGACCGTTCAGCTGTTACTCTTTAAATTCAACATATATAAATGGGTATTTAAAGTAATGTCCCCCCCCCCCCCTGCAAAAATTAAAAGCCAGCAGCTACATATACTGCAGCTGCTGGCTTTTAGAAATAGGACACTTACCTGTCCTGGAGTGCAGCGACGTCAGCACAGCTGCTGATGTGTCCATCAGCTGTCTGGTGCATGCAGCCACCATTGCAGGTAAGGGATCCCGGCAGTGTAGCCTTACGGCTTCACGCCAGGAACCCTACTGCGCATGTGCAAGGCTACGCTCCTCTCTGCCACTGGCTCGGTGGCAGAGGGAGCCAAGCGGTGACGTCATGGGCTGTGGGAACAGAATACCTGTCAAATGTGGCACATGAGCGGGGGAGGAAACAAATAAGCAGAAGTTCCACTTTTGGGTGGAATTCCGCTTTAATATCAACTTATCTGTATATAGCTATGTTTATATTTTGGAAAATGTATCATGCAGCTCTATCTGTATCATATGGTCTACAAAGGAACTGCGTTTGATAAATAAAGAGGTTTTAATATATACATACGTCCTACACAATTTTATATTTAGCAGCAGCATACCTCATTTAAAGGCCCAATATTTTTCTTTTATGTTTTTATTCACGTAATCAGGGATGGACTGCGGGTGACGTCACGTCATCTCCGTCCGGAGATCCGTCGGATGGAGATCACGTGACTTCACCCGCAGTCATTGTTCATTTTAATGATCGTATGAAGCTTCGTTATTGTAAGTGTGTTTTTTTATGTATATTCATCATTTTTTTTTTTTTTTTTAATTATTAATCTTTATTAAATTTTCACATTTATACAGACCACATTTTAAAATAACATTATCAGGGTTCAAATACCTCTTTCTTCCCTTCCGAGATCTGAGTTTTAGAGTTCTAGAAAGGGAAGGGGGACATGAAGATACATCCATACATCGCATATAATTAGCAAAAAAAAACAAAAGCACATTATCTAAACAGTACCATATCCCCCCTTCTCCTACCATCACTATTTTTGCAGTTCCTACGTTTTTCCTATTGTTCTAACCCCACCCCTCCCTCCCATCCCTTCTATCAACCCCGCCCCCCCTCCCCTCCCCTCTTATATATATATTGGTGCTTTTATCCTACAGTATAGCATAAATGTGTTATAATAATTCCCGAACCTTTAATGTACCCTACCCTACTCCTTCCCATTACCCATCCCCCCTCCCCTCTTCCCTTTCCTATCATGGTTTAAACTGGGGTATGCATCACTTCTATCCACTCTCGCCAGTTCCTATTAAACTCCTTTAGGTTATTTCGTTTTGCATATACTGCCCTCTCCTTACATAGATAGTCATTTACCGCCCTTGTCCAATCCTCTACTGTAGGGGGTAGCTTTGATTGCCATCTCCTAGCTATCATCCTTCTAGCTTGAAATAAACATCTTAGGATTGCCGTTGTTATTCCCTTCCTTTCTACTTCCTCCTCTCTGTAGCCTAAAATGCACACTATGGGATTTAACTCTATTACCGTCCCAAAAACCCTACTTATTATCTTTACCACTCCTTCCCAGTATCTAAATAATTTGGGACATTTCCAAAGCATGTGCATTAAATTCCCTGACCCCCCACACCTGGGGCAAAAGTCATCTGTTCTCTTACCAAATTTAAATAATTTCTGGGGAGTATAGTATGCTCTATTAATTACCATTAAATGGGAAATCCTCTGAGGAGGAGAGACCGAGACCTTTGGGCATGCCGCTAGGATATTTTTCCACTGTGCTCGTGTTATATTACCTAGGTCCTGCTCCCATTTCCCTTTCTCAACCCTCCCTTTCCTCTCACTATTAATCTGTTCCCCCAGCTGGGCATAGAATTTAGATATTAATCCTTTAGTGGGTCCTGCTTGTGCTACTGGGTATAGCAAGGGCATTTCCTCCCATGTTAATAACAGGTTTCCAAACTGGGTCCTTAAAGCATGCCTCACTTGTATATAGGCATAGAATGAATTTTGTGATATCTTAAATTCTCTTTGCAGCTGGTCAAAGGATTTAATACCCCTGCCGCCATATAAATGGCTTAGCCTTACAATGCCACATTTTTCCCAATCTGCAATTTTTCCAACCCGCCATATTTCCTGTAGCTTCTTATTGTTCCATAGAGGCGTATACTTTGTTATTTCACTATATCCCATTTTTTTTTTAACTGTACCCCATAGCTTTAACATCATTTTTACTGTAGGGCATCTACACTGGAATGAGTCCGCTTCCAGGGTCTCAATCAGGGTACTATGTGGGGAGCCTGTTAATACTAATCTCCCATTTGGGGTTCCTCCGTTCTTCTCATCGATCCCCCCTAGCTGTTGTAATTGGGACGCCCAAAAGTAGCACTCTGGATAAGGGACCGCGAATCCTCCTTCCTCTCCCGGTAGCTGAAGCATCCGCAATTTCAATCTAGCCTGTCCTCCCCTCCATATTAACTCCCTAAACAGCATCTCGATTTTATCAAACCAACTTTTATTAATCCATATTGGGGCATTGTGTAATATGTATAAAAGTTGGGGCATCCATATCATTTTTATCAGATTGCATCTGCCAGCGACCGAGAGAGGCAATCGTTTCCATATAGCAATTTTTTGTTTAAACTTAGCCAGTAGTGGGACTAAGTTATAACTTATATATTGCTTAGGATCCCTTGACAAGGTTACTCCCAGATATTTCAACTTATCCACCATTGGCATTTGGGGGGTTCCCAGGGCCGTTTGCTGACCAATTGGGTCCAAAGGGAGACATTCCGATTTTTCCCAATTTATCTCCAGCCCAGTGAAGCCTCCAAACCCTTGCACCAGTTCCATTGCCCTTGGTAGTGAGTATCTCATATCCCCTAAGAACAATAGGATATCGTCTGCATAAAGTGAGATTTTTTCCTCTCCAGTTTTTCTTACAAAGCCGACAATATCCCGGTTTGCTCTAATTGCACATGCCAGGGGCTCTATGGCCAATGCAAAGAGCAGGGGTGATAATGGGCACCCCTGCCTCGTCCCTCTCCCCAACTCTATTTTCCCGGATAACTCGTTATTAACTTTTAGTCTCGCACTAGGTTTGTCATATAGCATCCTAATCCATCTTATAAAGGAAGGACCCAGGCCAAATTTCTCCAAAACTTTCCATATATATCCCCATTCTACGCTATCAAATGCTTTCCTTACATCCAATGCCACCACTGCACCCGGAGTATCGTTATCCATTGGGACCTGCAAGTTCAAAAAGGCTCTTCTAATATTTATACTCGTTGACCTGTTGGCTATAAACCCTGTTTGGTCCATATGGACCAATCTTGCTATGACTCGATTAAGCCTAGTCGCTAAAACCTTGGCCAATATCTTTGTATCAGTACACAGAAGAGAGATTGGCCTATACGCTGCAACATCTAAGGCGTCCTTCCCTTCTTTGTACAACAGGGTTATAACCGCCTCCATCATTGATGGGGGCAATTTACCCTCCCCATATGCTCCTCTTAACATCTCCAGAAGTTCAGGAATCAGTATCTCGCCAAAGTTTTTATAAACTTCAATCGGTAGTCCATCCGGCCCAGGCGATTTCTGATTTGGCATACTCGCAACTGCTTCCCGAAGTTCTTTCAAAGTTATTGGGGCTTCCAGTTCCTCTCTTTCTTCTTGTTTCAGACATGGTACCTCTAATTGACCTAAAAATGCTTCCATTTGTTCATCCATCCCTACTTTTTGTGCAGTATATAGGTTTTTATAATATCCTTCAAATGCTTGGGAAATACTCCCCGTTTCTGTTATAACCTTTCCCTCAGATATCCTAATCGCCGAGATTGAGGAAGGACCCGAGTTATTCTTCACCAGTTGTGCCAACATTTTTCCCACGCTTTCCCCTTCCGCGAAGGAGGCTTGGCGTTGGAACATATGCTGAATCTCTGCTTTCTTTAGGGCTAATAACCTAAGTTCTTCTTGTTTATCTAACCAGATTTTTTCTTTGCCCTGCGTGGGGTCCCTAATAAAATCTCTTTCAGCCTCTGACACTTCTCTCCCTATTTGTACCTCCTGTTCCCTAGATTTCCTGTTTATTTTTGCTATTGATTGGATCATAAGGCCCCTTAAGAAAGCTTTCAGAGTGTCCCACAAGATCCCCGATGTTACTGTACCCCGGTTATTTTTTAGAAATTCTTTTAATTCCCACTGAATTCTCTCAGGGCATTCTTCTGTCTCTTTTTTTATCAGTTCTAGCCAGAGCGGGTTCACTTTCCACAACCTCTGTACCTTACGTTCTCTCATTTTTAATACTGCTATCACTGGGGAGTGATCTGAAATCCCCCTGGGCTGATATTCAACCTTTTCCACCATTTGTAAGGCCAGGTCATTCCCCAGTATCATATCAATCCTGGATAACGTAGTATGTGTGGACGAGTAGCAACTATACTGCCGAACTCCCGGGTTCCCAGTTCTCCATAAATCCCATAATCCTACTTCTTCCAGGTACTGTCCCAACCTCCCCTGCCAAGCTGGTTCCGCCAGTGTTTTTTCTGGGAATCTATCAATTTTAATATCCAATACCGTGTTGAAATCCCCTACTATTATTATAGGGACACCGTCTATCCCCACTAAAAATTCCTGTAATTTAAAAAGCACTTCCATTTTAAATGGTGGGGGGATGTAGATGTTTGCCAGCATACATTCCCTATTTTCAATTAGGCACTGTAAGAAAATGTATCTGCCTTTTTCATCCAGGCTAACCCGTTTGCATACAAAATTCACCCCCGTTTTTACCAAGACACTCACCCCTCTGCTATATGTCGAATAAACAGAGTGATATTGAAATTGATATTTTCTGCTCTGTAGCCGGTATATTGTATCTCTATTTAAATGGGTCTCCTGTATGCAGAGCAACTCTACTCCACATCCCTCCAACAAGGATAGCACAGCTTTTTGTTTCAGCCGCGTCCCCAGACCCCTCACATTCCAGGAGCCTATCTTAATTTTACCATCCTGCATAACCATAAAAAAATATAGAGGAGAAAAAGAAAAAAAAAAGAAAAACCTAAGGTAGTAAAGAAAGAGAGCGAAATAACCAGTCTACTGATGACACTATTAAGAACCATTTGTCTCCCAGTACCCACCAACTCCCCTCTAACTTCTTTTATTACCTTATACCACACTTCCCATATATTACTCCCTTGTATAATAACAAATTTATTAGGCGTCACCATTAACTCGTATGTTATGTGTCTTTGAATATACATTATACTGTATGATCGTTTATTACCATTTTCCCCCTTGTGATCAATAAATTTTCCTTGTTTTTTACCACCCCTAGTTTTACCACCCCACAGTTTGTGTCCTTTTTTGCTTTGAATTATTTCCTGTACTACCTTTATTAGTGCATACTTATATTTTTTTTCCCCCTTCAACCTCCCCCCTATTTTCCCTACTACACCCACCCCCTCTCCCCCCTTTCTACCTCCCTTCCGCCCCTCCCCCACCTTCCTAGGTGTTACCCTAGGGGCTATTAGTGACCTTATACCACTCTCTTCACAACCTATTTACCACCCTCACCTAGTGCGCTCGCCGTGTATTACCTCCCTCCCACCCCCCTCCCATACAGACACAGACAGCTCACACCCAAAAAAAAAAAAAAAAACACACATACTTCATCCCCCCCTCTCCTTCTATCTTCCCATCCCACTCAGTACTAGAAACCCCAGCAACTACAACTTTTCTTTATTTTCTTCTATCCATTTTTCCACTTCTATCGGGGAACTAAAAACCTGAGTATGCCCTAGTGCATTAATCCGTAACTTTGCAGGATAAAGCAGAGCATACGGCACCCTGAGCTTCTGTAACCTGCGTTTCACCTGGAGGAACTCTACCCTTTTTCTCTGAAGTTCTGGGGAAAAATCAGAGTATAATGAAATTCTAACACCCTTATACAATACATTCCCCATTTCCCTTGCCTTCCGTAATAATACCACTTTATCTTTATAGTTCAATAACTTCATTAATAATGGCCTAGGACGGCCCCCCTCCAATGGTGCTCTAAAGGGTACCCTATGTGCCCTCTCTATTGAGAACGCTGTTGAAAAAACATCCCTCCCAAACAGTTCAACCAGAAGGTGCTCCATAAATTCAGCAGGGTTTACACCCTCACTTTTTTCCGGAAGTCCCACTACTCGCACATTGTCCCTCCTGAGCCTATTTTCCATTTCGTCCATTCTTGTTCTATATCCGCCGAACTGCTCCTTCAGGCTTTCTATTTCTTTAATTAGGAATGTTGTATCGTCTTCCAATCTGCTGGTCCTTAACTCAAGTTCTGTCGTCCTTTCCACCACTTTCTGTAGGTCTTGCCTTGCCAGCATTAGATCTTCCTTCACTCCCTTCATTTGATTACAGAGTTCTTTCAGTGAGATGTTACATGCGTTTACGGCCAGTAACACATCCTTAATTGTTGGCTCTTTTTCAACCGGAGGAGAGTCACCCGTTGTGACCTCCATATTCTGTTCCCCTGCACCCGCTTTTTTATTAACTGGGCATTTGGACACTGCTCCGGCCTGTGTATTAATGTTAATGTTCGATTGACCCATGCTTTTCCTTTCAGATATTTCTCCATGCTGCCCCTTTGTCTGCCCTTTTTTTGGAGGGGTCTGTGATGACTGTGCAGGGTTATGAGCATATTGTTCTAATTTAGCTGCTGTGGTAGACTGTTGCGAACTTTTTTCCCCTTTTTCCTTTGCAGAGCGCAAGTGCTGCATCTTAATTTCCTTTTCTCACCCCCTTCCACAGAACAGTCCTGGATATATCGTATTTTAATATATTTTTAACTTTAACTTTTTAACCCAGCCGCCCCTCGCTCAGTTGATTACTTAGTGCAATATTAACCGTCTCTTATAACCAGTTCTCCAGTATTCACTTCATGTATCACCAAAACTTCCTGTTTTAATGCTTCACAGCAGACATTTATTTGCACACACTTAGTTCAGATACCGTTCAACCAATTGATTTTTAGAGCAGTCACCATCCCTCAGTTAATCAATAAATGCGATACTGATCTTATCTTATAGTTAGTCAGTCCACAAGCACTCCGTTCACATATCACAGACTTCCTGGTTCGTTGCTTACAGACGTTCGTTTTTTACAGCAGGCACTTCTTTACTTATACTGCATGGGTTATCATTCGTTCGTCTTAAAGCACAAAACGGATCAATGAATTCCAAGGGACAATAAGCTATAGGTCCTTCTCACCCCCGGCCGGCGCCCTCTTGTTTACTTGTTACCAGTTCTCAGGCATCGCTATGCCCACAACTTGCTCTGCTAGACCTCCACCTGCTATGCCCCTCACACCTCCGCCTTCTTCCCCCCCCCCCCCGCAGTCCTGCCGCTTACCTCCTTCCTCCTATCGCGGCTTACTGGAGAGCGGGAGGGCCTCTTGGTGTCCACAGTGTGCGGCGTCTCTTCGGCAGGGTTCAAAAGCGTTCGGCTTGGTCGGGGGTACTCGTGCTTCTTTGGCCGTGCTCGCTGGGGTTCAAGACCCGGAAGTAAGCGTGGATCTCCGAGGGTTCAAAAGCGTTCGGCTTGGTCGGGGGTACTCGTGCTTCTTTGGCCGTGCTCGCTGGGGTTCAAGACCCGGAAGTAAGCGTGGATCTCCGAGGGCTCGGCACGATCGTACAGTAATGCGCTGTCACTCCTCCTCCCGTCCAGCTTCAATGTACAGCTCCAGCCCACCGCACGCTACGTCCGACCGAGGCACTAAGCGCTCCAGGCTCTCATCAAGGGGGTCTGGGAGAGAGTCACACACGGCGTCTCACATCTCTCACTCACTCCATCTTGCACATCCGGTCACGCCCCGTCGGGTATATTCATCATTAAAACGTTTTTCTATGGAGAGCACTATGGCCTGTCTTTCTATCCACATGGTCTGAGGAAATGTGAATACTGCTATATACCGATCCAGTGTGGGTATTCCACAAAGGTGTCAGTTCATTTGACTCTGAATGGGAGAAAGCTGTGTTTTCGTTTGTGAACCGGCCAGACATTGTCTGAGAGGAGTGCAGCGATTGGATGAGTTGATAAGCATTCGTTGATATTTAAGTGCATACGACCCTCTGTAATTTAAAGGGTCCATACGATGAGGTGCGCAGCCAATTTTACCATTGGTGGTGGTCCCCCCCCTTGGCACCAAGTCACTTTATGCATGAACTGACTGTATACCACTGAAGATTCCTCACGTGGACTTTTTGACACAAAAGCTATCTTTGGACTTTTAATTTTAATATGTTAGTAATCATTTTATTTTGGTTAGAGCGCTGTACCATCTGTTTGATATATTGTATTTTGGGATTTGGTAATTGATCCTTGGTGTTCAGCAGCTTTTCGTAAAGGGGTTGTACTGCGCTGATATTTTCTGTATTTAGATCTGTAAAACACAGCCATGCCCCCCACAGCAACACGCCCCTAGGACACACTTAACCCCTACACTGCCACCCCCTGCTTAACCCCTTCACTGCCAGTGTCATTTACACAGGAATTAGTTCATTTGTATAGCACTGATTGCTGTATAAATTACAATGGTCCCAAAAATGTGTCAAAAATGTCCAATGTGTCCACCCTAATGTCGCAGTCATGATAAAAATCGCTGATCACCACCATTTAAAATTTGATATAATATAATTATATATAAATATATTTATATTTGAATAAAAATGCCATAAAACTATTCCCTATTTTGTAAACGCTATAACTTTTGCACAAACCAATCAATTTTACCAAAAATATGTAGAAGAATACGCATCAGCCTAAACTGAGGAAAAAAGTTTAATATATTTTTATGGGGATATTATAGCAAAAAGTAAAAAATAATGATTTTTTTTTCAAAATTGTTGCTCTTTTTTTTTGTTTATAGCACAAAAAATAAAAGCCGCAGGGGTGATCAAATACCACCAAAAGAAATCTCTATTTGTGGGAAAAAAAAAAAAAAGGATGTCAATTTTGTTTGGGAGCCACGTCGCACGACCATCCAGTTGTCAGTTAAAGCGACGCAGTCCTGAATCGGAAAAAGTGCTCTGGTCAGGAAGGGGGTAAATTCTTCTGGGGCTGAAGTGGTTATCTCCATTAGAGCACTTTCACACTGAGGCTCTTTACAGGTGCTATAGAGCTAAAAAACAGTGCCTGTAAAGAGCCTCTCCTGTGTCTCCACTGTGAAAGCCTGAGTGCTTTCACACTGGATTGGTGCGCTTGCAGGACAGTAAAAAACAAAAAAAAAAAAGTCCTGCAAGCCGCATCTTTTCAGCGCTGTAGGAGCAGTGTATTCACTGCTCCTAAAGCATCCCTTGCCATTTAAAACAATGGGGCAGTGGCGCTAAACCGCTGGCATAGCACTGCTGCAGCAGCACTATGCCGGCAGTTTTAACCCTTTTTCGGTAGCAGGGATTAAAACCACCCGCTAGCAGCCAAATAGTGCCACTAAAATGACAGTAAAGTGCCGCTAATTATAGTGCCACTTTATCTCTGACGCCCACAATGCCCCAGTCTGAAAGTAGCTTCAGTTATTCTGCTTAAGGCTAGGTTCACACCGCTGCGATGCGGGAACGCCGCGAATCCGCGGCGTTTTCCCGCATCGCATACCTCCCGCCGGCAGTTCACACTGCCCTATGCGGACGGCTGGGGGTGTCAATGTTATGTTAATGACACCCCCAGATCCGTCGGCATATCGCAGTGCGATCTGCCGACTCGCACAGGAATCGGATCGCATGGTGTGAACCCCCATGCGATCCGATTCCGTTGCGGACCCAAAAAAGGGTCCCGTGCGAGTTTGCTGCGGGACCGCTGCGAGTTCAGCCATACTATCTGTATGGCTGAACTCGCAGCGCTACGGAGATCGGATGTGATTTGCTGTGCGAATCACATCCGGTTCTCCCCCCACAGCGGTGTGAACCCAGCCTTAAAGAGGAGTTCCAGTGTCCTGTGCAAAAAATAAGTCGGCAGCCACAAAAACCTGTAGCTGTTGACTTTTAAAAACAGCCACTCACCTGTCACACGATCCAGCGGTGTGCTCACTCGGTTGGTTTAACCTGCTATCTTCATTCCTTGGCGCTGGCATCTAAACCATGAGTACCTGGCTGTAACAGCTTGCAGCTTCACAGCTAAGTGCCCACTACGCATGCATAAGCAGCGCTGTGCAACTTGATCGGTGGATGTGGTCTTCTGGGACCTATCACGTGCCCCAGAAAACTGCAGGGAGGAGTGGGAGGGAGGAGAACTTGGGACCTGCCAATATCGGATACCCGCTCCCCTCCTGCTCCTCAAAAGTACTGATTCTTCAAGAGGAGCTATAAGCATACATGATAATCATAGGTGATACTTCACATTTAGAGAATTAAAAATAAAGAAAATATTTCTGTGAACAGTTATTTTAACCCTGCATATACAAAAATATGTTCAAAAATCATTAAACAATCCTTTTAAAGAGGAACTCCACCCTTATCATAAAAGTTACAATGAAGGCACCTTTAAAAATATTAATCTACAGCTATTTACATGGCCATAACTTTAGGACCATGTGAAGAAAACAAGACGAGGAAAAGGTCCACCTGTTCAGTGCAGCATTTATTAAATCAACATTAAGTAAAACCAAATAGGCACCCACATCTACTGTAGAGTCCGATGAACATGTACATCAATTCCAGCAGATGGAAGCCTCTACTCTGTAAAAGCAGTATTAACGGATGTTACAGCCTCTTGTCTACAGGATAGGAAGCCACTGTGAAGCACAAGGAAGAAGCATCCAGGGTTGGTCAGACCACCGTGATGACATCACATGCTAAAAGGGCATGTCAACACGTTTCTGTGTGGAACTATCTTTGGAAGAGAGTCTTCAGACACCATCAGTGTTACCCTTTACATATTGGAAGATTTAAGCACTATTTTTATGGACCTTTGCCCCTTTTTATGGTATAAGACTTGTTCATAGTTTGCATTCTTAGGTGATGTGTTTTAATACATATTTGCCATAAGTTTATGCCCCCCCCCCCCACACATAGTGAGTAGGTCCCCCCTTTTGCTGGCAAAAAAAAGCCCTGACCCAGGGACTCCCATAGACTCCAGTAAAACTTTGAAGGTGTGCTATGGTATTTTATCAGGCATCAAGTGGTCAGTAGCAGATCCTTAAAAGTCCTGTATGTTACAAGGTGGGGTCTCCATGAATTGGACTTGTTTTTCAAAGCCACCCCACAGAGGCTTGATTGAAATGAGATCTGAAGAATTTGGTGGCAACATCTAAAACTCATTATTGTGTACCTCAAACCATGTTTGAACCATTTTCACAGTGTTGCATTATCTGCTGAAAGAGGCCACTGTTATCAGAGAATACCGTTTTAATGAAGGGGGTGTACTTGGTCAACAACGTTTAGGGAGGTGGTGTATGACAAGTAACATCCACATGCCAGCAGAACACTGCCCAAAAGCATCACACTGCCTTCACAAACGCGTCTTCTTAGTGCATACTGGTGCCATTTTAACCCCAGAAAAGGGACATCCAGCCATCCACATGATGGACCAGACCACCTTTTTCTATTGCTCCATGGTCCAGTTCTGATGCTCATGTGCCCATTGTAGGTGCTTTTGGTTGAGCACAGGGGTCAGCATGGACATCCTGACTGGTCTACAGCTACGCAGCCCCATAGACAACAAATTTCGATGGCCATTTTTTATGCTTTCAACATAGCTTCAGGGATAACATGTTTACCTGTTGCCTAAATTATCCAACGCAATTGACTTTCAGATGCCATTGTAACAAGATCATCAGTGTTCACCTGTTGGCGATCATAACGTTTTTGTTAACTGCTGTATAGATAATTGGAGGCTTTTCTTTTTTCTTTGCATGCCTTATTTTTCTATTTTTCCCCATTATTCGCTCTGTGGCCATTTTCATCCATCTTCTCCTATCCTTCCGTAACTTTGCATTGGAACATGTTACATGAATTTCCCAGGATGCAACTGTGAGGGCTGCATCCCCAGCGGCTCACTCAACCAGAAGTGGAACAACGTACAACAATTACAACATTAATTTTAAAGTAAGACCCCTTTCACACCAGGGCATTTTGCAGGCGCTATAGTGTTAGAAATAGCGCCTGCAATCCGCCCTAAAAAAGCTGAACCGTTGTCTGTAGTGTGAAAGCCCAAGGGCTTTCACACTACAGCGGTGCGCTGGCAGGACGTCAGGGAAAGGTCCTGCCAGCAGCTTCTTTGGAGCGGTGAAGGAGCATTGTGTTTACCGCTCCTCCACCGCTGCTCCCCATTGAAATCAATGGAGCAGCGCTGTAATACCGCCGGCAAAATGCCGCCAATGTGGCGTATTGCTGGCGGTTTTAACCCTTTCTCGGCCACTAGCGGGGGTGTAAAAGTGCCCTGCTAGCGGCCGAAATGCGCCGCAAATCCGGCAGTAAAACGCTGCTAAAAATATTGGCGTTTTACCGCCCACGCTATGGGTGGTGTGGTGTGAAAGGAGTCTTAAAGCAAAGAAGTGTAACTCCCTTAATCCAAAGGGCCCTAGCAAATGTAAAATCCTATGACATAGTATTCATGGTTAAGCAGGATGAATGGTTTTAAAAATAGATATTGTCCCACGATTTTTATACACTTTCCAAATGTTGACCATTGCAGCTCCCCACTCAAATAGGGACCGGACACCCATGGAGAACCTGTTACTACAAAGTTCTCCACCTGCCATACTTTTCAATATTTTTCAGTCACAAGCATATCCGGACCTACAAGACTATATTGATAAACTGGGAGCTGATCTTGTGACTACTCTCTTGCTGGAAAACTGGGTGCAATGTTTTACACTTAAGCAGGGTATTATTACACATAGAATTTTTTCCTTTCATTCAAACAGCAGGTTGAACAAAAAAAAAACCTAACAGATCCTTAAATCCTCATCAGGATCCAGGGATCAACCCCCTTGCACTACTGTATTCTGACAGAGGGGGTTTCAATACGTATATGTATCACTCTCTGTTCAACATAAGACTAGCTGAATTTTAGTACGTGTATACCCAGCTTTAGTCATTGTTCATCCTTTGCCAGCAAGGCACATGAGACCAGCTTTAAACTCATATCCTGTTGGTACAGGAGCCGTGTTCTCCCCTGTCTTTACCCCTTCGTATCCAATCTATGTTAGCACCGCCCCTCCTAACAAAACATTTTGGGCTCATATGCTCTAGTTATATACCAAAGTTAGATTTGTCCAGTCCAAACTTTCCACAAGTGGTACTGCTATCTATAAAATTCCTGGATCCATTGGAAAAAATAAAATAAAAAGGGCAATTTAAGACACTTTAAAACAGCAGCTTGGGCTGTTATTCCACACCACTGGTGGTCAGCACAAGTTCCTACCCTTCTAGAATCGGTTTCCAAGATGGATCATATTGCATATATGAAATCGCTCCTGGCCCAGAAAATGGCAATCTATGGACAATCTAGTCAAACTTGGATCTCCTGGAGGGTAGCCAGAGAATCTCAGGAATTTAAAGATCTTTTTGCCGCTTAATGAATTAAGCCTAGTTTATTCACACTTGGATTTGCCCCCTTTGGGTCCTCCTCTGGCACCACCTCACTCCAACAATCCCAATTTCTATGCCTTTTCCCTTACTTTTTCATACATTCCTACCCCTTTCTCCGTTTTTTTTTTCACACTCGGCTTCATTTTCCCTCCTCTTTATTGCCCAAACTTCCTAAAATGTATATTTAATGTATTTTGTGTTGGTTCCCAGTTCATTGTATACCATCTACAAGATACGCAGTTTTATACTAGGTTTATATTCCCTACCCTGGAATGCTTTCCCTGTGGAATTTTCTTTTATAGGTCTTAGAAGTAATACCCTGTTTCCCCTAAAATAAGACCTAGCGTGATTGTCGACGATGGCTGCAATATAAGCCCTACCCCCCAAATAAGCCCTAGTTAAAGTCCTTCTATGTCTTCTCAGGGTAGGGCTTATATTGCAGCCATCACCGACACTCATGCTGGGTCTTATTTTAGGGGAAACAGGGTATCCTATTCTATTAACTTACGTTTGGGATCTTGGAAAGGAAATACTCCCCATGCATACCTTAAAGTGTTACTTATCCCAGTAGATATGAAAAATTGTTTTTTTACACTGAAATACTGCCACTATATACCTTTTTGGATGATCTGTATGCCACGGACACATGATAAACTGAACAGTTTGCCCTGTGCAGAGTTTCCAGGTAGGAGTTTTCCACTACAGCCTGTATACACACAAACATGTGCAAGGTCAATATCACGTGTCCTAAACAGTTCAACTGAAACAGGAAATTCCCCATTTTTACAGTTCTTACTGTGAAGAAAGCTTTTCGTATTTGGAGATTAAATCTCTTTTCCTCTAAACAAAGAGTGTCCCCTTGTCCTCTGTGATGACCTTAATAAAGTGGGTGTAAACTTGATTCCTGAAAATTGACCTAGGGACATATATATGCAGTGTTTTCTTATCCCTCTTCAAAGCCCCAAGTCCTGTGTTTTTCTGCTACTCTGGTCTTCGGTTATCAGCATAACATCTGACAAGTTCTGACAACCGAGATAAAAGCAGCCTGAAATTTGTGTCAGGGTGGGTGCTTTAAATAGATTAGCAGAAAGTGTCTCTATTCACAGCACATTCCTTCCTTTATCTGTGTGGAGTGAGGGTGTGAGCGTCTTTACTCCAATAAGCTGTCACACAGTGTATGCCCAAACTTCGTTCCCAGTGCTGAACAGAAAGAGAAAATTTCTAACACAATCTGCACTTTCTAGAGAATATATAAAGCTGAAGATAGAAAAAAATACATGTAAAACTTATGTAGGGAGGTTTCTTTAATCTCTGTGTATTATCTGAGGCTGTTCACTTCACTGGGTATACGTGAGTTTACATCCACTTCAAAGTGAATAACTCAACACCAAGTTCACTATATGGACCTTTCATTTATTTGTACATGTTGATCATATACACCCCCCCCCCCTCCCTCTTAATCACCTCTTTTCAAGAGAGAATAAATTCAGTTTCTCTAATCTTTCCTCATAGCGGAGCTCCTCCGCACGTCTTATCAGTTTGGTTCCCCTTCTCTGCACTTTCTCCAGCCCCCCCGATATCCTTTTTGAGAACTGGTGCGCAAAGCTCAACTGCATATTCCAGATGAGGACTTGCTAGTTTGTACAGGACCAAAATGATCTCTCTCTCTCTGGAGTCTAGATCTCTTAATACAAGAAAGGATTTTGCTCGCTTTGGAAACCACAGCTTGGCATTGCGAGTTTTTCCTTTGAGTATTTAAAATCGTTACGTTTACTTTTTCTCTGCTGCCTTTTTTTGTAAAAGAGTAAAATAATCAATTACATTTTTTTTTGGACATAACAGCGGGTTACAGTAGTTGAAAGGAACTTTTGTAACCCTCAAGAGCAATTCAAATCCCACTTCACTGTTAAAACAAAACTTAATTTTTTGAATATTGAATCCAATGAATTTTGCTAAAAATGGAAAAATATGGGTCATAATCAGATTTTTGACACAATTTTAGGAAAATTACAACTTCCAGTTTCTTTTACCCTTGCAATACAATTCTATAAACCAGACAAGGAAAAAAGCAGCAGGAAAGGCAATTTTATAGTGACCTCATTTGCAGGTACGCCATCATCAATCTCTCTGCCTTAGCAACAACAGGGTTGCTTTAATAAACTTGGCAACCAATAAAATTCCCCCTTTTACTTTTCTAGAGCAGGTCAAGTGTGGAAAACTAACAGGTGTTCGATGAAATATACTTACAGTTAAATGTTATATATGAGAGTCAAAACTATATGCAAATCTACGGCATAAGATCCTCAGTACAAAATGTTTTCAACTATGCAAATATGTGATGTCAATGAGCACAATCAGTGGACACTACACAGCATTGTATTCTCAAAATTTTCCTTTAATTAATCAACAAAATGACAAAATCCAGTGCAAGAAAGTTGTCAATGTCGATGCGTGTTGCCACATAGATAATTTGTTGTAACAGAAGTGCACATTTTTTTGCATTTTACCAAAATGAAATCTTACAAAAAACAAAAATAATAATAATATTCCCTAAGCACAGAGCAGTCAGTGCTCAAAAAAAATGTACACTTCAAGAGTAGATTTGGTAGCATTGAACCTTCTTAAAATGTATTCATTACATGCACACAGTGAGGCAGCCATCTTGGGGCTGAGCCAATAAAGCCTACCAATTCACCAGTAAGTAGTGAAATGACAGCGTGGACACACGTTCGCTCATTTCTAAGGAAATGACACACTATATATTTGTGGAAACGTGCTTCAACCTACAAACTAGCTCCCCCTAATGGCCAGAGTGAAAGGCACACTTAAAAGGGGTTTCCATTTTCAATGGAAATCCCCTGATTGCCTGAGACCCATCTATGCAATACCCTCAAATAACCTGACAGAAGAGGGACCCTATGTTCTTTACAGTGCCTCGAGGACCCCCTGTTTTTTTGTTTTTAAGGTCACACTAATACCAGCTTTCACCTACAGATGGCACCGCAGATCAAATCTGAAATTTCAGGTCCTGATGTTTGTAAATCCTCGCAAGCTGGGTAAGGGAAAGATCACTACCTATCTGCACAGAGGAGTCTCATTCAGAGAATTTCAGTTAAAAACCTAAAAATCACTTTACGTCAGAGTCAGTAAACAGTAACATATGGGTTGAACAGTCACTATCTGAATACAAGTATATAATCTCTAGTAGATTAAAAGGACCATTCCTGACCCTTTTGTCTCAATCAAGGGAATGTTCAACTGGGTTAAAAAATAAAAAAAAATAAAACAAAATCTTGTAAATTAAAACCGCAGTAACATTACCACCACAAAGCTTACTGTATGGAATACAGACTTACACAAGCATGCATTCCCATAGGCAAAATCATGTGACCATATCCATTTTCTTTTAGTGGTCATTTCGGAAACTGAATTGATTCCAACATAACACATGAAAATACTGCTCATACAAAGTAGCTGTGCTCATTTCGGACAACGGATGGAGGAGCTGGTGTTCTACTGAATGTCATACCACTAGTGCCAAGTCCACTGGAAGTAAGCACTTGGGACAGCTCTTGCTGAACATTTGTGACTTCCAACTCATGCAATAATCTATGTGCGCTACAGCGGCCTCTGAACAGCGGTAGGAGAGGCAACTACAGTATGTTCTGAGCAGACCAGCTGCACAATTGGATTTTTCATTAGGTCTATTCCAAAAAAAATAAAAAATACAAAAAAAAAAACACAAAGAAAAAACAGAAATCAATATAATTGCCATTTTCCCATTTTAGTTACAAAAAAGGGAAAAGGGGGGGGGGAGCTTATACATGTTTAAGGCTAGAAAATTACCCATTTTCTAAAATAGTGAGAACGATACACAAGATTACCCCCCACCCCCTTGAGGTGAATTATTGAATTCCACCATGTAACATTGGGATGTCAACTAGTAGTGGAAAAACATTTGGGGTTAGTGTTCGCTTGCACCTATAATCTGTAAAGGCAAACACTTTACATACCCCATGCTACAAAACACTGAACCCCCCAACCCCCACCCCCCCGCCTGTGGTTTTATTTGTTCACATCCTTCCATCACAATACTGGCGCATATTCTGTATTTCTCTCTCTTGCCAAAGTCCTTCCAGTTGACAAGAGTAATGCTCCACTCTTATCCATCTAATCTCAGCATTTCCAGGTAGCTCTTAGTCTATCAGATCCAACATGTTGGTATTCTGATTAAAAAAAATCTTCTATAGGAAAGGAGCAATGAAACAAGGAGAAAAGCTCTTGTTCATATAAAACAAATGCAACAAAATCTGGACATTTTGCATGCTGAAGCCTCCACCTGTACGCATTAAAGCTCCAGCTTTTGCTTTTATTGTCCTAGTATTCCATCACCAAAGTCATCCATACGAAAGCCCAGTTTAAGAAAGGCATTCGTTAAAGCGTTGGGTGTGTACTTATGTTGTTTTCTCTCCAGCTTTGGTTGAACAGTTCTAAGTTTTTTGTGTTTTTCTTTTTTTTTTTTGTTTAACGTACAGGACAATGAAAAAAAAAATATAGGTATGTGGTATGGGATCATTCATTGATGCTTTTCAGCATGAACAGATTATCCTTTAGCCACGTGAGCTACTGCTGTTGTGAGAATTTGGCGAGTCTTGTTCATTGATGGTATTCAGTAAGCTCAAAGGCTGTCGTGTATGATCCAGATCATGAGAGACCTCTGCATGATCAAATATCCCTTCTTCTTCGTCTCTGTGGGGGCGAGTGTCACATGACGTACAGCTGTCACAGAAGTTTTCACCTGTGTCATCAATTAAATCGTCAAGTTCTTTAAAGTCATCATGATGGCTCCGACTGCACAGGCACACTTCAATGCCCGAGTCACCGGTAAATCTTCGGTGTCTGCCAGGTGTTTTGTCTTTGCCATCAAAGAAACCGCTCTGATCAAAGCTTTCAGAGCTATAGTCCTTCAAGAATTCTTTTGACTCATTGTCCAAGAAGGACACTTGATCTGCCATCTCGTCCAACTCTGCACCAGTGGTTGGATCATTAGACTCAAGGCTGCTTGGTTTGAATGCTACTCTCTCTAGACACGTTGTTGAAGGTTCACAATCTACAATACTTGGAGGTCGTGGTTCACTACAGCTTGCTGCAGCTGGAGAACTTGTTTGGCTATGCTGCCCGGTCCTAACGGGGTCGATTGCTACAGCACTAGAACATGCTGCAACGCATTGCTGATGTAGGACAGTGTATGGAGGAGGAGGAGTTGGAGGTCTGTTCACCACTTCTTCATAAGGAGGTAGCAAATAGTTTGGCAGAAACCCTGCAAAAACAAATACAACCATTAGTAAAAATATTTGTAAGACCTCATTAACATTGGCCATGGCAAACATGCAAATATGCGTATATAGAACACTTCTAAACAACTATATTAGGGATGCACTGAAATTTCGGCCGCCGAAACATATCAGACGAAAATGGTCCTTTCGGCAATTTGGCGAAAGGAAAAAACAGCCGATAATTGAGCCGAAAATGGGACGGAGCCTGGGCGGGGCGGAGCAGGAGAGCCGCCTCCGCCGTCAGGTTCAATAGACCGCCGGGAACATCACAGCTTTAATTTCAATAGCTGTGTGTTCCCCCGTCGGGGGCCATCGCATACAGCCCCTCCCCCTTGTTCGGGGAACTTTGATAGACAGATCACCCATCCAGATTGGACAGGGGATCTGCCTATCACAGTTCCCCGGACAAGGGGGAGGGGCTGTATGCGACGGCGTACGACGGGGGAACACACAGCTATTGAAATTAAAGCTGTGACGTTCCCAGCGCTCTATTGAACCAGACAGCGGAGGCGGCTCTCCTCTCTCTTTGCTGCATCACTGGCTGCACGGGGGACATCACTGGCTGCACGGGGGACAACACTGGCTGCACGGGGGACAACACTGGCTGCACGGGGGACAACACCACACTGGCTGCACGGGGGACAACACCACACTGGCTGCACGGGGGACAACACCACACTGGCTGCACGGGGGACAACACCACACTGGCTGCACGGGGGACAACACCACACTGGCTGCACGGGGGACAACACCACACTGGCTGCACGGGGGACAACACCACACTGGCTGCACGGGGGACAACACCACACTGGCTGCACGGGGGACAACACCACACTGGCTGCACGGGGGACAACACCACACTGGCTGCACGGGGGACAACACCACACTGGCTGCACGGGGGACAACACCACACTGGCTGCACGGGGGACAACACCACACTGGCTGCACGGGGGACAACACCACACTGGCTGCACGGGGGACAACACCACACTGGCTGCACGGGGGACAACACCACACTGGCTGCACGGGGGACAACACCACACTGGCTGCACGGGGGACAACACCACACTGGCTGCACTGGGGACAACACCACACTGGCTGCACGGGGGACAACACCACACTGGCTGCACGGGGGACAACACCACACTGGCTGCACGGGGGACAACACCACACTGGCTGCACGGGGGACAACACCACACTGGCTGCACGGGGGACAACACCACACTGGCTGCACGGGGGACAACACCACACTGGCTGCACGGGGGACAACACCACACTGGCTGCACTGGGGACAACACCACACTGGCTGCACTGGGGACACCACACTGGCTGCACTGGGGACACCACACTGGCTGCACTGGGGACACCACACTGGCTGCACTGGGGACACCACACTTAGCTCTTTTATCATGTTGCCAGTCTCTGACCACCTCCTGTATCATGTCGCCAGTCTCCGTCTCGGTATCGGTTTTCGGCCTAGTGTATTTTTCATTTTCGGTATCGGTTTCGGCACCAAAAAACCCATTCGGTGCACCCCTAAACTATATATAGTGCATTCATAAAGTATTCAGACCCCCTTCACTTTTTCCAACTTTGCTAGGTTGCGGACTTATACTACAGGTGTTTAAAATGATATTTTTCTCTTTAATCTACACTCGGTACCTCATAATGAGAACATGAAAACCAGAATTTTAGAACTGTCTGAATTTATGAAAAAAGAAAAAACAGAAAATACCACATATACTTAAAGTGGTAGTAAATGCAGTTTTACTATTTGTACCTACAGGTAAGCCTATAGTAAGACCCGTAGGTACTGTGAATAACTCTTAAATTTGCACTGTTTAGGAGACATTCATGCTGCATGCAGCTGGCGATGTCACCGGCGCACGCACTCTGGCATACCGTGCCGAACCTTCAGAGCCTGTGCTGTAAACTGTGGCTCCCACGTGCATGCACGGGAGTGACCTCATTGCACCCCTGGCCACTCACGTAGCTGGATGCCATGAACTTGGAAGGAAGACTGGGTGAAGATAGATCTGCTAGCGAGCCGCTGGAGGGCTTTGTTTTAGGCAAGTCTCTCATAATGTGCTAGTATGCAACGCATATTAGCACGTTATGCTTTGTTTTGTTTTTTTGTTTTTTTCTTTAACTGCAGCTTACTACTGCTTCAAGTATTCCGACCCTTTACTTAAATTGTTACTAAACCGTGTAATATTCCTGTAACCCCCCCCCCCCCCCCCCCCCCATGCCTACAACTTCTAAATCGGTTTACATTCAAATGCTGCCACTATATACACCTTTTTGCCTGATCTGTATATCACGTGATAAACTGAAGGGTCTGCATGAGTGCTGATTGTTCAGGTAGGAGGAGATTTCCACTATAGCCTGTGTGATCATTCTCATTATGGGAGGCAGATCATCCATCAATCATGCTGTGACATCCCACTCACCATGTTTTTTTTTAGTTTATGCATGGAGGGGGGAGGAGGAGAGAGGGGCTGGGTTGTCATTTAGGATTTATATACATGCCCAAATGTGTGATATCATACCATGTAACCTGAAAAGCTCAAACAAGGAAATGTTCTCTCCAGCAATAGAACCAAAATGAGCATGTGGAGCAGTACTACCCCTTACCATGTGTTATCTGGCCTTGACAAGAGTGAGCCTGCAGGAGGGAGGAGGACATGTCCATAGAGGATCAAAGAGCCTTTTTACACAATGCAGAGGATTAACCCCTTAAGTTCTACAGTGAGTATTATAAAAAGCATGCTATTCTGCATATACAGACAGATTTTTACTGTTGTGGGTTTAGTAACCCTATAAATACTTTGTTAAAGACCCTTTGGCAGCAATTACAGCCTTGAGAGTTTTGGGGTATAAAGCGACAAGCTTTGCCAAAGGATTTGTGCCAAACTCATTCCATGTGAGAATTATGGACTGTGCTCTTGGGAACCTTCAGTGCGGCAGATTTTTTTTTTGAAGCTTTCCCCAGATCTGTGCCCTGCAATAATCCTGTCTATAAGCTCTGCAGGCAGTTCCTTTGAGCTCATGGCTTTTGTTCTGATACGGTATGCATTGTCAGCTGTGAGGCTTATGCCTTTCCAAATCACGTTCACTCTATTTCATTTAACCACAGGTGGACTCCAACCATGGTGTAGAAACATCTCAGCAACGATCAAGAGAAATGGGACGCACCTGAGCTAAATTTTAAGTGCTGTTGCAAAGGGTCTGAATACTTATGCCAATGTGATTATGGAGTACTGAGTGTAGATTAATGAGAAATAAAAATGAATTTAGACAACTGTAGTATTAGGATTCAACATAACAAAACTGAAACAATTTAAGGGGGGTCTGAAATTTGTATTAATTACCATGCTTGTAATAATTTTAAAATGATACAGTACAGTCATAAAGCATTATTGTACATAAAAAAAAATAATAATAATAATGACATGAATTTATATCACAATGGGTTTTCCTGCATTTAGATGCATTCAGTTTAGCACAGTTTACAGAAAATAGAACTCTATGCATCCTGGGGCAGAATAGATATTGTGAATGTATCTACATGGACATTCAGATGCAGGAGAACTGGGAAGCATGATGTTTTCTTTGTTTATACTGCCCAAATAGTTTCCCCTGCATTTTAATAAGTGTAACGCAGGAGACCAGTGTAACTGTAGCCTATGTGAACAGAACTGGTATCACTTCTCAGACTTTTTGTTACAAGAGGCCAGCATTTTTTTAGAAAAGTTTGCACTACAACCTATTTAGTAAACCAATAAGACCCCTTTCACACCACACTGCCCATAGCTTGGGCGGTAAAACGCGCTATTTTTAGCTGTGTTTTACCGTCGGATTTGCGGCGCATTTCGGCCGCTAGCGGGGTGCTTTTACCCCCGCTAGCGGCCGAGAAAGGGTTAACACCGCCGGCAATACACAGCAATAGTGGCGTTTTGCCGGCGGTATTACAGCGCTGCCCCATTGATTTCAATGGGGAGCAGCGGTGGAGGAGCGGTAAACACACTGCTCCAAAGAAGCTGCTGGCAGGACTTTTCCCTGACGTCCTGCCAGCGCACCGCTGTACTGTGAAAGCCCTCGGGCTTTCACACTACAGACAATGGTGCAGCTTTTTTTGGGCGGAAACTCCCTGGTGTGAAAGGGGTCTAAGTCCAAAAATACCATGTGTGCTTCTACCAGGTTTCCCTGCCCTCCCCAACAGGGACCTCACAAATTATTTTCAGGCAGAAGCTATGGAAATTTTAAAGTGACCCTAGCATTAAAGGGTGACTTATACATAAAGCCCAGGAAGAAAAAAAAAAATAATAATAAAAAAACAAAAAACAGGCTCTTTATTTACCTTTCTGATGGTGTGTTGAAATGCTGCCTCTTTGCTGCAAGTATTCTCATTTCTGGGTTTGTGGAACACCAGCTCCCTTACCGTATGCCGTGGCTCTTCTTAAACAACATCCAGGGCAAGGGCAGTGGGGATATAATGAGTGTTAGTGGCAATAGCCTTATGACTTGAACTACTTGAATGCATTGGTCAATATTGAACTTAAGCCACAGCCACGTGATCCAATGCCACATAAGTGCTCATCTGCATGCCTGAACCATGAGTGCACTGTAGTGATGGCAATATATTAGTGTGAAAGAATGTCCAGTTGCAAGAAATGTCCAAAACCATCACTACAGTCCACTCATGGGTCGGGCATGCAGATGAGCACTTATGTGGCATTGGTTCACATGGCAGCGGCTCACATTCAATATTTACCAACACAGTCATGCAGTTCAATTCATAAGGATATTGCCACCAACACTCACCCACTGTCCTTGCGCTGGATTTTGTGTGCTGTTGGTTTGTTTTTTTCCTATCCTCATGTGGGAATTCCTGCCAGCAGGACTATTGAGATTAAGTTGAATGTTGGCTTTACAGGTTTCACATTTCACATATTGGATGTGAAGCTGGCATGAGAAACCACAGCATAATATGGAGGTTATAGGTCTTATGTGCACCAGAAGGATTGAATACCTGCAGTCCCAGGAATCAGTGGCATTTCACTCCATGGACCACTGTAAAGGTGAGTAAAGTCTAGTACACATGGGCCGAACGTCAGCTGGTTCAATAGAAACCACTCGACATTTGGCCCGTGTGTATGGCAGCTGGTCCTACAGAAGCCGGCCTTTGGCCAGCTTCTGTCAACGGCTCATGACCGATAAAGGTCTGCCAACCGACTCATGATCAGCGCTCTCAGCCAATGGCCGAGAGCGCTGACTGGAGTGATCTGGTGAAGGCGGCCATCGTCTTGTCAGAACACAATAGAACAGCAGGGGAGATCACTGTACTAACATTGCATTGTTAGTACAGCGACTCCAATCTGAGCTGTCAACCCGCTAGGTTGAATGAAGTTATTTAATAACAAACATGCCTATACTTACCTGCTCGGTGCAATGGTTTTGCATAGAGCAGCCCCGATCCTCTTCCTCTGGGGTCCCCCCACTGACACTCCAAGCCCCTCCTCTTCATTGGCTGCTGCATCCATTGACACAGATAGCAGGTCCTGGACCCGCCCCCAGCTTTTGATTGACGGCAGCGGAAGCCAATGGCTCCTGCTACTATTAATCTATCCAATGAGGCAATCTACAGCGGATGGAGCCACTGGGCTCATGCACATCACTGGATCAGATCAGCTTCAGGTAAGAAAAAAAGAAAAAAAGAAAAAAAAAAAAAAAAAGGGGGGGGGGGTGGGCGCTTCAGCACAGAAGGTTTTTCACCTTGCATTAAGGTGAAAAAACAGCTTTACAACCACTTTAAAGCTTTTTTTTTTTTTTACAGCCTGGTCATTGGAAATAAGTGACTCTTTAGTGACAAGGTCACTCTGCGGAACCAAAATAAAGTGGTGTAACGCTCGCAGTTTTGTGATCTATTAAGCAAATACCTTTCGATTAAATGGACAGAGCTGCTCTAAATGCACCCATGCACCTTTCTACTTGACCTCAGAAATAAACAGACATAGCAGGAGCCCCACCCTAGACAGATGGCGACCTTTGGCATACACACAGCTCTATAAATAGATAGATCAGTAACATACGGAAGTAAAATGGCACTGAAGAGTAGCTGTGCGCTTCGCGGTAAGCTATGAGGTTGATCTCGTGTTGCCGTTGCTGTGCCTGAAGGCGGTGCTTGGCTCGCCGATGATGACAAACACAACAGCAGCTGAGTATTATGATTATTGTCCACACCAGCCAAAACCCTGTATGAGAAGATAAAAACATATAATATTAAGAAGTAGAAGTATTGTCTACATTTTTTATAGCTTCTATTTTGCAAAGATGCTCACATTTTTAAATGGATGTATTTTGGATCCAAGGGTTTCTAACAAACAAATTCAGTCTTTGGGCACGTTCCCTGTAGTCATCCAGCCTGGCAGCTGCCATACTGCAGAGTAATACTTGGAGGAATCTGGCCTCGGAATAACCTACAATCAGACAGCTGGACTTGGATGGTTTTTGGAATGGCTGTCAGTATGTGTGTTTGCATTCCCAGCCTGAGCTGGTCTGCACAGAGCAATGTAAGGCCTGATTCACACCTATGAATTTTTAGTGTTTTTTGCAGATTTGCACTAGAGATAGTGTTCCATAGGAAAGCATGTTAAAGGGACTGTAGTGCAAATCTGCAAAATGCAAAAAGCACTAAAAATGTTGAATCGGGCCTAAGCCAGCCCAGGAGACAACACAATGCATACAATGTACATATGTCAGTTGTAGCATAGTGTTTTCATGATTAAATTACAGAATTTCCCCCCCTACTGGCCATCTCAAAATCCAGAGACAAAATTGTTGCTACATACGGCATGTGCAAATATAGCTCCCGCACCCCACACACTGCTGGTCAATACACGTTTACAATTCTATACACAGATACGGAATTTTGTTTTGCATATATACTGTATAGCTATAAGGAAATGACTGTTATGGTTTAGGGCACATGTACGCTGTGTGTGGCCAATCCTGACCATTTAGTGCACCCAGAAAGCACAGCTGCAGTGTCCATTACCCACTGCCTGCAGCCTATCAAAGTCTATGAAAGACTAAAGGCTGCTGCAGCTGGATGAGGCTGAGCACTTTACCAAGTGGTACTCCCGTTTAAGATCCTATGTGTTCAGGGACAAAATGACAAGAACACAAGAATTCTGAGTTTGAAAGGTTCCAGGCAGTAGGGCTGCATGCTGCAGCTGTGCCTACCGGCGCACTAAACTGTCAGGATTAGCCACACACATGCCAAATGCCTAGTGTGCATATGGCCTTAAAAACTGATGGAGATATTACACAACATCCTCAGTAAATGTTACAAAATAGCTGTAGACCTGCAGTAGGATTAGTAACCTTTAAGGATTTAAAAAACGCAAAACTATGGTCAATAGTCTGCTCCCAATGCATGTACAAGGCTGAAAGTAGTACGATCCCAATGGTACCATATGTGGGGTGTTCCCCAAAATCTATTCCAGGCCCCTGAAAAATCCCCCAATGTGCAGCTAATCCCCGGCTTTTCAAATCTAAAACTTTTTTTTTTTTGTAATCAATGATGCCTTTGCAAGAGAAAGCTGTAAAAATGATTTACCCATGATGCTTTGCACTCTTTTTTTTTTTTTTTATATAAAATGGTCTACAGGGGGTGGAGGACATTCCATAGAGGGCATACATCTTGCATTTGAAACTACATACTCATGAAGCTACATATCCGAGAGAATCTGGGGGGGATCTGAGGAGGAAAGAGGAAGATAATTAACTTCCTTATGCCTCATTCAGACCCCCTAAGACAGTAACAGTGTGTGTGTGTGTGTGTGTGTGTGTGTGTGTGTGTGTGTGTGTGTGTGTGTGTGTGTGTGTGTGTGTGTGTGTGTGTGTGTGTGTATATATATATAATTTGTGTGTATACATGTATATATTATGTAGGGGGACTCTTTAATAACATTAATCAAGCTGTCCGTCAGTGTACTGAGCGGTGATAATTTATTACTGCTTAATATATTGACATCTCTGTGAATCCGTGAATTTCTAGTACTGTAATCTCGTAAAGTCTCACGAGATTCCAGTATTAGGGGCCGTTCTCCAGTGTTAGAAGTGTTTGTAGATCACTTCACTCCAAGGGTGAAGCAATCTACTCGGCTTCATAAACTGGCACATAGAGGAGAAAGATCTTCTCCGTGAATGCCCGAGAATGAAGCCGTGAATAGATTTCACTGCTTCATAAAAGGACACCAAAGAACCTCACTGTGGACCTTCCCCTTAAACCTGGGCTCCGTGGAAATTCCATCCAGTGTTTTTTCACTGACCCAGATGTAGACATAAATGTGCCATCCCCAAGTTAAAGTGTGACTCAATCTGATCTGGGAATCTAACCGGCTCCCAACTACTAGACTTCTACTGTCATGGCGTGGACGTGGCCGTATTTTTTAAAAAAAACGTCAGTCACATTTTTCCTGCATTTCCTGCAGGCAAAGCAGCCCATTCAAATGGTGTGACTGCCGGAAAATGTATGTGAACCTAGCCTTAGGCTACATTCAAAACTAGCATCCTACATTTAGATTATAAACAAAGAAAAAAATATCTGGAATATACCCAAATTAAGTTCTTCTATGTTTCACTGCATTTGCCATTACGTGTGTTAAACACATGTTTAGATTTGATTAGTTTTGCACTTTTTCCCTATTAGTTGGTTGATTTTGGTATCACAAATGTTAGTACCAGCAGCTCACAGGTACGGTCCCCGAGCGCAGACTCTCTCTATACATATGTTTAAATGTATTGAGAGTAATCTGACCCTGAATGCATAAAACTATTTTCTCTAAACCCAACTAAATTGAACACATACACACACACAATGACTTTTACCATTAAAATTTTTTATGCATTTTTATGTGCCTAGAAATGAGACCTAAAGACTTTTAACTGCTTGTCGACCACCTCACACCGATATACGTCGGCAGAAGGGCTTGTACAGGCAAACTAACATACCTGTACATTGCTCTTTAAGAGCTAGCTCCGGCAGTCGAGGCGTGGGTCCCTTGGACTCGATCGCTGGGGAGATAACCGCAAGCGCATCACAGGGAGATGCTAATGTAAACAAGCATCTCTCCATTTTGCCTAGTGACAGTGTCACTGATCTCTGCTCCCTGTGATCGGGAGCAGAGATCAGTGATGTGTCACACGGAGCCATGCCCCCCATAGTTAGAAACACACCCCAGGGCACACTTAACCCTTAGTGGTTAAGCCTTTCACTGCCAGTGTCATTTACACAGGAATCAGTGCATCTGCATAACACTGATTGCTATATAAATGACAACGGTCCCAAATATGTGTCAAAAATGTCCGATGCGTCCGCCATAATGTTGCAGTCATGATAAGAAGTCGCTGATCGTTGCCATTACTAGTAAGAAAAAAATAAACTGAATAAAAATGCCGTAAAACTATCCCCTATTTTGTAAACGCTATAACTTTTGCGTAAACCAAATTTTTAAACAAAAATATGTAGAATAATACGTATCGGCATAAACGAGGAAAAAAAATGTTTTTTTCATATATTTTTAGGGGATATTTATTATAGCAAAATGTAAAAAATAATGTGTTTTTTTCCAAATTGTCGCTTTTTGAGGTGATCAAATGCTACCAAAAGAAAGCTCTATTTGTGGGGGGGGGGGGGGGGGGGAAAGGACGTAAATTTTGTTTGGGAGCCACGCAAAAGTGCTCCGGTCAGGAAGGGGGACATTTTCTTCCGGGGCTGAAGTGGTTAAATGCATATAAAAACACATACTGTATCTTTGCAGGTTTGTCAATACCAGTGAGAACGAGGGCATAGGAAGCGGAAAGTGAAGTGTTAAGTTCACTCTCAGCCAAGGGGACGCTGCAATTTCTCTCCAACTCTGGTGGAAATATGGTCATGTTGTACAAGGGGGCAGACCAGCAAGGTGATCTTACCAGCCATTGCACAATATGCAGTAGAGCTACATGATTAATTGTTAAAACAAATTGTGATCTCGATTCAACCCATGATCTCTATGCAGAATTTCCTGATTCATTCATGTAAACAAGTGTAGAGAGAGTTCCCTGCTCACTCAGCTGTCAAAAGGAAAAAAAACTGGGCAGCCTGCCAAGTTTTTCACAACATTGTCCATGCTGGTAGATAACTATAAACATTGTAACTTTCCCTTCTTCTATTAAAAGGAATGAACTTCCACATGTAGATGAGGAAAAAGTTTAACCACTTAAAAGACCAAACCTTTTTCTGACACTTGTTTCTTACAAAGTTAAAAATCAGTATTTATTTTTTGCCAGAAAATTACTTGAAACCTCTAAACATGATATTTTTTTAAATTTTCTTTTAGCAGAGACCCTAGAGAATAAAATGGTGATTGTTGCAATATTTTATGTTACACAGTATTTGCATAGTGGTCTTTCAAATTTGGGAAAAAAAAAAATACACTTCACTGAATTAAAAAAAAACGAAACAGTAAAGTTAGCCCAATATTTTTGTATAATGTGAAAGTTGAGGTTACGCCGCGAGAATTGTGATCTTTTGTTATTTCCATTTTAGTCAGAATCGTGCAGCTCTAATATGCAGTCTATCAGCAGCCAGGAAGCATACACTGGGGCTGATACAGTGCTCTTTATTCCTGATAACATTAGATGATCTAATATGCATACTAGATTGGTGAGCCAATAATATAACTCATCATTAAGGTGGTTGTAAAGGCAGAAGGTTTTTCCCCTTATTGCATTATATGCATGAAAGTTAAAATAGTCTGTGTGCAGGAGCCCCCGCCCCCCCTTCCATTTTTGCATGAGTCCCATCCTGATGCAACGATGTGCACAAGAGCATCAGCTCTCTTCCTCCCCATCGGCTGAGACTGTCGATCACAGCCAGTGAGCCAATGAGGAGAGAGCAGAGGCGGGGCTAAGCTCCATCTGCGAATGAACACACCTGCAGCTACTCAGGAGCGAGCCCGCTCAGGTACCCCCATAGCAAGCCGTTTTGCTATGGGGACACTCGGCAGGAACACCGAGTGAGGGACACAAAAAGAGGAGGATCGGGGCTGCTCTGTGTAATACCATTGCACAGAGCAGGCAAGTATGTTATTTTATTTTTTTATTGCCTTTAATATAACTTTAACTTAATAGTATTTTTTTTTTTTTTTTTACACAGCTGCAGTTGCTTACTGTATTTCCATTTTTACCTCAGTAACTGATCTTGTTGTATGGATCCATTCTATATATTCTCTGTAAAGAGTAGAGAAGAAAGCACAACGACTTTTCTAGCAACTGCAATTCTCCATGGTAAAGTATTAGTAAATCTGCATTATTTACTACATACAAGAGCAGACTCCTTACTCCCTGTGATGAATCCTGGATTAGGGAAAGCAGCCTGAATATCTTTGCAGTATAAATATAAAATATTCAGTTCCAGGTTGACATTTCAGTGAACCTGTATTTCATACATTCCACTGATTGTGCCCCTCCAACCTAGTGCTGGTGGAGCTGGAGGAAATTCTTCCACATACAGCACAGGATCTACTTTTATACACATCTTCCCCACCTGCTGCTGTATCATATTCTTTAATCCCCGGCCGCATGAATGTGAATTGGAGTGCCAGTGATAACTGCAGAGGGCAATCGTATATTAGATTTGAGAACATGTTTATAGCAAGTTGAAACAGTTTGCTGATCAGGAGAGATGTCTGGAACTGTCAAGTCTTGTTTACCAGAACTGAACATCCAAATACTTTTACACCCACCACACATGCAAGGCGGCTGGAGAAAAAGTCTGTTTATAAGAACTGCTGCCCGTCAAGTTACAGAGATCACGTTCTACCCCTTCTAAAACCAACAACCCCAGAGGTCCAAAATCATTGCGGAATAAGGGGAGAGACAAATGGGACACTGTGGGATATTTTCAGAAATAGAACCGCTTTGGCCAGCATCCCTACATTTAAAGGAGAACTTAACATTTCTAGATGTTTCTTTCAAGATAACAGATCTTCACTTTAGTTAATTTTGCCCTAAGCAGTAACCTTTTATCTGAAACTCCTCCTGAATAATAGCAATGCGATTCCTGGTATGTGAGGATGCCTGGGTACTCCTAGGTCCCTACAGCCTCATACCCGTGCATCTGAAGTGTGAGATCTACGGTACTACTAGCTCTCATAGTAGCAGGAGATTTGGTGATGTAACTACTCTGCTGCTTGCTCTTGTTAAAAGCTGGAAATGTATCTTATATATGTAAGATATGCAAGTTTTATTTTTTTTAAAGCGGAGTTCCACCCTAAAGTGAAACTTCCACTCATCGGATTCCTCCCCACCCCCCCTCCGGTGCCACAATTGGCACCTTTCAGGGGGCGGGATAGGGGTGCAGATACCTGTATAATGCAGGTATCTGCACCCACTTTCGGGAATAGCTAGCCGCAGATGCCCGCCCCGTAGTGTTCTGGAAAAAACACAGTTCCCAGGAAACAACGGGGACAAGTGAAGACACGCAGTGCGACTCGCGCATGCGGAGTAGGGAACCGGGCAGTGAAGCCGCAACGCTTCACTTCCTGATTCCCTGACAGAGGATGGCGATGGGGGCAGCCGAGAGATGAGCGATTGCTCGTCATCTGCTGCCGACATCGCAGGCACCCTGGACAGGTAAGTGTCCATTTATTAAAAGTCAGCAGCTGCAGTATTTGTATCTGCTGACTTTTACATTTTTTTTTTAAGGTGGCCCTCTTCTTAAATGATTACATTTCGTTTACCTGTGCTAGGAGCCTTTTCTAAATGCATCTCCAGCTTAAATTAGAAAAAAGTGCACTTCATGGGGAAAATTGCACATTCCAACCAAGTAATAACACAGGGCGGCTAGAAAACTTACTTTACCTCTGCGACATTTCCTCTTAGATTGCAAGCTTTCCTCTCCTCCTGTATCATATCTTTTTATTAATTTTTTCTAGAGTCGGTCTAGGATTCTCAGTGTTGCACAGCAGAACTTCAACTGTGACTGTTGAACGGGTGCCTGCACACTCCAATGCAATCAAGCTGCAAGGTGCCCAGGGACAATGCTGGGGATGCACACAGTTGTGATGTCTACCTTACGGTTTGACTGGGGAAGAGATAGATAGAGAGAGGGTGGAAAACATTCGACTTTCATGTGGGGGGGGGGGGGGGGGAACCAGTGACTCACCAAGCCAAGGGATAAGTATTTTAGGATTTAAATATCAATCTACATGCAGGGCGCTGGATGCATGGATGTGAACGGGGTTTTTTTTTTCTTTTTTTAAGCATACGATTACAGCCTGAGGCTCTAATTGTCTTCAAAAAAAAGGGTGGGCTCGGGGAGCAGAGGACTGCACCCTGAGCCCACCCAATTGTATGACAATAGAGAATCAATATTTGCTATTGTCTTCCCGATTCTCCTTCCAGCCAAGCTTGAGCGAGGAGCAGTAGCCTTTCCCGCGGCTCCGGGGTGGGGGGAATTGTGTCAGTGTGAGTGAGGGGGGGCAGGTTTGTTTGCTGTCCCCCACACCGCAAACCATTGAGCACCAGCCGCCACTGTTAAATATACTGCAGCTGCATTATCTTACACTCTGTGCATTACTTAATGACCTAACCTCTGCATTCTGATTGTTACTTACTCCTGACCTCTGCATTCTGAGTGTTATTTACGCCATACCTCTGCTTTCCATGCATTACCCAATCCTGATCTCTGCGCTTTACTTTCTCCCGACATGACCTCTGCTCCCTCTGCGTTTCTTACAACTAAACTCCTGCACTATTTAATCCTGACCTCTGTGCTTTACTTCTGAGCACCGCACTCTGCGCATTACTTACTCCTAACCCTGCAGCCTTGCATTACATATTCCTGGACCTTGGCTTTGCTTACTCCTCCCATAATCTGTGTTGTTACATACTCCTGATCTCTAGTTTCTCTGTATTATTTACTCCTGACTCCCAAACACTCTTCCCTACACACGCTCCACTCATAGCAGCATGGGCTCAGGTTTTAATTTAACCGTATCCCTTTAAGACCCTCCTACAGTAAGTGAAATTCACTACACTCACAATTCCCCTTTTCATGGTGCCCAAAGCATTTTGTCCTTAGATCTTGAATGACTGACTTGTTCTAAAAGTCTGTGACCATTTGTTTCAGGGCATGTTAAAAATGGGCTCATAGTTTTGCAGTGTGGCTTCAAATGGGGGGGGGGGGGGGGGGGGAGTATTTTGGGTGTGGTAACAGTGGTCATGGTCATGGTCAATAGTGTCTCTATTTCCTTTTGAAAAATGGCTACCTTAGCACATGTGGAATATCAGACTGTGCCACAAATGCGTAATTTTAGGCAAAACTAAGGTTCAGCTTTACGGTTCTACAGCCAAGTGGACCATGTTTTGCAAGGAAGTAATATCTGAACAAAAAGCAGGACATACAAATATGAAGAAAGTATACAGTGGTAATCTTTTACACTAGAGGTCCATAGAAACATCAGAGAGCCTGCCTGGGCACCATTGTTTTATACTATGCAGAAAAAAATAAAATAAATAAAAAGATAGAAAAAGAAACAAATCCAGACTTACACCATAGCTCATAGTAGTAGTTGCAGCACTGAGATTGTCCACAGCAGTGACCCGTGTCACATATGTAACTCTGATTGTTTAGTCCAATGCAGGTTTCCTTATCCTAAGTTTAAAAAAAAAAAAAAAAATTACAAAAAAAGGTCAGATAAAGAACATACAATTTTCATACACCTTATTCAAAAATAGAATTGCTTATTTGAATAAGCTGGTTAAAAAACACCATGGACTTAAAGCATTTGTATAGTCATTCACCCAGTGAAAATGCATTTACATTCATTCTGTGCAAATGGGGTAAAAAAATAAATAAATAAATAATGTAAACATGTCCTGTGCTGTTCCAAAATAAATAATGGATTTAAAAAGGATAAGTTCATCTTTACGAAGAAAATAAAATACTTTTTTTTTTCTTTTTCTGCAAAAAAAAAAAAAATGAATTTTTTTTCCCCCGTACATGACCCTGCAAATCATTGCACCGGCAACAATCAGTGTAGTTGTCTGCCGCAATGGCAGTCGGGATTTGTTCATTTATAGATCCCTGTGAACAAATGACAGGGCCGTGTGGGCGGAGTGTCACAGAGCCAAGCCGATTTTACATGTGACCATGGCTGCAGGGGTGCAGAAATGCAGTTGTAACATGTTCAAAAGGTGAACTTAGCCTTTAAATCGAAAAATACTGCATTTAGCCATTAGATGGGGCTAGGTATTCTAGGAATTTTGTACACTACCTAGCTCCATCTAGTGGCCAAATGCAGTATTTTTCAAACAAAACATTATTTAGATTTGCACAGCACAGGATATGGCCCATTTACATTTCCTTATTTGCACTATTTGCAGAGAACAAATGTATATGCACGCTCTCTGGGAGAATAGCTATGCAAATTCTCTACATTCATCAAAGATCAATACACAACCTCACAAATACTCCTCTGGGTGAATGAGCAAGAATGATCACAGACAGTACAAAATCTTGTGGTACACTTTCCAAAAAAGAGTGAAGGCTGATATAGTAGCAAACTGGGGGGAAGTTAACTACTCTTAAGTTTTATCCTCTCTATTTTCACTGGTAACCAAGGTCTTTGGGATAGAATGTATTGGCAATCTATACTTCCAAAGGTTTTAGAAAGCACTGCAGCACTGGGCTGAACCAAGTTATTCAAGAGGTGGAGAGAAAAATCTCCTGGAAGAGGAGGGCAAGAGCTTAACAAGGTGAACTTCTGAACTTGCTCAGTCTAAAAGCTCCGCAGGACAGATGCCAGGAAGACATGGAGGCCTTGTCTATAGAGGTTGAGGTGAGGCCAGCTCTAGAACATATGGACAGCTTTTTCTTTTCTGCAAGAGTTACAGCAATGGTATATTGGTACATAAGAAAGCTGTACTTTAGAGGGAGCAAAAAAGCTGAACTTAACCTTTATTATGTGACACCTCATTACACAATGGAGAAAACGATTACAAAAAAAAAAAAAAAAAAAAAAAAAAAAAAAAAAGCATGGTTGTGCCTTCAGTTTGCACGAAGTTGGGCCATGGTCCATCAAAACACGCCAACTATGCATTTTCTGTACAAGCCAGGTAATTTAAGCAGGCTAAATTTTGATAATCTGCAACACAAAAACCCATAGCTGGAAAACAAACATTGAACACAAGGCTACAAACCCTTCCTTGTCATAAATCTATGGATTCAGTCATGTGCAAACCCAAAGGCAGGCTTGAGACTGTCCGACTAACGATATGTACATAACACCTACCCTGTGGCACGCTTGAAACATGGTGACCATCAGATTTCAGAGAGCACTGACGTTCATGAGTGTGCTTTTACCTTGCAGCAAATGCATTGTAATTGAGGCATGTCTATGTACCCTAAAACATGCATATTAGAGGACTCCAAGTACAAAGATAAAATTATTAACAGAGTACTAGAGTACTAGGAGTTTCACAACACCAAAAGATAAGAGTTCACAGTGGAAAGTGGGCTACAAGTGAGTGCTGCAAGTTCTAATCCACAATTTTTGCCCTTTAAATCTGTCAATGTCAACTTTATAGGGGATCATATACAAGACTGCTAGTGGCACAGTTAGATACAGACAGCATTTCTCATTGTTTGGCGTTTAGTCTCTGTGCCAGGAGAACCCAACAGGACTCATAACTTTCTGTATTGTATATTTTTGCAGGAACAAATGGAATATATGACGCATGCTTCTTCAGCTTCACACTGCCACTTAATTTGGGGCAGTGTATTGATTGGACTCTTTTCTCCTAGGGAACAACAAACAGGTGATACACTGCATCATCCCAGAATGGTGTTTACCTTGGGTCAAATGGCTACCACAACACTTACAAGCATTATTTTTCTAACCCGAGTTTGATCAGCTCTGTATAGCTAAGGATCCATTCTGGACTGAGAACATCTAAAAAAGGAAGACGACTTACTGCAGGAGAGCTTCAGGAGGACCTTTGCAAAAAAAAAATAAAAAATAGCACAGAATTGACCATTTTATAGTCCATATCATGGTTCCAACAATCCCACTCAAAAGAAGTCCATCATTAAAGTGGAAGTAAACCCATTAAATTAACAGTTTCAAAAAAACTGTTACATTCCCAGCATGCCAGGAATATAACTGTCACATTGGTTGTGCTCTCAAACAAACTGTTAAACCATCCAATGGCTGGTGTCATAACTGGTCACATGTGCAACAATATGGCAGTTGAAGATTAAACAGAGGTCAAGATGGCAGCTTCCTTGGCTGAAAATGATAGCCGGGTTTACTTGCACTTTAAATCAACTTCTCTTGAATGGGAAGCCATAGATAAATCGAAATTCAGCTGGTCCCTGCCGAACCAGCCAAATTTCAATTCATCTATGGCCCGCTTGTTTGAATCCTCCACTCTCCACTGCCAAATTTGGCATGGCGGTCTGAGCCAAAAGTCCTTTCCCCGCAGTCTTCTGGGACACATTATAAGTCCCGGAAGACTACGGGACCATTCACAAGGCACGGTGTGGCTTGCGCAGTAGGAAACTGTCTGGGAAGCTGTAAGGCTCCACTGCCTGTTTACCTTACTTGAGATGCCGGCGCCTGCACCCAAAGCAGATTGAAGAAATCGGCTCGGGTGAGGACCTAGCTGGATCACTCGACAAGCAAGTTTCCTTATATTAAAAGTCAGCAGCTACAGTATTTGTAGCTGCTGGTTTAATGTTTTGGGGGGAGCCTGAAGCTCCTTTAATAAGGGACAGTATTTTCAAGAGAGGAGTGCAGAAGGAATGACAGTAGATGTTCAGGAGACTGGAGTGGAGGGTATGACAGGGAACAGTACAGGTGATACTCAACAAAATTAGAATATCGTGCAAAAGTAAATTTTTTTCACTAATACAACTTAAAAGCTGAAACTAAAATATGAGATAGTTCAAACCGTGATTTGGCATAAATGTGATGATTATGGCTTACAGCTCATGAAAAACCCCAAATCCACAATCTCCGAAAATTAGAATATTTCATGCAATCAATAAAACAAGGATTGTACATAGAGCAATACTGCACCTCTGAAAAGTATAAGCAGGCATATATACTCAGTACTTGGTTTGCGCCCCTTTTGCAGCAATTACTGCCTCGATGCGGCGTGGCATGGAAGCCATCAGCCTGTGGTAGAGCTGGGCGATTTCCTAAAAAACTAGCAACACTTGATTCACGATTCGAAACGAGGTTTTTTTTTTGGATGGACACCGCGCTGGTCCTGGGGAGCTGCAGGCAGGAGTTTTTAGGTGAGGCCACGGCTTCGGCCTAGTCCGCGGCGTCCGGCCTCACGGACTAGGCAGAAGATGCGGCCTCGTCTAAAAACTCCTGCCGGCAGCACCTCAGGACTGGTGCGGTGTCAGAAAATCTAAATAAAAATTGGTTTGCTGAAATTTTCTATCGATTTGACCGCTCAACTCGATTCAAGATTTAGATTGATTTTTTCCCCAGCCCTAGCCTGTGGCACTGCTGAGGTGTTATGGAAGACCAAGATGCTTCAATAGCGGCCTTCAGCTCTTCTGCATTGTTCGGTCTCATGTCTCATCTTTCTCTTGGCAATGCCCCACGGATTCTCTATGGGGTTCAGGTCAGGAGAGTTTGCTGGCCAATCAAGCACAGTAATCCCCAGGTCACTGAACCAGGTTTTGGTGCTTTTGGCAGTGTGGGCAGGTGCCAAGTCCTGCTGGAAAATTAAGTCAGCATCCCCATAGAGCTTGTCTGTGAAGTGCTCCAAAATCTCCTGATAGACAGCTGCGTTGACGCTGGACTTAATGAATTACAGTGAACACCAGCAGATGCAATGGCTCCCCAAATCAACACAGACTGTGAAAACTTCACACTGGACTTCAAGCATCTTGCAGTGTGCCTCTCCATTCTTTCTCTATACTCTGAGTCCTTGGTTTCCAAATTCGATGCACAATTTGCTCTCATCAGAAAAGAGGACTTTGGACCACTGAGCAACCGACCAGGTCGGCTTTTCTTTAGCCCAGGTAAGATGCTTCTGACGTTTGTTGTTCAGGAGTGGCTTGACATTTGAAGCCCATATCCAGAACCCATCTGTGTGTGGCGGCTCCAGCCTCAGTCCACTCCTTGTGAAAGTCCCCAACACTTTTGAATGGCCTTTTCCTGACAATCCTCTCCAGGCTGCGGTCATCCTGGCTGCTTGTGCACCTTTTTCTTCCACACTTTTCCCTTCCACATAACTTTCTATTAATGTGCTTTGATACAGCACTTTGGGAACATCCAACTTCTTTTGCAATTACCTTTTGAGGCTTTCCCTCCTTATGGAGGGTGTCAATGGTGGTTTTCTGCACAACTGTCAGATAAACAGTCTTTCCCATGATTGTGATTCCTACTCAACCAGACAGAGACCATTTAAAGGCTCAGGAACCATTTGCAGGTGTTATGAGTTAATTAGCTGATTAGAGTGGGACACTTTGAGCCTAGAATATTGCAACCTTTCACCGAGATAAAACATTTAGGAGATTTTTGCACTACCTATGGGTAAGCCTATAAATGAGGCTTACCTAAAAGGGTAAAAGTGGCTTTATTTCCTCTTTAATTTGCAGGGATTTCCTCCCCCTTCATCATGTGGCTATAGGACAGGACGTGCAGGTAAAACTCCAAGGGGACACAGATGGCAAAAAATAAACCGACAGGGGTTATAACCCTTCCTCACTCAATCTAAAATATAACAACAAAGGAAGTTTTGCCTATAGTTCTACTTTAATAATCATCTCTCCCAAAGTTCTATGGCCAGTGGTCTCCCCTCACTCCGCTCCACCTCCTGCCATGAACAGTTTCCACTCTCTCTTTCACCCTCCTGTTGGTTCACAGCCTGTTGCTATTCTGCCTTTTACGTCCATCTTCTGCTTTGCTCTTCCTTTTCCCCACTTTCCTTTATCAGCTCCTGTTCGGTCTTCTTTACATTGGTGCGATGCTGGAAACCTGCAAATCCACTGCGGGTCCCAGCATCGCACACTGCCTTATGCAAAAAAAAACTGCTGGAAGTGTCAATACAAAGTTAATGACACCTCCAGAGAGAATAGATATAGATATAGATAGAGAGAGAGATTTTTTTTATTTACATGACCTGCTTTATTGGGAACCAAAGACAAAGTACACATCACTGGCGACAATGCTATAAAATACAGTCTATCTCAGCAACACTCCAATAAACAGGCCTATAGTTATTCCCCATTAATATTGTTTTCTCATTGAATTCACAGCCACAACTCATACTCCCCATGTTTTCCCACTGAAGACAAACCATTTGTTCTATTTTTAATCTCTGGGAAACGGATGACGAAAACATTTCAGACGAAATGGCTTGAAGATGAAAACAAGAATCCCACATGGCCACACAAGTGACTTTATGGGTAAACAAGAGCATTTCCCAGTGTCGTCATCCAATTATACTGAAGCGCAGGGAGCAGATGATCTGCTACTCCCCCTGGACACCATGTTGGCTGTAAAAATCTAACATTCCATCCTTCAACGTGGGTCTAAATGACGCAGAGAAATTTGTAAACATGGATTCTACTTACACATGTGTTTTTCAGATTCCCGCATTCATTTCTGCATAGGATCAAAGCCATCATCTGGTTTCTCCAGTTAACACTTTCATCTTTGATCATCCACTGGGGGGGGGGGGGGGCACAGGACATTAGGACACCACTGCTGCTACCTAGCTAATTCTATATAATTCTATATACCACCCCAGGCATAGTTTAAGATATATAATTTTCTAACGTTCATTTCAGGTTTGCTCAAATTTGCAAGATTTTGTGCACAAATATATATTGAAGTTAGGGAGAAAAGAGATAGAAAAAAAAAATCTGTGGTTCTGAAATGGTAAATATTAGAACTTGTACATCAGTCCAGATATCCGAATTAAAAGAACCTCTGTAAAGAGGTTTACAAGATTTATATGCAAAGGTTTGCTTTAAAGCATGTAAAGTATTAAAGCAGAGCTCCGCCCAAAAAGGGGAAGCTCCGCTTGTTTGCTTCCTCCGCTGCCACATTTGGCACCTTTCAGGGGGGACGGGTGGCCATTTCTGACATGTACCCGTCCCCACTTCTGGGTGAGGTCCCCCGAAAGTTCAGCCCCCTTCCTCCTTCCAATACCGCCGGGCCATTAAGAAAGTGCAGTTTGCTTCAAGCATGCCCAGAAAGGAACATACAGTATTTGTAGCTGTTAGCTTAATTTTTTTTTAACAAAAGAGATCAGGCTGCAGAAAGTGCAGCGTGCTTCGCACATGCACAGTAGGGAACCGGCTGTGAAGCCGCAATGCTTCACTGCTGGCTTCCCCTACAAGGAATTGTGGCGATAGGACCAGAGAGCTGATTAAAAAATCATCTGGGGGTGTCGATATCATGGTATCCCTGAACAGGCACGTGTGTCCCAATATTAAAAGTCAGCAGTTATAGCATTTGTAACTGCTGACTTTTAATATTTAAAAATAAAAAATAAAAATTGATATCTACACCATATTTATCGGAGTATAACACACACATTTCCCTGAAAATCAGTTGCTCCAGTTCTGTCTCCTGGACCGGTATTGGACCAGTGTTCTGGCTATCATAGGAGCAGGTCCAGGAGGCGAGACTTTAATAAAGTGGCTGCTGAGTAAACAGGAGATCCTCACTTTATATAACCTGACATGAGGCTGCAGATGGGCACGGATCAGGCTGCATTGATGGGCAATGGTGAGGCTGCAGATGGGCACTGATTAGGTTGCAATAACGAGGCTGCGGGTGGGCACTGACCAGGCTGCAATAATTAGGCTGTTGGTGGGCACTGATCAGGCTGCATTGATGGGCACTAGGGAGGCTGCAGATGGGCACTGATGAGGTTGCACTGACCCTTATTTTTCTTCAAAAAGTTATTTAAAATGTAAGTTTAAACTTCCTTCTTAAAATTAAGGTGAGCGTTATACGCAACATTCGGTCTTCTTCCCCCCTTTTCTACTCTCATAGAAAAACAAGGACCTGGTTTCCTATAAACACAATGCAAAACTAAATGTGCATGTACGCTATTACAGTGGGTCTCAGTTAAGGCCCAAGGGACCAAGTACCTCAATAAAAAGTCTGCACTGCCCACAGCGACCACCCATGATATTTCATTTGCAGTGTGGAATGAAAGAGAAAATCTAAATATCTGCTATTCCTGTAGACTCCATAGGGGTGATTTACTAAAACTGGTGCACACAAAATCTGGTACAGCTGTGCATACTAGCCAAGGGGCTTCTAGGTTTTAGCCTAGGTTCACAATGATAGCGAGATTGAAATCATGCAAGTTCAGCTAAACTTGCATGATTCCATTCCCGCATGTCAGTCCGACTTCGAGGGGATTGCAGAGACAGCTATGCGGGTTTCTGCACAGATGTCTACACAAAAATCGCACCCCGAAATTGCCAAAAGTAGCACAGGATCTACTTTTTGGAAATTGGTGTGGCGTTAACTTTGTGGCACCACACGGAACCCCAAAAGTAGTTCCTGTCCTACTTTTGGCGACTTCGGAGTACGATTTTGTACAGACATCTGTGCAGAAACCCGCACAGCTGTCTCTGAAATAATCCCCAAAGTCGGATTCAGGACGGTGCCATTGCCGGCAATAGTCGCTGATTTGTCATGTCAAATCGCGATCCAAATTGCATCAATGTGACCCTAATCTTATTGTCAAAGCTAAAATTGAACAAGCTGAAGTTAGAAGACAATTGGTTAATATGCAGAGCTACACCAGATTCTGTGTGCTCCACTTTTAGTAAATCTCCCCCTTTGGGTCAGTTTTTTTTCAGCAGCAATGATAAATACAGCTCAAGGCACACAAAGTAACATGGAGATAATGGGCAGAATGTCTTCTACTGCTAAACTAATGTCAGAGAGCTAAGCAGCTGCAGGGATGGGCACATTGTAACCATAACATTCAGCTGTTACAATGGGCAATGACCCATAAAAGCTGCAATACTAGGCGAGTCTCTGCTAGGTATAAATCAATCAATGTGCCATGTACCAAAGCATGCCACCTCCTAGATGGTTATCAAAGTGCTAAATTAATGTACATGCCAGGGCCTGCTAAGGAAACACAAACTTTGTATATAGTACTCCTATGACAGGCACTGGGTATGTCTCAGCTTGTGTACTTTAGAGCCCTTCATCTATCCAGGTCCATTGCAGAGAATGGTGCTGCTTGTAAAGGCCCGTACACACGGTCTGACTTTTTGACAACAAACATGCAAATTAGCTGTTTTGGAGCAACATCCGACTGTGTGTATGCTCCATCGGACAAACTTTTTCTGTTTTCATTGGACTTTTGTTGGCTGTGCGAATGGACAAACTTTCTGGCAACAAAAGTCCGATGGAGCAAAGTCCGACCGTGTGTACGCAAAAGCATCGGACTTTTGTACAAGGTACAAACACGCATGCTCAGAACCAATGCAAAAGATCAGACTACAATACAGAAGTTCACCAAAGGTGGTGCTAGAGTCATTGAACGTCCTCTTTTGAAGCGGCGTCAGTACGTTGTGACGTCATTACGTTCGTGTTTGTTGTCAAAAAGTCCGACCGTGTGTATGCAATACAAACTTGTGGACCACGACCTTTGTACAAAAGTCCACGGAAAAGTTTGTACAAAGTCCGACCGTGTGTATGAGGCTTAAGGATCGCTGAAAACCAAAAGTGGTATGAATGTACTTTCTGCTTTCCTAGTCAACTGAGCCAACGCCGAAAGCATTAGGACTTGTCATCATCCTAATATTGGATCTACAAGACCATAGCGCCGTCAGATTTGTATGCTCCTGAATGCCTGGACCATTTTTTCCTAAAAGGATACAAACGGTATGTTAGTTAGGACCATTTCACACTAGTGATCTTGTCAATGGCAAGACCTTGTCGGCAACAGAATAGCTATGCAGGGTCAAAGAAGGAATGAAATGCCAACTGTACATTCATGTGTCACTTGTTGCTGGATGGATAAGAGAGAGATCACTGGGAACTTCCACTCTGAATTGTGCCCGTCAATGAGGGAGCGATGCCTTGCTCATCGGACCTTAAAAGTGAATCTGCAATCCACAATACATATAATAACTAATGTGTATGCAGGAATATACTTGTAGAATAAAAAGGGAAACCGTTTATGAACATGAGCCTCACAAGCCCCATGAAACTCTTCTCTGATGGCACCAAGTCATATGACCAGGAGCGGGACTAATGGCTTTACATCCCTGGGTTTACACAAGTCTTGTACAACCTATGGACAGGCTGTGTTTTCTCATTGCAGCGAGTCATGACTATTAAATATACCAAATGGGAGGTTCTTCATTATCGCAAAGAATACCTAGCTTCATACACAACAAACCTAGCCTGAAACATAAAAAAAACCCCTGGGTGTATTTTAAAACTGAGGACTGGTTCACACTGAAGCAGTGTGGGACACACACGCAATTTGCACAGGAATCGCAGCATATTCCTGTGCGAATTACATGCGGTGTCTCTGGGGTGCGATTTATATGGCTCAAATCGCACCGCATTCACACCAAACTCATGCAGGACCCTCGCTTTGTCTGCGCCAGACAACATCAGCTGGGAACATATACTAATTTGTGCAAGTTTAATACTTGCAGGTAAAACTTATGATAAGCTTACCTGTAGGTACAAGTTTAGCCACTTACAAACCGGAAGATTTTCCTGCTTAATGACCAGGCCATTTTTTGCAATACGGCACTGAGTCGCTTTACTTTATTATTAATAATATTAGTAATATTTTTACATTTTTGTTATAATGTCCCCATCTTCTATATATTTTTGGTAAAAAACAAATAAAATAAAAAAAAACACAGAATAAGCATATATTAAATGTCACTGGTAGAAGGGGTTAACACTAGGGGTCGATCAAGGGGTTAAATTTGTTCCCTAGGTGTGTTTCTTAGGCTTCATTAACACCTGAGCATAGAGTTTTCAGGCAGAAAATCACGCGATTTTACTGCGTTTTTTGCAACTTTTTTACCGTGATTTTGTGGGTTGTTTTGCCACGATTTTGTGCAGGGCAAAAGGTCACCAATGTAAAACGAAGAAAAAAAAAAGAAAACGCCGAAATCTGCCCGATTCGAGCGACAAAAAAGGCCCAGAACTTGTTTGATCTTCAGGCGACTTGCAGCGGAGATGTGAACCATCTCCATTGAGAATAATAGATTTTTTCCCCCTCCAGCGTTTTGTAGCTTCGGGCTTCAAGCTACAAAACGCTCAGGTGTGAATGGGGCCTTACTGTGGGGGGATGGGACTGACTGGGGGAGAAGACATATCGCTTTTACTACTTACTAGGAACAATCAATCTGTCTCCTCTGCCCTAACACACAAATCCCCGTTCTGGCTCTCGTGCCAGTGATCGCACCCACCCAAGTATCAGAATATATTTTACACGTATCGGTATATATTATACCAGGGCTCAAAATTTAAAGTCCTGAGTTACTAGCCAGGCTTCAAGGGTTACTCGCAACCAGTTGCCCCGCCCAAAACCTAGCCTGACCCCAATGCCACCCCTAAACACACCCTCATAAAAATGACACCTAATATTTTTATAACTTAACTCTGCATAAAACATTTAACAACTTTATCTGTGCCCAAAAATGCAGCCTGCTCGTGTGCCCAGTACACTCCATGCCCGCGGCTCTCCTCCCTCTTCCCCTTCGCTGGGAGAATGCTAAACAAAAAAAATAAAAATAAAGTGGTGAGTAAATGCCCACAAAAGGAAGCTCTCTCTGTGTGAAAAAATCATGACAAATTTCTTATGGGTACAGTGTTATATATGTCTCCCATATAACCCAGGCTGCCCGCGGTGCCTGCCCCAACCCCGCCCCCCTCCTGCTCCAAGGCAGCCCACATTCGCCAGCCCTCAAAATCCACTCGCAAAATGAGAGTGGAATTTTTGAGGGCTGGTGTATACAATTGCAACACAAGTCATATTGTAATGGAACGTTTATATACAAGTAAAAAAAAAAATGACCTTTCCTTTTCAATCTGCAGCACTGCAGTTCTCTGTAAAAAGCAATATCGTTACCTGGAGACGTTTTGTACACAGATAGTGTACAGCATGCCCCCAAGAAATGTAATTGTGCGATTGGCTCACTGATTTTCCCAAAAGTCTGCAACAAGACAAATCAAATTTTGAGCATCCACTGCAACAAAAAACATTTTTTGGTGAGATACTCCCAAAGAGAAATCACATCTAAAAAGGGATGCAGACCCTGCCACTCTCCTTATTAGAGCCCTGTAGGTGCAGCAGCTGATTGGGAAGTATGCAAAATCACTCCCATTAGATTCACTGAGCACATGGACACACACATACAAACAGCCATTTCTTCAGAATAACAAAAAAAAAGGTATGAATCTGCAACAAAGTTTGTTAAAATTCTTGAAATGTACATAGATCACCCAGCAAATGATTTTTTCCCACAACAAAAGTGCAGTTACTCTTTAAGATGGTTATACTGGTTGAAATTTCGGCTGGATCAGCAGGAAATGACTGAATATCGATCTATGTATGGCCATTCCCGTTCATGAGAAGTTGATCTAGCGATCGACTCCTCATCAACATGACTTCTGGAAGATTTCAGTGTGATCAGAGCTTCAGCACTGATCAGAATTTTCTGAGAGTAGGAAGGCAGAGGAGTCTCCCCGCTGTCAGAATACAAAGACACTGCGGGGAGGATTCCTGTGTCCACTCCGAAATATGTGGATAGGGGAATCGGGTCCGTTTTTTTGTTGTTGTTGTTGTTCAAAGGTTGGGTAAAAAGAAAAAAGAAAATATGGGAGTTTCCATTTTAAACAAATTTAACATAGAAAGCATTCTGTATTGAGGATTTATCCCATATGTCAAGGATAACTAGCTACACATTTGTGGCAGTGTTGAATTGTAACTCTTAACTTGCTGCACATTTTCATTAGCAAGTTGTACATTTGTAGAGCACTTGAAGCACAAGTTCTAGGTGACACTTTTCCAATTAGCATGGCAAGTCTCTAGCAAGTCAAAGTTGCAGTGGTGAGTCTACAGCAAGAGCGCTGCAAGTCTATAGCATGAAAATGTAGCCACAGTGCCCCCTGTGGTGGGATGATTATAGCACAACATAACTGAAGCAGAACTTGGAGAATGTTTGCAAAGAAAGTTGATCTGGAGTCATGCAATGTGGACTTGCTGCAATTGTGCAACAAACTTGTGAAGCCTGGCAAGTCTAGCAATAGTTCAGCAAGTCATTTTCAAACTTGCAGCATAATTGCTTGCTATCTGGGATACTGATGTTCATCTTCTTGGAGGACCTTTGTCAAGCTATCTTGGCCACATACAACATGCATGTGGCCTGTATATGGAAAATAAATAGTTTTATATTTTGGTACCACTCCCTATTATATATATATATATATATATATATATATATAGATAGATAGATAGATAGATAGATAGATAGATAGATAGATAGATAGATAGATAGATAGATAGATAGATAGATAGATAGATAGATAGATAGATAGATAGATAGATAGATAGATAGATAGATAGATAGATAGATAGATAGATAGATAGATAGATAGATAGATATATATATATATATATATATATATATATATATATATATATATATATATACCCCATATATAGCATAACAATTCATTTTAAGATCTATCTAAACCCAAAAATGTAATGTATTGCAGCTTACTAGTCTTTGGTATAGTGGCTGCATTTTAAGGCTTCTTTTGATTTAGCTTTACCTGGTAATCCTGCAGGTGGACGGTCCAATCCTGCCAATGGCAGCCTGTCAAACCTTTTAAAAGTTTGGTCAGCTACTGTGGCTAGATGGCGCTAGACGACACACCTAGCAGAAAGTATATTTAGGTGAGCGTGCTCCCAGGGACAAATGCCCAAAATGCAAGGAGTATGCATGGTGGGCATTCATCCCTGGGTGCATACCACGCTACTGAATGTACAGTCCAGCCACAGCAGCCGTCAGACTCCGAGTGTTCGAAAAGGCAGCTGACAGTGGGGCTGGACTGGGCAGGGCAATTGGTTGTTGGACAGAAGAAAACTAGGAAGGAAGATATTCTTCTGTACAGGTCACAGGAAATAACAAGGACTCTGCATTTCTGACAAGACTAACAAATATTTTATGCATTTGCTGGAAACCTTTGCCTGAGAAAACTAAGGCAGGCAGCACATCTAAGGACTGTAAAATGCAATTCTTGGGTTCACTTATCCCTTAATGACAGCTGAAGCTTGTATTGCCTGTAAATGGAAATCCTTCAACATCCCGTCCACATATGCCATTATATTTATACTTATTAAAACCACGTGGTTTAAAAAGATTGAGGCAATCGGGGTCTAGGGAGGTTTTCATTAAACTATTGCAACTGAAGCTTTCCAATGTTCCTCACCTGGGCCTTTGTTATTTTGTTAACAAAAGAGATTCCTATTAAAATCATTTTGTTTAATACCATGGTTAGATAGAATACGCTGCCAAATCAATATTCTCTTGTGTCATGGTCACATTTCAATCAGTCTAATTGTTCTTTTATCCTGTTTACTTTCATCACATGTTCAACTAAACCCATGTCTCTTGTCCCCTAAGCAGGGGAACTGGGCCTGTGCAGCTTTGTTCACTCCTCATTTATCAAGCTCAATAAATATCTTTGAAGCATAAAAGAAAAAACGTGTGAACAAGCAAGTCACATTCCTTGTAATCAGCCTCAGCACCACCACCCATCCAAAGTACATTTTAAGAACAAAATTTAGGTTAAAGTGGTTGTAAAGACATTTTTTTTTTTTTTTAAATAACAAACATGCTATACTTACCTCCACTGTGCAGGTTGTTTTGCACAGAGTGGCCCCGAACCTGCTCTTCCGGGGTCCCTCGGCAGCTGTCTCAGCTCCTCCCTGCAAGAACTAACCACCTTCATGCGAGCTCTCTCACATGGTGGTTAGTTCTTGCGGGCGCACTTCTGTGATACGGCCGGCGGCTATAGCCGCTCACTATATCACTCTGCCCCACCGCTCGGCACACCACGTCATTGGATGTGATAGACAGCAGCGCGAGCCAATGGCTGTCCTGCTTTCAATCCATCCACTCTAGCCAATCAACAAGCAGGCTGAGACACGAAGAGGAAATCGGGGGTGAGCGCAGCAGGTGAACGGGCTCAGGTAAGTAAAACGGGGGGGGGGCGGACGGACTGGTATTGTCAGATGTTTTTTCACCTTAATGCATAGGATGCATTAAGGTGAAAAAACGCGAACCTTTACAACCCCTTTAATGAAAAGGATTTCAAGGCCATAACAACCATACAATGTGATGTCGACATCAACAGAGCTTTAGAAAAACATGAATTTTTCCACACATATTGGATCATCTTCTAAAATAATAATGAACTCACGTTCATCGATTCCTTCATTTCTGTGTGCTTTACTTTATCCTGAGCTCAGACTGGGTTCATTGAACATTCCAGATAAACTGTATACCCATTACACTGCATGTGCAGTACTATTGTTTTAGTACTATGAGATTGTTTTGACATTGTGTTTCGTTTTTACTTGAAACATTTTATAAAAAATGATTGAAACTGAAAATTCTGCCAAGAATCAGTAACCACAATGCAAAGCTGCTGCAAGTCATGTGACCCAACTTGTCCAGGTCACGCAGCATTTTCTTATTAACCACTTGCTTACTGGGCCTCCTGCCCAGACCAATTTTCAGCGCTCTCACTCTTTGAATGACAATTGTGCGGTCATATAACACTGGACCCAAATGAATCATTTTTTCCCCATAGACCTTTCTTTTGGTGGTATTGGATCACCTCTGGGTTTTTAAATTTTTTGCTAATGAAAAAAAAAAGGAAAACTGAAAATTTTTAAAACAAAAAAAAAAAAGTTTTATATCTTGTTAAAATATTTTGCAAACAGGCAATTTTTCTCCTTCAATGATGTACCCTGATGAGGCTGCACTGATGGGCACTAATAAGCAGCACTGATGCGCATTAATGGGTACCGAGAGGTGGCACTGATAGCTGGCACTGATGGGTGGCACTAATGGTCACTGGTAGGTGATACTGATCGTTCCATCTATCAGTGCTGCCTGATTGCCATCACTGGTGGGCATTGATAGGTGGCACCGATATTCACTAGTGGGCACTGGCAGGTGGTACTGGTTGGTACAGATGATGTGGTTGTGCCTCTTCCTCTTCAGGACTGATCTCCCTTCAACAGAAGCTGGTGATCCACTTTTTTTCTCCTCATGCTGTCAGCATGAGGAGAAAAAAAAAAAAAAAAAAAAGACAACAAAAGATTACCAAGCTTCTGTTAACATCATGCGATCAGCTGTCATTTGCAGCTGATCACGTGGTAAAGGGCTGGGATCGGTCGCGTACTCCGATCTGTGATTACCCAAGTCTCTGACTTGGGGATCACAGAGCACACCACGCGCAACCCGCAGGGGGCGTGCAACGGGGCGAACGTCTACTGACGGCCTCATGGCAATGTAGGATCTGCACTGTAGCAGTCATTCAGCTATAGCGCGGAAGGGAAGAGGTTAAAGCCCGTGGACACTGACCATACATCTGCTGCACACATGGTTAGTCCAGACACAAGACATTGCTTGCCAGAGATGTCAACAATCTTTATTTACTGCATATTTATTATTTCTGGTCAAAAAATAAAAAATGCTCGTTTAACCACTTGCCTACTGGACACTTTTACCCCCTTCCTGCCCAGGCCAATTTTCAGCATGGTCACAATTGTGAAGCCATGCAACACTGTACCCATATGAAATTTTTTATCCTTACATTCGGCCCTCTAGGTTTAATGACCAACTTCTTTCAATTTAAGGGCATGTGGGCGCGGCCCCTGAGGACCCCTTCCCTTTTCTTTCACTTCTTCTTTCTCCCCTCTTGCTTTTTATCTTTTTCTCTACTCCCTCTCTGTGGGCACTCTTACCCACGGTCTGTACTCTATCTATTCCTTTTGTCTATCTGTCTTTTCTGGTGGCTCCCATTTTGAGGAGTCGACATGTGGTTGACGGTTATACCGACATGAGATATTTCGAAGTCGTGGGGACACATCTCAGGGAGGAAAATTTCATCTTCTTTTTATCTTTATCTTTCTTCTTTGCTTCTTCTGTATGTCTGCTTAGCAGCAAAGCCCGGCATGTATGTGTCTTTACATCAACATCCCTGATGATACCTGAGCTAGGCTGCATTCCATATGGCCTATTTTGAGACGTAATCGAATCTACATTGTGATTATTTGTTTATACTAGGCCTTTGCTTTTGTTTTCTTTTTTTTTTCTTTTTTTGCTACCTTTATTGCCTTGTGGAATATTATAACACCCATGTACCCTCCCCCCACTGAGACACCCCTTTTTTTCCTCTTTCTTCTGTTTGATGTTTCTGTCACATGATATGTATGTTATGTTTGACTTTCAATAAAACATTTGTAAAATAAATTTTTTATCATTTTTATCAAGAGCTTCCTTTTGTGGGCATTTAGTCACCACTTGGTTTATTTTTTGCTAAACAAAAAAAAACAAAAAAAAAAGGCAGAAAAAATTAAATGAAAAAATAAATACACACACTTTTCATAGTTTGTTATAAAAAATTTTAAACAGGCAATTTTTCTCATTCACTGATGGGCAGTACTGAGTGATGCTGATGAGGTGCTGATGGGCACTGATAGTTGGCACTTGGTAGCAAATTTGGGACCAATGTCCCCTCAACAGAAGCCAGAATTTCGGCTTTCCCCTTTTCTCCTCACGCTGTCAGTGGCAGGGGAAAAAAGCAGACTTCCGTTTATATTGTGTGATCTGCTGTCATTGGCCAACAGCTGAATATGAGGTAAATGGTCGCTGCGATTGGCCCTTTACCCCCATCTGCGATTAGCACAGGAGGATGTCCATGGACGCCCTCCTGGCATTTTAAGCTCATGCTGTAGCCGTCTTTTGGCTATAGCGCAGGCGGGAAGGGGTTCAAAGAAAAAACCTTTTCTACATGCAGTCAATTTTTCAATGTCATTATACAAAATCACTTTGTGCACTAAAAAAGGATGGAGCGTGTAACATGTTCCCAAAAGGTAAACTTAATCTTTAACCAATATACCAAGCAGGTGTAATGATCATCAATTTCTATGTAGGTTGAAGCAGTCATCAACTGAAACAAACTGCTGCGTAGAAGTCTTACAACTGGGTGAGGAACAGCCAAACTCTACTACGAATGGGAGGTTGTGGAAGACAGTTTCATGTCATGGGTCATACATGGCAAGACTGAGGCACAGCAACAAGATCCAAGGTATACTGCATCAATAAGGTCTCTCCCAGGCAAAGATTTCAAAGAGGACTGGGGTTTCAACATGTGCTGTCCAAGCTCTTTTGAAGAAGCACAAAGAAACAGGCAGATTGCACAGCTAGAGTCAACATCGCCAAGAAAGCATTCACATCTAAAAGGGATGTTGGGGATGTGTTTTTTCATTTAGATCAGGAACAAAAATGTTTGATGGCAGAGAAAAAAAAAAAAACACAAACATAAAAGCTGTAATGCCGCATACACACGATTGGATTTTCCGACAACAAATGTTGTATGTGAGCTTGTTGGCAGAAAGTCCAACCGTGTGTATGCTCCATCGAACATTTGTTGTCAGACTTTCCACCAACAAATGTTGGCTAGCAGGTCCTCAAATTTTCCGCCAACAAATTTTTGTTGTGGGATTTTTTTGATCGTGTGCACACAAAAAGTGCACATATGCTCGGAATCAAGTACGAGCTGGAGGTAGAACTAGCGTTCGTAATGGAGATATTACACACGTCTTGTACGTCACTACGTTTGTAATTGTTGGCCAACATTTGTGCGACCTTGTGTATGCAAGACAAGTTGGAGCCAACATCCTTTGAACAAAAATCCACGGTTTTGTTGTCGGAAAGTCCGATCGTGTGTAAGGGGCATAAGAGGTGGGCAATGACAATATGAATCAAAAAGGAGAGAAGATTAATAAAACGAGTGAGGTTGCCCAGATAAAAGATGAAGGCGGTCTAAAGATAAACAGATTACTCTCTGTAGAATAACAGGAGAGGAGTTGCTACAGTGTGGGGGGGGGGGGGGGGGGGGGGTAATGCCGTGTACACACGACCGGACTTTAACGGACTGAATTCTGTCAGACAGAGTTTCGACAGACGTCCATCAAATCGGACTTGTCTACACACAATCACACCAAAGTCCAACGGATTTGACCGTGATGACGTACGACCGGACTAGAATAAGGAAGTTCATAGCCAGCAGCCAATAGCTGCCCTAGCGTCGGTTTTCATCCGTTGGACTAGCATACAGACGAACGGATTTTTCTATCGGACTTGAGTCCGTTGGAAAGATTTGAGACATGTTCTAAATCTAAAGTCCGTCTAATTTTTCAACCGCAAAGGTCCGATGGAGCCCACACATGGTTGAATTATCTGACGGATTTGTTCCGTCAGACCTTTGCTGTCGAAAACTCCAGCTGTGCGTACACAGCATAAGGCTGGAGAGCAGCTTTAAATAAAATCTGTTAATTGCTTTCAAATGAATCTTACAAGCAATTAACAAACACAAAAAATAGATTACATAAAAGCGATAAAGGCCTCATGCACACTAAAGCTGATAAACGCACGTTTTTATGAGTTTGGGCGTTTAACAGCCCTTAGCCCTTGTACACACGATCGGAGATTCCGACGGAATGTGTCCAATCGGAGCATTTTGTCGGAGATTCCGACTGCGTGTGGTCTGCATCGGACTGTTTCCGTCGGACCAAATTTTCCAACTTGCCGGAAATATTTTCCGACAAAATGCTCCGATCGGACATACTCTGATCATGTGTAGAGAATTCCGATCAGACCAAGTGCCACGCATGCTCAGATCAAATTCCTACATCAAAGCTATTGGCTACTAGCCTGAACGTAGTCCCATCGTAACGAAATTACGTCATCACATTCTGAAAGATCGGATTTTCCGACAACTTTGTCCGACTGTGTGTATGCAACAGTTTCGGACAAGATCCGTCGGACAAAATCCAACGGATTTGGTTGTCGGAATCTCCGACTGTGTGTACAATGACTTAAACTCTCCTCTATGTTGTCCTATGTGTCCATGCACACATTGATTACTTTTTGCATTTTATCAGCAGGGCGTTTATGAGCTGTTGTCTGAACGCCCTAAAATCGTACAACAATCATACAAAATCGTAAAACCCTCCCAGTTAGAATCACTCCCTAAGACACACTTAACCCCTACAGCGCCACCTAGTGGTTAACCCCTTCACTGTGTCAAAATTGTCCGATGTGTCCGCCATAATGTCACAGTCACAATAAAAAAAATATATATAGCAGATCGCCGCCATTACTAGTAAAAAAATGCCATAAAAACGAACCCTTATTTTGTAGACGCTATAACTTTTGCAAAAACCAAATGCGTATTGCAATTTTTATTACCAAAAATATGTAGCAGAATACGTATCGGCCTAAACTGAGGAAAAAAATGTTTTCTTATTATAATTTTGGGGGATATTATAGCAAAACGTAAAAAATAATGTATTTTTCAAAATTGTTGCAATTTTTTTGTTTATAGCACAAAAAATAAAAACCGCAGAGGTGATCAAATACCACCAAAAGAAAGCTCTATTTGTGGGGGAAAAAAAAAAGGACGCCAATTTTGTTTGTGAGCCACGTCGCACGACTGCGCAATTGTCAGTTAAAGTGACGCAGTGCTGAATCGCAAAAAGTGCTCTGGTCAGGAAGGGGGTAAATTCTTCTGGGGCTGAAGTGGTTAAGAGATATTCTAGTGAGCAGCTGGTGACATCACCGACACATGCTCTCTGAAGGCAAGGCATAACCGTACCATTCCTTCAGAGCTGTGTGCCAAGACTCCCGGATGTGACGTCATCGAGCCTCGGCCATTCAAGCCACGGCAGCCTGCTAACCCAGAAGGAAGACCAGGTGAAGATGGAAGCCGCAGTGACAGCTTACCGCTGGAGGGCTTTGTGTCGAGGCAAGTCTCTCATAATGTGCTAGTATGCGGTACATACTAGCACAGTATGATATTGCCTTGCTGGAAGAAACTTTTTTTTATTTTTAAAAAGGAGTTTACTACTGCTTTAAGATGAACGCCATATAGACATGAAAAGGATTTTTTTTTAATTTTCATGTTCATCAAAAATTATTTAGGGCCCAAACAGATTTGTGCCTTATGGTAACACGCATTTTACCATGCATTTGCAATGCGTGGCAGCCAGTTTAGATTGTAAGCTCTAATGAGCAGGGTCCTCCGATTCCTCCTGTATTGAATTGTATTGTTTGCCTAATGTTGTAAAGCGCTGCACAAACTGTGTGCTTTATGATAATAACATGTAGTATGGGGTGTTTCAGGGCCATTAATTGTGACTAGCACACTGGCACACTAAAAGGAGGGAAAGGGGAAAGGGGAAAGGGGGCAACCATTTTTTCACACATCATGGTGTGCTGCCTGCCCATTGAAAACAATTTGGGCAGCCTTGATGCAGTGCACCTTAACACACGGTAACGTGTTACCTTAACATGCATTCAATAAGTTAGAATTTCATATGACCCTAAGGCTCGGTTCACACAGGGGGCGATGCGAGGCGACACGACTTGCCTCGCCGCGACCTGCCGTGACCTCAGCGGCGACTTGCAAATGACTTCTGTATAGAAGTCAATGCAAGTCACCCCGAGGTCGCCCAAAAGTAGTACAGGAACCTTTTTTCTGAGTCGGAGCGACTCGAGTCGCTCCTCTTAGAACGGTTCCATTGTACAGAACGGGGGTGACTTGTCAGGTCGCGGCACTGCAAGTCGTGTCGCCTCGTGTCACCCCCTGTGTGAACCGGCCCTAATTGTACGGGGCGAAACATGTCAGAGGAGCATAGCCAGGAGGAGTTTAGGCTGAAGCCATACATCTTCACCCCTCTACATAGTGTCTGGTTTCCGGTGTGCGGAGTATTTACCTTCTGTACTCAGACCTGCTTGTAGTTCTTGGCACACAGAACACAGACTGGAAGAGAGAAATGATGCACTGCATGCAAATGTACTGGCAAGGAACATGCTAAAATTCTCATATGTACTAGTTTAAAACAAGCAGCAGCAAAACTGTCCTAAAACACAAGATGAACGCTGCACATTACACATTTGTAGATTTTGTAGTCACACGATAGTATACTTGTCCTGTTATTTACTCAGGTGCTATGTATGAGAAAGTCTAGACGAAGACTACCCTCACTAATCACTTCCTGCAACCAGATATGTGCAAGATAGAAAATAGAAAAAACAAACAAATGTACCAGCCCAGGGCAACACAATAAGCAAATAATAGACATCATGTTCCTATACAGTCTAGTCTGTAAATCACAAATTATACAATTTACCTGCATGCGACATTTTAAAAGTAGATCATCCAACTGATTTTCAGTAAAGCGCAGAAAACATCAAAGTGCCTTATTTTGGCAAAATTGTTAGAATTCCTGAAGGAGAAAAGCTCCATTCACTCTTGTACGACTCCAAAGTTGCGCAGACTTTGGAGTGCAACTTTGGATGGGTGCAACTTGGGATACTATTCTGGCTTTGACCAGTGAATGGTACCATTCAAGTACACAAGTATGCAACTTTTGAGGGTTACCATTGAAGTCTATGGCCCTCAAAATGCATGAAAAATCAGACCAAAGCAGCGCATGAACTACTTTGAAGTCACTGCAACTTTAAAGTCGCACACACAGTTGTACTCATAAGTTTACATACCCTGGCAGAATGTATGATTTTTTGGTCATTTTTCAGAGAATATGAATAACAAAAACTTTTTTCACTCATGGTTAATAAATGGCTTCAGCCAAACAATCAACTGTGTTTAATTTGTTTAAAGCATAATGGCAACAGAAACTACCCAAATTACTCTGATCAAAAGTTTACGTACCCCGCTGGTTTTGGCCTGGTAACATACACACAAGTTGACACAGAGGGTTTGAATGGCTATTAAAAGTAACCATCCGACAGACCCTTGCATCTTTCATCCAGTGCTGCACTGACGTTTCTGGATTCTGAGTCATGGGGAAAGCAAAAGAATTGTCAAAGGATCTGCGGGAAATGGTAGCTGAACTGGATAAAACAGGAAAGGGATAATAAAAAGATATCCAAGGGATTGAGAATGCCAATCAGCAGTGTTCAAACTCCAAAGTGGAAAATGAGGGGTTCTGTTGAAACCAAACCACAGACAGGTAGACCAACTAAAATTTCAGCCACAACTGCCAGGAAAATGGTTTGCTACACAGAGAAGGTTTTTCTACCTTCATGCATAGATTGCGTGACTGGGGGGAAAAAAATAAAAATAAATAAAAACACACCTTTGGCCTTTACAACCACTTTAAACATTTTTCAAATAGCAATATCTGTAAATTGTTTTACCCATTTTATTCTAGTTATAAAAAGAGTCAAAGTTCTCTGTAAAACATTCATACAGGTACGTTCAGGTTGTGTATATTGACATGGAGGAACTAACTGTACACATAATAGAACACCACATTTATTTGGACAATCAATACCCTTCAGGTAATAAGAGTGCTTACACACTGAAAGTGCCTAGGCGTCGGCAGTAAAGTGATACCATAGTTTTAGCAGCACTATTCGGCCGCTTTAACCCCCGCTAGTGGCCAAAAAAGGGTTAAATCCTCCAGCAAAACACCACTGCAGCGGCAGTACAACAGCGATGCCCCATTGTTTTCAATGGGCAGGAGCAAGGGAGGAGCAGTGTATTCACCGGTCCAACACCGCTGCAAAGAAGCTGCTGGCAGGACTTTGTGCGATGCCCTGCCAGTGCAGCGCCCCAGTGTGAAAGCCCGAGTGCTTTTGCAGCCACGGCTCTTTTCAGGCACTATGCAGGTGAAAGGGGTCTAAGTGCCGGTTCACACTGAGGCAGCACGACTTGCAGCGCGACTGCCTCAGGTGACCTGGACATGACAGCCGCAGCGACTTGCAAAACAACTTCTCTATAGAAGTCAATGCAAGTCGCCTCAAGTCGTCCCCAAAGTCGTACAGGAACCTTTTCCTAAGTCGCTCCAATTAGAATGGTTCCATTGTACAGAACGGGATGCGACTTGTCAGGTGGCTAAATCGCCTGACAAGTCGTCCCAGTGTGAACCGGCACTAACTGTAGCCAGCTAGCCAGATACTGATGGCAACAAGCAACATCTGACTTTTTAGGAACAGGTGATTAAAGAGCCCACACATTAATGGGATTGCTTTTTAATACCTGATTATTTTACAGCCCTCATTTGTTAAGCAAGTGTAGCTGAATTTTAAAACAAATTGGAGAAACAAGGTCAAATCTGACCACAATAAATAGAGCCTGCAGAGGTTTATAGTTCATATGTCAGTAAAGTCATGCCAGATAGAAGGCCATTGCTGTGCTCTGTGTGCAGTTCAGAGAAGCTTCGGGACAAATACTTGGCAGGGCCCCGGATCCCAAATCGGGAACCAGCAGAGTCCAGCTACTGTTTCCCCCTTTCGGCTGCTGCCTGTAAAATTATTTACTTTCTTATTTGGATAGTGGTTGCTGAGCTCACAGGAAAGTCAAAGTGAGCACAGTGCAAGGTCCTTCAGGGTGACCCGAAAAACTCACTATTTATTCAGTCCTAGAACAGGCAGCCTTCTTTTAAAAACAGATTGAAAGACACAGAGAACTAGGTATAAAAGGATGTTAGAACGCAGGATTTTATTGCTAATCCAATTGTAATTAAATATTAATTTGATTATATGAATCCTTGAACAATCAGGAATAAATCAGTGGTATAGCGAAGTCGGAAAGAACAAAAGCCAACCATTCACCGGTTGCTAAAAGTAATGCTGCCCAGATTCCTCCATCAGTGCTAACCGCAGAATGAATCCTCCTGCTGGGCTATTGCATTCTGAGAGCCAGCTCTCCCAGCTGTCACAATACACAAACCGTGCCTGCGTTTGATTTGGATGGAGGAATTGTTCGGTATACAATTATCCAACATACTCCTTTGATTAAAGTCAACTGAGCCATCAACTTTTGTTGAACAAAGAAGCTAGCAGGGCCATACGCTGCTTTAATTTTAACCGTGTCAGCAGGAATCAGCCAAAATACGAGTGGTGTATGGCTAATTTTATTTATCACTATATTGATTGTCCTGAATAGGCAGATCTTTTGCAAATTCCATTGAAAGAACCTCAATAAAGGATCACCAAGCATTCACAGTAGCTGCTAATCCTCCTCAAGCCCACAGACAAATTTCCAAAGCACAGGTCAAACAGGTTTCTAATGAACTGGCCATAATTTGCTTAGTAGATAGCCCAGCCAGCTGCCTTATCTGGTAAAACAAAGCAAAGTGCAACAGGAAGTGCCAAGCGCAGCAGCTGATGTGCAATGTCAGTAGCCCATTACAGCCAAATTTCAGGTTACTGTAGTCATATCAAGACCCAATTTCTGAATGGATGTGTTCAGTTCCTGCACACTTTATTGCCTTAGCCTAGTCTTTCAACCAGTGTGCCTTCAGATGTCTTTAGGAATGCCTTGGCAAAATGCCTAAACACTGTATACAAGCCAGCAGGTGGATAAAACTTGCCTTTTAGTTACACAAAGCCATGGGTTTTCATTATGCACCATTGCAGCCTTCTAGCCGCCGGCATCCTAACAACCAATGAGGTCATCAGTTGACAAGGAGGATGTCGGGCGCCTGCACAGCATCCTCGTTTGCCCCTCTCCATCAGCACTGGGGTCACAACAGCTGAGTGAGGGAGAGAAATTATGGAATACAAGTCAGTACCACAGTATAAAGGTTTATTGACAATGGAAGTATAAATCACCCCTAACGTTGGGTGCCCTACATGTGGATGTTGCCGCATTATGTAAAACTATTTGTTTAGTTTTTTTACATTTAGACTGGGGTGCCTTGAGATAATATTTTTATTAGTCAAGGCTTCCTTTAAATTAAATTATATATAAAAAAAAATAAAAAAATAAAAAAATTAAATAAAAAAACACAGCCATAGCCTAAAAAAAAAAAAAAAAAAAATAGCAAAAGGCTACAATATTTTTTGCAGCAACTTGCTCATGCGTAGTAAAGTGCAGTATTCCATAGCAGACAGAACTCTCTCAATGGCAAAACTACAATTAGTCAATTGGCTACTGCACTTTCCAAGCTGCTGTTACACATTGGTGACCACTTTCTTTGTTAACTCCTAATACTGGATTACAGTTGCCCCTACATGGACAGGCTGGGCAGCCCAGTACCACTATACCATGGGTGCAGATGGCCACACTCTATCCCTGCCAAGCAACATTTGAGCAGATATATTTTACATTTTAAAACATTATTAATGGCCCCTACATGGTCAAGAGCCTAAAATGGATAAAAACAAGTTGCACTGCTTGCAAAAAAAAAATCCTCCTGTAACCATAAGCTTTTCCCCTAGACCATTTCATAAAATCAAAGTCTCACAAATTGAGGTCACAGAATTTTAAATTCATGGCAAATCAATTCGGAAAGCCCTATGGGTCTCGGATTCGGCTGTCGGTTACAAGACGACTATTTCTGTCCTTATACAAAGTCCACTCCTTGAAGAGCATTAGAACGTTCTGGCAGACACGAGGCAGCAATGTACATGTCTGTCTGCTGTACTATCTTTGTACTAACTTCTCTGAAGTCTACATTCCTAGTGACCGACCCTGGGACACCCAGACGGCTTCCTCAACCGACGGGCTTGTCGTCCAGGGGGGCCTTACCTGTCTCAGGCCTAGAAGAAAAGGCATCCTGCAGGCTCATTCTCCACAGCAGCGTTTCATCTGACAAAGAGCTCCAGCCGCAAGGTTTCCTCATCTATGCCGGGCAGCCGTGCTGCCGTCCTATTTAAACAAGGCCTTTATTGGCAGGGAACATTAAGTAAACAGGGTCCCGGGACACAGCTTGCACTAGCTGTACCCCCTCCCTACCATGACAAATCCGAGACGGCTGCCAAGCTGGAAATGACATCACTTCACAAGGCCAAAACAGCTATTAACAATTTCAGGGCCAGGACAACATAACCTACATCATTTCTCCAAATCACCAATATGTGAAGGGGTTAATGCCAGTCTATAAAAAAGGGGTTGAAGATGAAGTTTAATCTGCCTATACACTCTCCGGCCACTTTATTAGGTACACCTGTTCAATTGCTTGGTAACACAAACTGCTAATCAGCCAATCACATGGCAGCAACTCAATGCATTCAGGCATCTAGACGCGGTGAAGGCGAATTGCTGAAGTTTAAATTGCACATCAGAATGGAAAAGAAAGGGGATTTAAAAGTGACTTGGCATGTGGCATGGTTGTTGGTGCCTGACGAGAATGGGCAGACTGGTTGGTGAGGACAGAAAGGCAACAGGAACTCAAACAAGCACTCGTTACATCCAAGGTATGCAGAATACAATCTCTGAACGCACAACACTTCGAACCCTGAATCAAATGGGCTACAGCAGTGGTCATCAACCCTGAGGGCCCACTAACAGGCCAGGTTTATGTATTACCTTGGGGACATGCAGACTAGAATACGGCAATCACTGAGCAGCAAATGATATCACCTGTGACGGATTTCAGTTATCTTGCAAACCTGGCCTTAATGGGCCCCGAGGACAGGGTTGATGACCACTGGGCTACAGCTGCAGAAAATCACACCTGTCAGCTAAGGACAGGAAACTGAGGCTATAATTCGCACTGGCTCACCAAAATTGGACAAAAACGTTGCCTGGTCAGAGGATTTGCTTGATTATCTCGATTTCTGCGGCGAAATTCAGATAGTGGGGTCAGAATTTGGTGTAAATAACATGAAAGCATGGATCCCCCCTGCCTTGTAGCAATGGTTCAGGCTGATGGTGGTGTAATGGTGTGGGGAATTTTTTCATGGCACACTTTGGGCCCCTTAGTATCACTGAGCATCGTTTAAACACCAAGGCCTACCCGAGTATTGCTGTGGACCATGTCAATCCCTTTAGGACTATAGTGTACCCATCTTCTGATGGTTACTTCCAGCAGGATAATGCACCATGTCACAAATGTCTCACCATGTCTCCACTCGTTTCTTAACCACTTGAGATCCGCGCTATAGCCAAATGACGGCTACAGCGCGGATCTCCTTTTCCGGGACTACGTCTATTGACGTAGTCCCGTGCACGAGCGGCCTGCGCGGCCCCTGAGGGGCGCGCAGCGGCACGCTCTGTGATCGGCGAGTCCATGAGACTCGCCTGATCACCGATCCGTGCAAGGGGTCGATCCCGACCCCTTATCACGTGATCAGCTGTCAGCCAATGACAGCTGATCATGTGATATAACGGAGCCGGTAATCGGCTATTATTCCTGCTCGCGCTGACAGCGCGAGGAGAGAAAAAAAAAGCCGATCACCGGCGGCGATTGATGTCCCGATCACGGCCAGCCCTGCTAGTGCCCACCTGCCCCCTGCCAGTGCCCACCTGCCCCCTGCAGTGCCACATGTCTAAAAAGTAAGTGCCCCCGTCAGTGCCCACAGTGCCACCCAGCAGTGCCACCCAGCAGTGCCCACAATCTGCCTCAAAGGTGCTGCACCCCAGTGCCACTTATCCGTGCCCATCAGTGTCATCTACCAGTGCCCAGCAGTGCCGCCCATCAGTGCCCAGCAGTGCCGCCCATCAGAGCCACCTATCAGAGCCACCTATCAGTGCCCATCAGTCCCATCTCTCAGTGGTACCTATCAGTGCCCATCCGTGCCACCCATCCGTGCCATCTTATCTGTGCCCATATTTGCCCACCAGTGCAGCCCATCAGTGCCCACCAGTGCAGCCCATCAGTGCCCACCAGTGCAGCCCATCAGTGCCCACCAGTGCAGCCCATCAGTGCCCACCAGTGCAGCCCATCAGTGCCCACCAGTGCAGCCCATCAGTGCCGCCTAATCAGCACACTTCAATGAAGGAGAAAAATGACCCGTTTGCAAAATTTTATAACAAACTATTAAAACATGATTTTATTTTTTTTGCATCTTTTTTTGTTTGTTTAGCAAAAAATAAAACTCCGAGCTGTAATTAAATACCACCAAAAGAAAGCTCTATTTGTGGGAAAAAAATTATAAAAATTTCATTTGGGTACAGCGTTGTATGCCCGCGCAATTGTCATTCAAAGTGCATCAGCGCTGAAAGCTGAAAATTGGTCTGGGCATGAGGGGGGTTTAAGTGCCCAGTAAGCAAGTGGTTAAACATGACAATGAGGTCCCTGTACTCCACTGGCCTCCACAGTCACCAGATCTCAATCCAATAGATCACCATAGATCATAGATTGCGATGATTTGGTGGATCTGCAGCAACTGTATGATGCTATCATGTCAGTATGGACCAAAATCTGAGGAACGTTCCCAACACCTTGTTAAATCTATGCTGGGGGAGCGGGGAGATGATGCTGGATATCCTCCAGCCAAGAATTTTGTGGGCTTTATCTGACTTGCTGCAGCTTCTAATGCACACAGTGAGAAGCCCACAGTGTGCAGTGAAACAAGCATTTTCAGGAGAGGCGACTGTGTAATCACGTTTACACAGCATCGGAGGCCTCCTCCCCTCCCAGCCAGTGGAATGAGAGAGCCCAGGACTACGGTAAGCAGTCGGGTGTCCTCTGTGACGAATGAAAAAACAAAGATTTTGTCACTTTTGGTTTCAGTGATATCTTTCCCTGACCGTTACATCCAGGGATGCATCTGATCAAACATGACCTGTGCTTCATCAGATGCTTTGAAGGGCAGGGACCGCTGATGTCTTCATAAGGAGTACCTGTCACTGCCCAAAAGCTATCACAATGGGGCCTATCTGTCCCTATGTGAAAGGAAAAAAAAAAATACAAAATTAAAAAAAAGTGCAAAAAATATTTTAAATAAAAAAATAAAACTATATAAAAAGTATATTTTATTTTTTGTAAGTAACCCTGCCCCCTGTGCAAATGCAAACGTACACATAGGTCTGACATGCCTATGTAAATGGTGCAGACACCGCTGTCTACTGTGCCATCACCCCATACCCCCCCCCCCCCCCCCCAAGCGCTCACTGAAACACTGGGCTGTGGAGGGGGTGGGAGCAGCTGGCTCAGGTTCTCATTGGCTCACTGAGAAGCTGAGCCGGGTGCTGGTCCGGGGTTCTGGGTGGATCTCGACCATATTGTCACAATCTTTCCATGGACAGACTCTGAAGTCAGCCCGCTGTCTGCTGAAAACGGGTCACAGGAGTGCAGAAAGAACCACATTGCTGTGATCCACAGAAGTACAGCAAAACAAAAACAAAAAAAAAAACAGGATTTTAACCTGTGTGTGAAAAAAATTTAAAACATTGTCTCAAACATGTCAAGTCTTAAAACTGCATACTTGTGAAATTACAAAAACTACCCAAAATATAGTCTATAGATCAGGGTTTCATAGAACCCCATTACACAGGATTTATAGATCGCCAACTGTTCGCACAGCGCTAAGGATGAGCTCAGGCGTGTTCGCATGGTCCACGTGCAGAGCCCACCAGGAAGTCGGTGCAGCGCTGCGCTAATCACAGGCAGTGAGAAATTACCCCGATGCGCGGCTGCAGAGATCGGGAAATGTCTCACTGCCTGTGATTAGCGCACTTCCTGGCGGGCTCTGCACACGTGGAGCATGTGAACACGCCTGAGCTCATCCTTACACAGTGCTTTACAACATGAGGGCAGACGGTACAGTTACAATACAAGAAGAATCAGAGGGCCCTGCTAGTTAGAGATTACAATCTAGGAGAACTCAGGGTTCCTACAGAGATTGCTAGGGCGTTCCTTAAAGTGGTTTTGTACAGAAAATTGCAAGTTCGTCTTATTCAAATGGCTTTGGAACATAGATGCAATTATGACCATTGAAATAAAATAATATGCAGTATTTACCTTTTATTTTTAATGTTTATGCCGACTTCTGGGCTCTCCTCCCGTGGGAGTAGGCGTGTTTATCGGCTTCGCAATGGTCCCTGGGAACTTTTTTAGCTATTTCCCCAGGAATCCATGGGGGACACAGTCAAGCCGAAATTGCCATTTTGAAAGTGGGCAGGCAGCTCTATCAGCCATTACCACTATAACACAGGAGACAAAAGGAAGGAAAACAAAGAGGACACTCAATGAGCATGTGCGAGATGGAGCAGTGGATGCTGGGAGCTCAGTGTCATCGCATCCAGGAAGTAAATGCCTGTGGGCTTCAAACGCCCACAGTGAAAATGGAAACCGCCGGACTGCTTTTTTTAAAGTTTTCCTTAGCAATGAAATCGTCACGCCGGGGGTTAAAAAGACGCCGATCGTGGCTGCAAAGACCCGGTAGGAATTGCCCAACAGTGACACAGGTAAAAAAAAAAAAAAAAAAAACGGCAGTGGAATCCCGCTTTAACCACTTCAGTTCCGGACCAATAAACACCTTAAGGACCAGAGGTCTTTTTGCAATTTCGCACTGCGCTGCTTTAACTGGTAATTGCGCGGTCATGCAATATTGCACCCAAACGAAATTTGCGTCCTTTTCTTCCCACAAATAGAGCTTTCTTTTGATGGTATTTGATTGCCTCTGCGATTTTTTTTTTTTGCGATATAAATGAAAAAAGAGCGAAAATTTTGAAAAAAAAGATATTTTCTTCTTTTTGTTATAAGAAAAATCGAATAAACTAAATTTTAGTCATACATTGAGGGCAAAATTTATTCAGCCACATGTCTTTAGTAAAAAAAATGTCAATAAGCGTATATTTTTTGGTTTGCGCAAAAGTTATAGCGTCTACAAACTAGAGTACATTTTCTGGAATTTACACAGCTTTTAATTTATGACTGCCGATCTCATTTCTTGAGGTGCTAAAATGGCAGGGCAGTACAAATCCCCCCCAAATGACCCCATTTTGGAAAGTAGACACCCCAAGGAAATTGCTGATGGGTATGTTGAGCCCATTGAATATTTATTTTTTTTGTCCTAAGGGATTGAATAATGACAAAAAAAAAAAAAAAATTTTTTTTTACAAAAAGTTGTCACTAAATGATATATTGCTCACACATGCCATGGTTATATGTGAAATGACACCCCAAAATACATTCTGCTGCTTCTCCCGAGTACGGGGATACCACATGTGTGGGACTTTTTGGGAGTCTAGTCGCGCACGGCACCCCGAAAACCAATCACCACCTTCAGGATTTCTAAGGGTGCAAATTTTTGATTTAACTCCTCACTACCTATCACAGTTTCGAAGGCCATAAAATGCCAAAATAGCACAAAACCCCCCCAAATGACCCCATTTTGGAAAGTAGACACCCCAAGCTATTTACTGAGAGGCATGTTGAGTCCATGGAATATTTTATATTTTGCCAAAAGTTGCGGGAATATTACAAACTTTTTTTTTTTTGCACAAAGTTGTCACTAAATGATATATTGCTCACACATGCTATGGGCAGAAGTCAAATTACACCCCAAAATAAATTCTGCTGCTTCTCCCGAGTACGGGGATACCACATGTGGGGGACTTTTTGGGAGCCTAGTTAACTAGCTACCTAGCGACACTAGCGACACTGATGCAGCGTTCAGAAAAATTATCGCTTAGTGACACTGGCAAAAGGGGGTGAAAGGGTTAACTAGCGGAAATCAGGGGGTTAAAACCATTATTGGGTAGTATATCGGGGTACCTAGCGCTATAAAAACCTGGCGGTGAACCTAAAAAAATAACTAGCTACCTAGCGACTGTAGCGACACTAATGCAGCGATCAGAAAAACGATCGCTTAGTGACACTGGCAAAAGGGGGTGAAAGGGTTAACTAGCGGCAATCAGGGGGTTAAAAACATTATTGGGTAGTATATCGGGGTACCTAGCGATATAAAAACCTGGCGGTGAACCTAAAAAAATAACTAGCTACCTAGCGACACATGCAGCGATCAGAAAAATGATCGCTTAGTGACACTGGCAAAAGGGGGTGAAAGGGTTAACTAGCGGCAATCAGGGGGTTAAAAACATTATTGGGTAGTATATCGGGGTACCTAGCGCTATAAAAACCTGGCGGTGAACCTAAAAAAATAACTAGCTACCTAGCGACTGTAGCGACACTAATGCAGCGATCAGAAAAACGATCGCTTAGTGACACTGGCAAAAGGGGGTGAAAGGGTTAACTAGCGGCAATCAGGGGGTTAAAAACATTATTGGGTAGTATATCGGGGTACCTAGCGATATAAAAACCTGGCGGTGAACCTAAAAAAATAACTAGCTACCTAGCGACACTAGCGACACATGCAGCGATCAGAAAAATGATCGCTTAGTGACACTGGCAAAAGGGGGTGAAAGGGTTAACTCTAGGGGCAATCAGGGGGTTAAATCTTTATTGGGGGGTGATAGGGGGCTACCCTGGACCTAACACTAACTGTCCTGACAGTTTTTACTGTCACAACTGACACTGAATGCATTGATCAGTAAAGAAATGATCAATGCAATCAGTGACACTGTGACTGGGGGGGGAGGGGGGGCGGGGGGGGGATCGGGGGGCGATCGGGGGGGGGATCGGGGGGGGTTTGTGTGCCTGTGTGTACCTACATGTCAGTGTAGTGTTCGTGCAGACTTACTTTTACTCTTCTCCTCGTAGTCCGGTCAAAAAGACCGCCCCGAGGAGAATGACATCACTTCCTCCTTCCTGTGTAAACAATACACAGGGGAGGAAGCTTCTCATTGGCCAGGAGCGATCCAGAGGGGGTGGCCGAAAACGAACGGCCATCCCCTCATCACGGATCGCTGCTGGACCGAATCGGACCGCCGTATCCAGCGGGAGGGGGTCCGATGGGACCCCCCACCCGCTGGAAGGCAATCACGTAGATGTACGTGATTCTGCCTGCCTGTGCCATTGTGCTGACGTACAATGGCAATACGGCGGTCCTGAAGTGGTTAAACAATGAACAATTTCTGCCTCTTAGATAAGTTCCCACTGACAGCATTGATGTTAAAGTGCAAGTTAACTTCCATCACTGCCTTTTACCTATAGGTAGGTCTTATTATAGGTTTACCTATAGGTAGGTCTTATTATAGGTTTACCTATAGGTAGTTTAAATCTCTACTAAACACGTACCATTTAGGAAATATTTACGGTACATGCAAGCAGCACATCACTGGCGCATGCGCTCTGAAGGAACTACCACCATGCACAGGAGTGACGTGATCGCGGCACTGGCCAGTCACAGAGCCGGAGTCCACGAACCAAAAAAACAGATGGATGAAGACGGAAGTGACCTCCAGCTCTGACATCTCTGCACCGGAGGGCTTTGTTTTAAGGCAAGTTTAACACAATGTGCTATTACGTAATGCATACTAGCACATTATTGCTTTACCTTGCAGGGTTAAAAAAAAAAAAATTAAAAAACGTCCAGCAGTTTACAACCGCTTTAAGGGGGGTAACACTTCCCAATGACCACAATTTTAAGGAGCATTATCCCACTGACTACTAATGTATCATGAGCTGTAGATATAGTCATTTTTAGCAGGGGTTCCCTGAGACTGGAAAGGTATTTCAAGGATTCCACATTACTGAAAAGGTTGAGAAAGGCTGCTATAGATGAAGCTTTAAAATTATTTACAACGTATTAACTGTGAACGAAGGACATCTAAAATGTGTGACACACTCATCAGTTTCATATGCATGCACATCTAATGCACAAGTGTGTACATTAAAGGGCTTTAAAAGAGATTTTTGGGCATTTTTAATCCTTATTGATCCAGAATGAGCCAAGTAGTAGCCTTGGAGCTGCTTTACAGCACTGATAACTTGTGACTGATCGGCCAGCTGGGGGCAGTGTTACAAGCAGTGCTCAGATAGAAACATGTTCAGATTAGAATTCTCTTTATTTTTTTGTGTGCTCTTCAGCGAACAAATTCAGAATGATCCCAATTCCTGATCAGTGTACTTGTTTGTTGGAAATTTTGTATTTAAGACAATAACCAGCATCATACCCAAGCAACTTACAGTGGGGGGGGGAGGAAACAGAACAAAAAAAATAAAACAAAAAAACAAAACAAAACAAAACCAAAAAAAAGTATTTGATCCCCTGCTGATTTTTTAGGTTTGCCCACTGGCAAAGAAATGATCAGTCTATAATTTTAATGGTAGGTTTATTAACCACTTCAGCCCCGGTAGAATCTACCCCCTTCCTGACCAGAGCCTTTTTGCGATTCGGGGCTTTAACTGACAATTGTGCAGTCGTGTGATGTTGCACCCAAACAAAATTGACATCATTTTTCCCCCCACAAATAGAGATTTCTTCTGGTGGTATTTGATTGCCTCTGTGGTCATTTTTTGCGCTATAAAAAAAAAAAAAAGTGACATTTTCTGGAAAAAAAAATAAAAACACATATTTTGTACTTTTTGCTAGAATAAATATCCCCATAAAAAAAAAAAAAATTCTCAGTTTAGGCCAATATTTTTGTTAAAAATAAATAAATAAGCGTATAATGATTGGTTTGCGCAAAAGCTATAGCGTCTACAAAATAGGGGATAGATTTATAGCATTTTATTTTTTATTTTTTTTAACTGGTAATGGCAGCGAACTGTGATTTTTATCGTGACTGCAACATTATGCCGGAGACATTGGACAATTTTGACACATTTTTATGCATTGATTACTGTAAAAAATGGCACTGGCAGTGAAGGGGTTAACACTAGAGGGTGATCATGGGATTAACTGTGTTCCCCGGGAGGCGATTCTAACTGATGGGGGAGGGGACTGACTAGAGGAAGTGATGGATCGTGGTTCCTAGCCAATAGGAACCCACAATCTGTCACTCCTCTCAGAACAGAACAGGGATTTGTGTGCGTTTACACACACACACACACACACACACACACACACACACACTTTCCTGTTCGGCCCCTCGTGCTCGCGATCGCTCGTGGCCAGCGGTCATCGTGTCCGTCAGCCACAAGCATCGGCACTCCCGCTGTGTAGCGCGCACCTGCTATCACGGGCCCACGAGCCGGCGTATAGCTAGGACGGCTTGTACAGGGGAGCCAACCTGCCGCAGTAGAACTGCGGCGGCTGGTCGGGAAGCAGTTAGCAGTGAGAGACTGAACAAATATATCCAGAAAAACGCATTTGAAAAAAAGTTATAAATTGACTGACAAGATTGTAGACCTACACAAGGCTGGAATGGGCTAGAAGACCATCGCCAAGCAGCTTGGTGGGAGAGTGACAGTTGGTGCGATTATTCACAAATGGAAGGAACACAAAACAACTGTCAATCTTCCTCGGTCTGGGGCTCCATGCAAGATCTCACTTTATGGAGTTTCAGGCCTGGGTCACACCTATGCATTTTTTTGTGCATTTTCAGTTTTGCAGAAATACACTACAGTCCATTTAATAGTTTTCTTATGGGTCATGTTCAAATCTCTGTATTTTATGGAAAGGGCTAGGGACTTTTTTTTTCTGGTTTTTGGTTCCATAGGCTAAAAAGGATCAAAAATGTGTATTGAAAAAAACGCAAAATGCACCTGGAATATACAGACTGAAACCTGCATACAGTAGGTGTGAACCAGGCCTTAATGATCATGAGAACAATGAGACATCAGCCCAGAACAAGGGAGAATCTTATCAATGATCTCAAGGCAGCTGGGACCATAGTCACAGAGAAAACAATTGGTAACAAGGTCCCCCTGCTCCATAAAGCACATGTACAGGCCTGTCTGAAGTTTGCTAATGGACATGTGAATGATTCTGAGGAGAACTGGGTGAAAGAGTTGTGGTCAGATGAGACCAAAAATCGAGCTCTTTGGCATCAACTCAACTCACCGTGTTTGGGAGGAGGAATGCTGCCTATGACCCCAAGAACACCATCCCCACCATCAAACAGGGCGGTAGAAACATTATGTTTTGATGGTGTTTTCCTGCTAAGGGCAACTTCACCACATCAAAAAAGGGACAATGGACGGGGCCATGTACCTTCAAATCTTGGGGAGAGAACCTCCATCTCTCAGTCTGGGCATTGAAAATGGGTCATGGATGGGTATTTCAGCATGACGATGATCCAAAACACCTGGCCAAGGCAACAGAGGAGTGGCTCAAGAAGAAGCACATTAAGGCCCTGGTGTGACCTAGCCAGTCTCCAGACCTTAATCCCATAGAAAATATGTGGAGGTAGCTGAAGGTTTGGAGTTACCAAACATCAGCCTCAAAACCTTAAAATGACTTGGGGAGGATCTGCAAAGAGGAGTGGGACAAAATCCCTTCCGAGATGTATGCAAACCTGGGGGCCAACTACAAGAAACGCCTGACCTCTGATTGCCAACAAGGGTTTTGCCACCAAGTACAAAGTCATGTTTTGCGAAGGGATCAAGTACTAATTTCACTGATTAGTGGGTAGCACTCTCGCCTAGCAGTAAAAAGAGTCGCTGGTTTGAATCCCAACCACCACACTACCTGCCTGGGGTTTGCATGTTTTCCCTTTGCCGGCGTGGGTTTCCTCCAGGTACTCCGTTTTCCTCCCACACTCCAAAGACATTCAGGTAGGTTAATTGGCTTCTGTCTAAATTGGCCCTAGTATTTGAATGCGAGTTAGGGACCTTAGATTGTACATTCACATCGGCCCCTACCCTCAAGGAGCTTACAATGTATATGTAAAGTGCTGTGAAAATTGACGGCGCTATACAAGTACCTTAAAATAAAAACATTTTTTGAAATGCGTTTTTTGGGATTTTTTGTCGTTATTCTGTCTCTCACAGTTAAAATAAACCATTAAAATTATAGACTGATCATCATTTCTTTGTCAGTGGGCAATCATACAAAATCAGCAGGGGAACAAATACAGTTTGTAGGGGGGGGGGGGTGTATTTTAAATTTGAAAGCAGAGTTCCACGCAAAAATAGAACTTCCGCTTTTTGGATTTGGACCCTTCAGGGGGGAGCAGATACCTGTCTAATACAAGTATCTTGCTCCCACTTCCGGGCAGAGATACCCTCGGCACCCGTGGTTATCTACACCACTCCCCCACCCCCTCCCCCCGTTGTCTTCTGGGAGACAATGGGTCCCAGGAGAGAGCAGGGACCAGTACGCACAAGGCTTCACTTCCCTCAACGAAGATGATGACGGCGGCAGCACCTGAGGGACAGGTCAGCTTCGGGTGCTGACATCGCAGGCGCCCTGGACAGGTAAGTGTCCATATTTTAAAAGTCAGCAGCTGCAGTATTTGTAGCTGCGGACTTTAAAAAAGAAATAAATAAAAAAAATTTCAAAACGGCGGACCTCCGCTTTAAGAACAGAAAGAAAAAAAAGTTTTGTAATTTTTCAAATAATTTAAAAAGGGTTTTTTATATTCTTGCTTGGAACTTATTTTTCTCCATTGCAGAGGTTTATTCTTCAATAAATAGAAAATATATATTCACTAAATCCTTTAGAGAAGTGAATGGCTTATAAACGTGATGAAGCACACCCCTGCTGCCTCCCTTGGGTCAGATCCACAGCCACTGTGATAACAATCGCTTCTGAAGTCAGATCTGTTGATCAGTCGGGCTTGTTGGAATACAGACATTGTTATTCCACAACAGAAACTAGTAATATTGTAACATTCGGAGACAGCCAGGCTGTAAGGAGTGTAAATAGATTCCTACTCGACTTGGGAGACGTCTCCTTGTTTTCAGATACATCAATGCACCAAACAATGGTGTAGTCACAATAATGCTTTACCTTACTCCTTGCAAAAAATTTGCTGAGAAATTAATATAACCTCCTAGAAAGCCTGAAAAAATATTATGTATCAATGCCAGCCACGAAAGGCCTGGAAAAAAAAAAATATATATGTGTATAATTTTTTATAGAATGCTAGAATTATAGTGCTGTCTAAAAAAGCTAAACTCATTTTCCTGTTCTGTATTACCAGACGGCTGTGTTGTCAGCTGGTTTTAGTGATTTTTCCAAACTAAGCTGGTCAAGAGGGGTGTTAACATGCATGGCAATGGCTCCATCGAGTACTGCTGGCTGAACTTGGCTGTGCTAGTTCTTGGGTAGAGTACATCTGCACAGCAACATCCTCACCAACACCAACCCAAGACAGGACAGAGCAGGAACGCTTTGAGTATTTGGATCATGGTCTCTACACTCGCTACCGCAGAGGCGCTCCGCCAGCCCCCCGCGCAGCCACCGCAGAGGCGCTCCGCCAGCCCCCGCGCGCAGCCACCGCAGAGGCGCTCCGCCAGCCCCCCGCGCAGCCACCGCAGAGGCGCTCCGCCAGCCCCCCGCGTATACCAGCCAGGTAACTAGCATTTTCCGAAGAGCAGAAGCAGAACAGCCTCCATTTCTACCATGACAGGTTTACTTTAAAATGAATCTATTTGCCAAAAAACAGCTTCATTTCATTGCAGGCCTCCATGATGCTCTGTTTTGTGGTCAGGCGTAAAAGGAATGCCCTCCATAAGTTAGGAGAGGCTATAGACTCCAACCATTATTATCACAAGGAGTCAGAGCCCATATGCGCCTTCAAACCTGTAAGCACCAAATATTGTCTTTGGATTTCTGTACTGAACAGAATGGTGGGAGCGAAGGAAAAGAATGTGCTTCTGGGAATGGAAGTATTAAGGCAAACCTGCCGTGAAGAAGCAAAGCACAGGTATGCTTTACATGGGACATGAATTCCTAGTATGCATTAAAATATTAACAATAATAATTGCTAGCACATATCACGTCTGCAACTCTCAAGTGTAAACATTCAGATGCAGTTAGTAAATGCAAATCATACCATTACAGAGGAGGAAGCGAAGGGCAGGAAAAGTGACTGCATGGATTAATTATCATAGTAAAAGAGACTGCAGGAAGACACTACATTATTTTTCAAGCAACAAAATAAGAGGCATATATCAGGGTACAAGGAGGACACGAAACCGGTTATATCAGTAATTCTGTGCTTTAAGGGAATAAGAAACTGCTGATGAAATAACACTCGCCTCTGAATGACACTCCATTGTGTTTATTAGTAATGCGCTGTTTTTCACTTGACTATGCAGCTGCTCTATACACGTGATGCTGCACCCATGTGGAACTAATTGTGTACACATGAACCTGTGGGAGTACATAAACATTCACATCCACATTTAAATGCACACACTTCACCTGTGCATATTTATGGGCGAAAAATTGTGCCCCGATTCTACCTTTGGGTACCCTGGGTGGTGACAAGCTCTTCTGGCTGACCGAGGGCATACTCCGTCACAGCAGAAACCAATCCTGCACAGATAGATAGGATGTATTACAGATAATTATATAGCGCTGAACAGTGGATTCCCCACGGACAGCAGAATATAAACAAAAAATAAGGGGAAGGAGCATTCCCCCCCCCCCAGTCCATTTTGGGGGGAGCCTCAAAAATGGAAAAGAAGCAAAAAAGGTGTCTTGAGGGCCCCCTTCCCCAAAGCACCTTGTTCCCATGTTGACTAGGACAAGGGCCCCCCCCCCCCACAAACCTGGCCTGGTTATAGGGGTGCGGCGTGACTCATCAGAATCCGGAGGCCCCATTTAACAAGGGATTCCGCAGATCCCAGTCCCCCCCATGTGAATGAGAATGGGGTACCATATACCCCTACTCATTCACTTAAAAAAAAAAAAAAAAATGGCTAGTGTAAATAAAACAGACAGGTTTTGACATGTTGTCAAAAACAAAAACACTCTGCTTACGGCACCTGGCTCCTGACAATTGACAGCTGCTCCCCCTCTACTTAAAGTTGAGTTACACCTACTTTAAATTTTTCTTAATCTATTAATGCTAATAATTTACTCATTGATCAGTAATTTTTTTCGTCTCCTTACTTTGTTTATAAGCTGAACTATTTCACTTCCTCCTTCTCCCACCCGCGGCTAGTGACATCATTTTCTGGCGGTGCACTGTCCAGCTCCCAGGAAGCTTGGTGTCATAACTCCCAAGAGTCAGCGTGGATCTCCGCTGCTCAGCATCGTGAGATTTCTTCGTTGCCACCAGAACTGCGTGGGAACTTCCGACAACGCTGCTCGTTGTGATGGCAAAGTTAGAAGTGTACGGCGCTGCAAGCCGTACATACTGCGCATGCGCGAGAACAGGCGGTGCATGCTAGTCACTCAGCTGCACCATATCTCGGAAGATGGTGCTTCAGGGCTTCAGATGCCCACAAGCACTATGGAAAATGCCAGGAGAGAAGAATATAAGATTTTTCATGATAGGAAATCTGCAATAGATCCCTAAAACGTTAGTACTATAAATATCAGTTTTAAACAAACAATATTCATCCCAAATGTATACAGTTGGAACTCCACTTTAAAAAGTAAAAGGGGGAAAAAAAAAAAAGGAAGAAGAAGAAGAAGAAGAAGAAGAAGAAGAAGAAAGAAGAAGAAAGAAGAAGAAAGAAGAAGAAAGAAGAAGAAGGAAGAAAATAGAGGAAGAAGGAAGAAAATAGAGGAAGAAGGAAGAAAATAGAGGAAGAAGGAAGAAAATAGAGGAAGAAGGAAGTAAAAAATAAAATAAAATAAAAAAAAAAAAAAAAAAAAAAAAGAAGAAGAAGAAGAAGAAGAAGGACAGCTCCTATCAACTGTCAGGCTTTTTAAGTAAACGTAGGGGTGGGGTCAATTACATCACAAGGGTGGCAAGACACTCTGTGGTGCCGATGGGGTGGGGTCAATGATGTCAAAGAAGTGGGAGCCAATGCTTTTTTTCCTCTAGCCTGCCAGGCTGTATGCTCAAATAAGGATGTGGTATGGAATTTGGGAGGGACCTCATGCCAACTTTTTTTGCACTGGATCGAACGAGTAAGTAAAAGGGGCAGTGAGGGGGGGGGGATGCTGATGCAAAGTAAAAAATGTTTAGGCTTTAGACACACAGTTTATATACTGCAGGAGTTCTTTTAAGGCCCCTTTCACACTGGGGCGGGAGGTGCGTCGGTGGTAAAGCGCTGCTTTACCGTTGGATTTGCAGCGCTATTCAGCCGCTAGCAGGGGGGGGGGATTTACCCCCACTAGTGGCTGAGAAAGGGTTAAAAGCCCCCGCAAAGCGCCTCTGTTCATTGATTTCAATGAGCAGGAACGGTGCAGGAGCGGTGTATAAACCGCTCCAAAGATGCTGCTAGCAGGACTTTTTTTTTAACATCTTGCTAGCGCACCGCTCCAGTATGAAAGCCCTCATATTGTAGAGACATTAGCGGCAGTTTCAGGCCGGTTTTGCAGGCTTTATTTTTAGCGCTGTAGCGCCTGCAAAACAACCCAGTGTGAAAGGGATCTTACTCAAATAATCATGCATTGTTTACCTCTTAGTGAATTGAGCCCAGTGTGGCAGGCAGGCAGTGTGGCAGTAAGGACAAATGTCTTATTTTTTATGCCAGGTTAAAATTAAAATAGCAGGGTCAGATGTAATGATTACATCAAAGCTCCATTACTGGAATATTTCTGTGAATTCTGCTAATTATAAGCCAAGTTACCCAAACTATTTTCATGAAGTTCTCGCAACCAGTCATGGTGCCTCCGATTGGTAAACACTTAACTTGAGTTAACATTCAGTAACCTGGGTTCACTGATGAAGATGTGAAATAAAGGGTTACCTTTGACCAAACAGGTTTCAACTCCCTGCGGACGCTGGCAAGCATAATTAAATACTAGCTTCCTATTTGTATCAGCCACTTCAATAGAGGATCATAATACCAAGACCGACCTTTTTTGTGCAACAAAAATAAAATGCACATTAGTGTTCACGCAGCACCATTCGCTTCTTTGGGTCTCTGATGCG